>NC_138555.1:25190799-25568259 GCF_964273705.1 Natrix helvetica
CAACCCCAGGTGCTTGGGATTACAGGACCCTGGTCTCCGGCTGGTGTCGCTTAACTCTGGGTTCGTGGCAGTGGTGGGTTTCAAATTTTTTTAGAACCTATTCCATAGGTGTGGCCTATTTTGTGGGCGTGGCTTAGCGGTCATGTGACCGGGTGGGAGTGACCAACTTGTAAATGTGGTGAAACTCAATTAACAATGCTCTTGCTTAGGAACCAAAATTTTGGTCTCAATTGTGATCATAAGTTCTCTTCCTTTTTCTTTCTTTCTTTTTCTTTCTTCCTTCCTTCTTCCTTTCTTTCTTGTGTCTCTCTCTCCCTCTTTCTTTCCTTCCTTCCTTCCTTTCTTTCCTTCCTTCCTTTCTTTCCTTCCTTCCTTCCTTTCTTGTGTCTCTCTCTCCCTCTTCCTTTCTTCCTTCCTTCTTCTTTCTTTCTTGTGTCTCTCTCCCCCACTTACTTTCTTTCTTCATTCCTTCTTGTGCCTCTCTTTCCCTCTTTCTTTCTTTCCTTCCTTTCTCTTCCTCTGTCTTCTTTCTTTCTTTCTTTCTTTCTTTCTTTCTTTCTTTCTTTCGTCTCTCTCCCCCACTTATTTCCTCCCTCCTCCCTTCCTTCCCTCCATCCTTCTTGTGTCTCTCTCTCCAACGTTCTTTCTTTCTCTTTCCTTCTTTTTCTTTCTCTCTTTCTCTTTCTATCTTTGTCTCTCTCTCTCTTTCTCTCTCTCTCCCTTCCTTCCTTTCTCTCTTACTCTTTCTTTCTCACTCTCCCCCCCACACACACACATACCTTCCAGTTGGCGAAAATTTCTGTTTTGACAGCTGGGAGGCTGGCAAAGAAGCCTCGTTTTGCCTGCCGCCCGTGTCACTTCACTTGCTGCAACTCGGATAATGGGGAGGTGGGAGTAGCGCTGTCCGGGTTTGAGGAACGGATGTTCTTTCTGCTCAGCTTACGCACATGAAAGACCCCCGCAGTTCCACATCCACAGCTGATCCCTTCTTGGTCAAAAGGGCGCCTTTTCGGTCCCAGCTGGGCGTCTGGAAGAGAGTGGCCGAAGTGGCTTCTCTCTCCTCCTCCTGCAGCTGAAGGAAAAGCCCCGGGGAGACGGGCTCCGCGCGCTGCAGCCCGGCAGAGCAGCATGTGGAGCCCATCTCCCCGGGGCTTTTCCTTCGGCTGGTAGGAGGAGGAGAGAGACGGACTCCGCGCGCTGCTCTGCAAGGCTGTCGCAGCCGATCCTCCGCTGACCCCTAAAGAAGAAGCGGTGGTGGATCCTCTTCTTTAGGGGTCAGCGGAGGATCGGCTGCGACAGCCTTGCAGAGCAGCGCATGGAGCCCGTCTTCCCGGGGCTTTTCCTTCAGCTGGTAGGAGGAGGAGAGAGACGGACTCCACGCACTGCTCTGCAAGGCTGTCGCAGCCGATCCTCCGCTGACCCCTAAAGAAGAAGCGGTGGTGAATCCTCTTCTTTAGGGGTCAGCAGAGGATCGGCTGCGACAGCCTTGCAGAGCATCGCATGGAGCCCGTCTCCCCGGGGCTTTTCCTTCGGCTGGTAGGAGGAGGAGAGAGACGGACTCTGCACGCTGCTCTGCAAGGCTGTCGCAGCCGATCCTCCGCTGACCCCTAAAGAAGAAGCTGTGGTGGATCCTCTTCTTTAGGGGTCAGCGGAGGATCGGCTGCGACAGCCTAGCAGAGCAGCGCGTGGAGCCCGTCTCTCTCCTCCTCCTACCAGCCGAAGGAAAAGCCCCGGGGAGACGGGCTCCACATGCTGCTCTGCAAGGCTGTCGCAGCCGATCCTCCGCTGACCCCTAAAGAAGAGGATCCAAGCAGGGGTGGTGGTAGCTCCGAGCCTTCTCGCCTTCAGACAGAGCTGATTCTGCACCTTCTACGTTGTCCTGGGCATGCGCCCACCAGCTTGCCTGTCTTGTCTTACACAAGTTGGCCAGCTGAAGCCTCCCGCCTTTCCTGAGCAGCTGGCAGCTGCAAGAGGCACGAAGGGGAGGCAGGTGGGGTTTGCAACCCGAAGGCTGGCATTTCGTCTCTGCAGCTTGGGTGCAGCCGAACCAGCTTGGGTGCGACCGGAGAAGCTTCCTTAGTGGAGCTCCTGAAAGGACGCAGGCTGCCACCGCTCCACTGAAGAAATTTCTGAGAAGAGAAACTTCTCCGGTCGCGCCCGAGCTGGTGGAGCGCAGGCAAGCACCGTCCCGTGAAAGGGGCGGGGCAGGAAACTTACTTCCGGGTTCATTGGCCAACCGGATCGCGCGATCCGGTGCGATCCGGCAGAAACCCACCACTGGTTCGTGGTACATAAGGCTCCCCTCATTTACGACCTCATACAATAGGGTAGAGCGGACCTGGCATGCATTACGGAGACCTGGTTGGGCCATGAGGGGGGGTGCCCCTTAGCGAACTATGCCCACCAGGCTTCCGGGCGTTTCACCAGCCGAGAGCCTAGGTCAGGGGCGGGGGGGTGGCGGTGGTTATTAGGGAAAATCTCAGACCTCAGGAGGTCACTGTGCCTCAGATAGGTGGGGGTGAGTCCCTCTTTGTGAAGTGGGGCCTTGGAGCTCATGTGGGCCTTTTTGTTATGTACCTGTCTCCCTGCTACGTTTCATCGGCCCTGCTGGAGCTGCTGGATGTATTAGCTGGATTGGTGGTTGATTTCCCCAGGCTCATGGTCCTGGGGGATTTCAATCTGCTTTCCATTGGCGAGACATCCGAGTCAGCTCGGGAGTTCATGGCTTCCATGACAGCTATGGACCTAACTGAGTTAATTCAAGACCCCACCCATAATGGGGGACACACGCTCGACCTGATTTTGGTCTCTGGGCAGTGGATGAATTATCTAGATTTAGGGGATATTTCTATTCAACCCTTGTCATGGTTTGATCATTTCCTCATCAGGCTTGACTTCCATACCAGTACCCCTTGCCGCAGGGAGGCAGAACCGACTAGATGGTTCTGCCCCAGGCACCTGATGGACCCCGAAAGGTTCCTGATGGAGCTTGGGACTTTTCCTGAATCCCTTGCTCACAACTCGATTGAAGCCCTAGTGGAAACCTGGGGTAGGGCTGCCACTGGGGCCTTGGATCGCGTTGTGCCTTTGCGGCCTCTGACCTGGTGTCGATCCCGGATGGCTCCTTGGTTTACCGAGGAGCTCCGGGAGATGAAACGCCAGAAAAGATGCCTAGAGAGTGGTTGGAGGGCCAGCCGGTCCGAATCGGCTCGAACACTAGTAAGAATTCATATTAAATCCTACTTACTGGCCATAGAAGTGGCAAAACGGCAATATTTTTCCATTCTTATCGCGTCCACAGATAACTGCCCAGCTGCCCTGTTTAGGGTGACCGTGCTCCTTACTTAACCAAGGAACTGGGGAAGACCCCTTGCAGGGCTGAAGAATTTGTTCAGTATCTGCAGGATAAAATCCCTCAGATCCGGACAGGTTTGGACTCTGACTGGGTAGATTTGGGTGAGCCGACGGGGATGAATCTTGAGGAGACAATCTGGGATGGGTTTGACCCTGTGACCCCCGAAGGCATGGATAGGATTATGGGGAGACTCAGTGCTGCCACTTGTGTGCTGGACCCGTGTCCCTCTTGGTTAGTTTCGGCTTCCCGGGAGGTGATGGAGACAGATGATGAAAATATAAGGGACATCATGACAAGCATTTTGGCTGAGTATATCCAGAAGGAGAAACAACAGATGGGGTGGGAAATAGACCTGGCCTACAGAGTGAACTCAGCTTATGCTAGAACACACAATGTTCCCAGGGAGGTACACATTAAATTCCTTAGGAAAAGCAGAAGAGATGAAATTCTGAGTGCACAAAGGGGGCAAGCCTTGACATACAAAGATAAGGAGATAACCATTCTAAAACAGATCCCCAAGAAAGTGAGGGAAAAAAGAAAAAAAATATTTGCAATTGGCGGAATACCAGAAGGGGGTTTGGTTTAGATGGTTGATGCCTGAAGGTATGTTAATATTCTGGGAGGAGACAAGAGTTAGAATTAATACACCCACAGAGGCGCAGGCCTTTATGGAGAAAAACAAAATACTCCTAGAAAAACCAGAAGACTCTTTACCAGACATACAAGACACGGGAGGGGCCGGAGCTTTACCAGTGGGGGGAGATGGGGCGACATCAAGAAAAGCTCAGATCACAAAAATGAGTAAGAAAACTCACCTGATATAAACTGATCGAAACTACCAATTGAATTTACCACACTGACTATATGTTACTACTTCATATTGAATTTTATGCAAATGTAAACTATGAGTTTGGAGGGGGGGTGCACCTACCGCATTTCGCAACTGCCAAAATTTGTAACCTTTCCCTTACGTTTTCCCGTTGTAAAATGCTAAAAACCAATAAAACTTTGTTTTTGTTTTTTAAAAAAGAACTGAGGAGAAATTTCCTGACAGAACAATTAATCAGTGGAACAGCTTGCCTCCAGAAGTTGTGAATGCCCCAACACTGGAAGTCTTTAAGAAGATGCTGGATAGCCATTTGCCTGAAATGGTATAGGGTTTCCTGCCTAGGCAGGGGGTTGGACTAGAAGACCTCCAAGGTCCCTTCCAACTCTACTATTGTATTGTATTGTATCTAATACTATTCTAAGTTCTCTATCTCTTCTATTCCACTGTTACATTTGAGTTATAGAATATATATTGTAGTATATTAATTTTCCACTAGTTTCTATATTTATACTCTTGATTGTGCCTGTTCCTAATCACAATTAATAATAAACAACCAAAATCATACTATAGATACTATTAATAATATTAATAATATTAATATTAATTAATAATTAATAACAAATATAGGCAATGTAATCAGATAATGAAAGTTATGGCTAAGCTTATAACAAGACAAATCAAAATAACAGAGAAAGACAATATCACAATAGAAAAAGAACAGGTAAAGTATAAGTTTATATGACTATGAATAATAAATAATTATGTATAACTTTTAAATGTGAGTATTAATATAAATATATCAATTTATCAATATGTAAAATCTGCTTTCAAAATCTATTGCTTTAAGTATAAGTATAAATAAGTGTAAATATAGATAACAATAACTTTTATTTTAAAAAGTCTGTTCTTTGACCACTTCCTGGTAAAAGATGGAGTGTTTAATGGTATTTTGCTCCTTCCTTAGTGAATGATTCTAATCTGTTTTAGATGATCTTGGTGGTGCTTATTAGAGGAATTTATCATTTTTTCCCATACTTTTTCAATTACATCAGGGCTGTCAAACTCCCGGCTCACAGGCCAAATGCATCATGCACTGGCCACACCAATCCCTGTTTTAACCATCATGTGGCACCACCGTGACAATGTGAGTTTGACACCCCTGAACTACATGAAACCTCCAGGAGATGTCATTTAATATTTGAGTTGCTGATGAAACCCAATTTTATACCATGTCATAGGCTTTAAGGGAGATACTATCAATGTTGTATCATATAGAACACTAATGCCTGTAAGAGTAAGGACAAGAAAGAACAGAAGCTAAAGAAGGTAGATTTGATATTTCTATATTGAGGTTCTCCATCAATGCCAGTAGTGTCTCTGGATAGATAAGAAAAAAAAAGGTTTGTAATTTGGAGATTCATTCTGGACTCACAATTGCTATTTTAAATGTAGGTGAAAGCCATGACTAAAGGACTCCATTTCTGGCTGGCGCACCAATTCTTTATCCGATACAGGTGGAGCTGGCTATACACACAAATTTATGGATTTGACATGGGACAACATTTAATGCCTCCTCTAAAGTTACGAGGGCGGTCACACGCTGGACCTTGTTTTTGTATCTGGGCAGTGGACGAGTGATCTGGGAATAGGGGATTTGGTTGTTACCCCCCTGTCATGGTCAGATCACTCATCTCTTTGGCTCGACTTCCCTGGCGCTACCCCCCACCACGGGGAGGCGGAACCAGACGGTCCAAGATGGTTCTGCCCCAGGCGCCTGATGGAACCGGATAGGTTCCAGACGGAGCTTGGGCCACTTCCTGTAGCCCTGACCCGCTCTCGGACGGAGGACCTAGTGGCCGCCTGGAATAGGGCGGCTGCTGGAGCCTTGGACCGGGTTGCGCCTTTGTGGCCTTTTCTGCGGCAACGAGCCACCCTGGCTCCTTGGTTTACCGAGGACCTAAGGGTGATGAAACACCACAGGAGATGCCTAGAGAACAGGTGGAGGTCCTTGCGCTCCGAATCTGATCGAACACAGGTAAGAGCCTATTCATGGACCTACCTTGTGGCATTAAGAGCGGCCAAACGTAGACATTGTGCCGCTCTTATTGCATCCATCGATAACCGCCCTGCTGCCCTGTTTCGGGTGACCCGCTCCCTCTTATCACAGAGGCCGCGGGAAGCCCCTTTACAGGGCATAGCAGAGGAGATTGGGGAATATCTGCAGGACAAAATCGCTCAGATCCGGAGTGGATGGGCCCCCTTCAGTGGACCGGAGGAGTCGTCAGCAGCGAGTCTTGAGGGACCATACTGGAAGGAGTTTGACTCTGTTGCCCCCGAGGATTTGGACAGGTTACGTGGGCGGCTGCAAGCCACTACATGTTTATTGGACCCGTGCCCCTCCTGGCTGGTACTGGCATCCTGGGAGGTGACACGAGGCTGGCTCCTGGGTCTAGTGAACGCTTCATTGTGTGAGGGGTCCTTACCGGGCCTTGAAAGAGGCGGTGATTAGGCCCTTACTCAAGAAGCCTTCCCTGGACCCGACGGAACTAGCTAATTATCGTCCTGTCTCCAACCTTCCCTTTTTAGCGAAGGTTGTAGAGAATGTGGTGTCACAGCAATTCCCACGGCACCTGGAAGACACCGATTATCTAGACCCGCGCCAGTCCGGTTTCCGACCCGGTCACAGCACGGAGACGGCCTTGGTCGCGTTGGTTGATGATCTCTGGAGGACCAGAGATAGGGGTTGTTCCTCTATCCTGGTCCTATTAGATCTATCAGCGGCTTTTGATAACATCGACCATGGTATCCTATTGCGCCGGCTGGAGGGGATGGGAGTAAGGGGCACCGTTTTACGTTGGTTCGGCTCCTACCTCTCCGACCAGACGCAATGTGTGTTGGCAGGGGAGCAGAGGTCGACCCTGAGGTCGCTCACTTGTGGGGTGCCACAGGGGTCGGTCCTCTCGCCCCTTCTGTTCAACACATATGTGAAGCCACTGGGTGAGATCATCCGTGGTTTTGGGGTTGGAGACCATCTGTACGCTGATGACACTCAGCTGTACATTTCCACCCCAAACCACCCCAACGAGGCTGTCGATATGATGTCCCGGTGTTTGGAAGCCGTTCGGGTCTGGATGGGGGACAACAGACTCAGGCTCAACCCCTCCAAGACAGAGTGGCTGTGGTTACCGGCGCCTCGGTTCAACCAGTGGACTCCATCGCTGGCCATAGGGGGCGAGCAACTGCTCCCTGTGGAACGCGCACGCAATTTGGGCGTCCACCTAGATGCCCGGCTGTCGATGGATGACCATGTGGCAGCCGTGGCAAGGGGGGCGTTCCACCAGGTTCGCCTGGTGCGCCAATTGCGCCCCCTATTGGACCGGGATGCCTTACGCACAGTCACTCATGCGCTGGTGACGTCTCGTCTGGACTACTGCAATGCTCTCTACATGGGGCTCCCCTTGAGATGCACCCGAAGACTACAGCTAGTTCAGAATGCGGCCGCGCGGGCTATCATGGGGAGTACTAGGTACTCCCACATAACACCACTCCTGCGCGAGCTGCACTGTCTGCCTGTGGTTTTTTGGGTGCGTTTCAAGGTGTTGATTACCATCTTCAAAGCGCTCCATGGCATAGGACCTAGTTACCTGCGGGATCGCATCCTACCGCATACATCCCTGCCACCAATTCGCTCTCACAGGGAGGGACTCCTCCGGGTGCCGTCCACCAAGCAATGCCAATGGGCGGCGCCTAGGAGTAGAGCCTTCTCTGTGATGGGCCCAACCCTCTGGAATGACCTCCCCCCCGATATCAGAACTACTACCGACCTCCGCTCCTTCCGACAAAAACTTAAGACTCACTTGTTCCAATTAGCTGGCCTGGCCCATTTATAGTCCCATTTATACCTCCTGGCAAATATTTTACCCTGGGATAGTTTTTAGGGGTGTTTTTTTAATGTATTTTTAAATTTTAAAAATTTTAAGTCTAACTTTAATTATTGTACAGTAAACTATTGCTACCTCCTCCAGCCACATCTATATTTATTTTATATTTATATTATGTATATTTACTGTTTTTAATATGACTGTACACCGCCCCGAGTCCCTTCTGGGAGAGGGGCGGTCTAGAAATCAAATAAAAGTTTAAGTTAAAGTTAAAGTTACACCTAATCCAAAATGCTACAGTCTCTGAGACAATAGAATTCTAATGTTATGATGATATAATGGCAAGTTGAGAGCACCTATATTGATTATGGATTGAGTTCTGGTGACAACTAAAAGCACTGATTTTAACATGTCAATCCTTTTATGGCTTAGCACCACCTGAAAGAAAGGGTCTTTTTGATAAACTTTCCAATATTTGGAAAAATATGATAGATGATAGATGATAGATAGATAGATAGATAGATAGATAGATAGATAGATAGATAGATAGATAGATAGATAGATAGATATGTTATGGAATGGTATGGTATGGTATGGTATGATAATATAATGGCAATTATATTATCATATTATATCATATATCATATGATATGATAATATAATGGCAATTATATTATCATATCATATCATATATCATATGATATGATATGATATCAAAGCACATATGATGATTACCGATTCAGTTTTAGGTACAACTAAAAACACTAATTTTACCATGTAAATCCTTTTACGGCTTAGCATCACCCGAAAGTAAGGGCCTTTTTGAGAAACTTTCCAAATGTTGGAAAAATAAAATAGATGATAGATAGACAGACAGACAGATGATAGATAGATAGATAATAGATAGAAAATGGATATGTAGATAGTAGATAGGTAGATAGGTAGATAGGTAGGTAGGTAGGTAGGTAGGTAGGTAGGTAGGTAGGTAGGTAGGTAGGTAGATAGATGATAGATAGATAGATGATAGATAGATAGATAGATAGATAGATAGATAGATAGATAGATAGATAGATAGATTATAGACAATCAGATAAACATCTATCCAAATTTGAATATTATCAATGAGGTATAAATTTCCACGGAAGTTCTTGATTAATTGTAGGTTTGTTTTTAAAAAAAATCTTTTATTGAATTACAGCATCATTTTTAAATAATTATTTTACTATTATGTGGCATGTAGTTGGTAGTTTTAATTTTATGATTTTTTACTCTTGTTATGTAGAACTTATTTTATTATAATTTAATTAATATATTGTATATTTCCTTTTAACATTTTGTGTATCCACAAACTGCTGTGAGACTATGGTAGAATCAAACAAATTAGCAATGTGTGAATTAATGTAAGGCCATATTGCTTTAAAAACAAGAACAATTTTTTCCCCTGCCTTCATACAAACCGGAAAAAGTTCTTTATTTCTTTTAGGTTTTCATTGCTGTCAATAATTACAGGCTGCTGTACAGCTGTTTACATGTGAGTTGTTACATACCATGGTTTTCTAGAACTTGAATTTTGAATTGTTGATCTTTCCATTATCATTATCAATTCCCACATAATTGTTTCAACTTCATCTCCTAGTGGACAAGTGGTTGTTGTGGAGACAACTGCAAGTAGAAACACTTTTAATGAGGCAGAGCTTGGGGAAGCTTCAACTGTCTTAAGATCAGACACTTTTGCACATTATGATAATATTTGCTGCCTTGGTCTTGGTGCTATTGCGTGAAATGATGTCCATGATTCCCAGTGTCAGATGCAGGACTAACGACCTTCTGCCTTTTCTTCACAAGCAATATCAGTCAGGAGATTTCATAATTGTGGGCATTTTCTCTCAGATCTACCTCTACTGTAAAATGATAGACTTCAGGAAACATCCATCTAAGGAGCTTTTTGGCACCACTGTGTAAGATATTTTTTTACAGAGACACAGGAAAAGAGAAAGAAAAAAAGCATATAGAGCGGAAAGAGGGAGGGAGGGTAGGAGGGAGACAGAGAGACATTCATGTATGTAGAAAAATATATAGATGGAAAATAAATTATAAATAATTAGATGATGTATGGAAGGATGGATGGATGGATGGATGGATGGATGGATGGATGGATAATAGATAGAAAGATGGTAACTTGATAGAATATAGGTAGGTAAGTAGGTAGGTAGGTAGGTAGGTAGGTAGGAGATGATAGACAGACAGATGTTATGAACATTAAACTGAGTTGACCAATACCATGCAGGATATTTTGGGAAGTATGCATTTTAACAAAATATATAATGCTTATTTAAGGGTCTTAACTCCAATGTATCAGCACATCCTCGCTTTAGAGTTTGCCATCATGAAAATCAATAGAGATCCATCTATTTTACCAAACCATACCTTGGGCTTCCATATCTATAATTCCTACTTTGATCCAACTTGGACATACCGTGCCTCATTGGAGCTCTTCTTTACCAAGGGGCAATTCATACCTAACTACAACTGTGATCCTCAAAACAGACCAATAGCAGTCATTGGAGGACCTTCATCAGACATCTATCTATACATGGCTAATATCCTTTCCCTATACAAGATGCCACAGGTATGTTCCTTCTATGGAATTAAGTGGCAGGAGATAAAAATCCATATAACATTTTTTTCTGTAAAAATAGTCAAGGAAAAAAAATATTGTGGCTGTAATATAAGGGATGCATTTTACGAATTTCAGGCTGCTGGAGACTACAAGTGAATTTTGATGTGTTTTGGTTATGCCACAGCACCTTAATTCTTCAGCTTTTTGGTGTTTCAAGGAGCCAGGCAATAAATGAGGATATTATACATTGCCCAGAAGCAACATTTTATAGATCATTTCAGGGAGTGAGTTGCTAAACCCATAGTGGAGTGTGGTCAGATTTTCAAACTGGGTCTGGGAAAAATTGTACCTTGAAAATCACACTGTTCAAATTTTTACTTAAAATATGATTGCAACTATAATAAAAGTGTATTTTGCTGTATTCTCCAGAGTGAGTAAAAGGTTCACCCAACCTAGTATTCAGGATTTTTTTAAGGACTTAGTATTGATTTTGTTTCAGATTCTTTCTGGTCCACTAATGTTCTCCTTGGAAATAAGATGAACTTCTCTGGAAATATTCCATCAGTAGTATTTAAAAGAACTAGAGGATATTTTTTTAATCAATTAAATAATATATTGTAAATTGATACTTATCTTAATGTATAATATTTAATTTGAAGTATACAAATTGCATGACATATTTGAGTGATATAGTTTGTGCTCTGTGAACTAAATCTTGTGTCTTTAGATATGATATTGGAAACCCCAGACATGAAGTATATTCTGTAAGTTTTTCTATGGTGACATAACATTATATGATTCATCTCTGAATTGTGAACTGGTGTTCTAATGCAACTGAATCACTGATCAATTTTGGTAATGCAGCTCAGCCTTGGAAGTGACGGCATGGCAGTCTCCATGCAGAGATGGAGGTCTGCTGATTGAACTTATTTTCTTAGGGCAGGAGAAAAGCTGAATGTTGCTGCTCTATAGGCTAAGCTTGAATATAAATGTGAAACTTACGTGGAATTCGGCTTCAGTTTCTAATTTAGTGAACAAAACAGGTACAGAATATGATTGCACATCAACTTGTCACTTTACAATGATTTTCCCCCTTTTATTCTTTATTTTTCTGATTCTAGATATTATATGGTTCTGCTCCAGAAATTAGTACAAAAGAACAAACTGCTTTTTACCAACAGATGTTGCCAAATATGGACTTTCAGTACAGGGGAATTTCTCAGTTATTGCTATATTTCACATGGACATGGGTGGGGATGCTGTTAGTAGACAACGAGAGTGGTGAAATGTTCCTGCGCAGGGTGCTTCCCATGGCTACACAGAATGGCATCTGCTTTGACTTCATTGCAAGATTTCCCAAACCTGTTTATTCAGATAATCTAAAAAAGATGGCCGAAACTGGATTTTACATTTACAAATTCGTTATGAAAAGTAATGTCACTGTGGTGGTAGTTCACGGTGAAAGTGGTAACATGATGACTCTGAGGTTTCTTTCTAGTATTTTGAAATATTATTATTTCCCAATATGGAGCAAAGGGAAAGTCTGGATTATGACAATCCAGATGGATTTCATGTCAAGTCCCTTTCAAAGAAATAAGGACATGGTTTTCCTTCATGGGGCTTTATCTTTTGCAGTTCATTCAGAGAAGATATTGGGATTCAAGCAATTTGTTCTCACAAGAAACCCTATCTTGGAAAAAGAAGGCAGTTTTATCAAGACCTTCTGGGAAAATGCCTTTGGGTGTTTCTTCCGCACCTCTGTAATACAAAAGGCAAATGGAGCCACTTGTACTGGAAAGGAGAAACTGGAGGGTCTTCCTACATCTGTCTTTGATATGGAAATGAGTGGCCACAGCTACAGTGTCTACAATGCTATCTATGTAGTGGCACATGCTTTGCATGACTTCTATTCATCTATAATGAAATACAGAGCATGGGGGGAAATCAAGGGGAAACTTTTGAATCAACATTTATGGAAGGTAAAATCCCCCAAAAGACAATTTGCAGATGTCTCACTATATCTTCCTACTAGATTTCTAAAAAAAAAAAAAATCATTCTTCCAAGAATTCATTTTGAATTTAGCTATTCATTTTTTTTGCAGTCTAAGACCAAGTTAAAAAAAAGAAAAATACCAGGTACCATTAATATATCCATTTGTAATATTATGTAAATATATAAGAAAGAAGAAACCCTATAAAATTATGAATTCATTAGTCACAAAACAGTTTATGTAAGCTAAAGTTAGATATAAAAATGTTGCTTCTGCCTTTGAAAGTCCTGCATATTGATAATTTAGTAAGACTAAACATGATTTATTTCTAGATCGGCAAGCCGGCCGGGCCTATTAATTTTATCTATTTTTTAAAAACATTATTGTTATATTAATTGGGTTTATTTTTTTGGATACTTATCTAATTTCCTTTTAACTTTTATAATATATGTTTTTTAATGTTGTACGCCGCCTGAGTCCTTTGGGAGAAGGGCGGCATATAAATCCAATAAAACAAACAAAAAAACAAATAGATGACATGCATACAATTTATTTTAAAACATTGTATTATCTTTATTTATTTGGTCCAAGATCAATATGTGATTTTGCTTATTTGGTATTACTTTTTCCTTATATGTTTTTTTTTATTATATGATTACTGAATCTGCTAATTTTGATAAGTTTCTAAAATGCAAGAATGTACTCAAAATTCACTTTCTTTTAAAGGAAATTGATGGAGACATTTGTGATTTCTATACTAGAAACTTTTTGAAAATGTATGGAGCTCCCTAACATTACAATTTTAACATTTTAAAGCCTTCTGCAACATTCAACCCTAATACTCTTTATATTCTTCTCAATGTAAACTTTCTTTCGCAATTATCTCAATTATTTTCTTTAGAAATCTACTGGAAATAGTCTGCTTTGAATTGCTATATAGTCAAACATACTTCTTTATTTTATTTCTTCTGTTTCATTGTGGTGCTATGAAGATATTGTAATCATAGTTACAATCAGTAATGTAATTTATTATTGTGGTTATTATTATGTTTCATGTTTTACAAACCTTGAAAGGATTTCTTGTCTATATATTTTAAAGGGGAGAAAGAGTGCTGTCATACATCCTGATACATATCTCTATTTGACTTATTTTCTGATTTAGCTCAACTACATTATCCGAAGGATTGCATTTAATAACAGTGCCGAGCAACAAATTGGGTTCAATGAAAATGGAGAATTAGAGACTGGATTTGATATTATCAATTGGATCACATTTTCAAATTTGTCTTTTAAGAAAGTCCAAGTTGGAAGCATGGAACTCAAGGACTCCAATGAAAAAATGGTCACCATTTATGAAGATGTTATTGTGTGGCCAAGCAGGTTTAACCAGGTATGGACCAGAAACAATATGTTCAGTTCAGATTTCACTACTTCTAAAAAATCACTTAGAGCCAAACTATTCCACCACAATAACCCTTAGAAATAGAATTATAGTGTCTCCCTGAAGCCTCTCTCAGCTTGGTTTGGTGTGTTCATGCGTGTCAGAAGCATCACAGTTAAAATAGGGCAAAACATTTAAAAATATAAAATGCAAGATTAAAATATGTACAAATTAAAAAGACCTTACCTAGAAACACGGTACATTGATTGTGTTCAATGACGCTAACATATGGTCCAAAAGAAACCTTTTCTATTTTTTATCTTTTATTTATGAACAGACCCAGCCACTTTCTCTGTGTAACGGGAAGTGTGATTCAGGCTACAGTAAGATTAAGATAGAAGGGAAACTATTTTGCTGTTATGACTGTCTACAATGTGCAGAAGGGAAGATTTCTAACAGGGAGGGTAAGAGATATTGTACATATCTATATCACCGAATGAATCGGGTTGTCATTTGTATCATGGGAAAAAAATTCTGTTTTCTGCCAACTCCTTGACTTGGCCAATTAGACTATAAAATAGGGATAAGTAATTGAATTGTAAACATGTTCATCATTGGTAGCAAGAACTGGATTTATGCATATACAAATTGATGTCAACTAACTTAATGTACGACATATATTTTTCAGAAATTAATTGGCAGTCCTCACTTTGAACACTTGTAGAGTCCGTTTTTATTCTTTCAATGCAACTTCAACATCAATATTTTATTCCCTAGACATGGATGAATGTTTTCAATGTCCAGAAGATCAGTATCCCAATGAGAAGCAGGTTTTGTGTCTCTCCAAAGTTGCAACATTCTTGAACTACAAAGAAACCTTGGGAACAGTTATGGCTAGTTCTTCTCTTGTCTTCTCTTTAATCACAGTTGGAGTCCTTTGGATCTTTATTAAACATCAGGACACTCCCATTGTCAGAGCTAACAACCGAAACATCACATATGTCCTCCTTGTTGCTCTCCTGTTATCATTTCTTTGTACTTTGCTATTCATTGGTAAATCTCACAAGGTGACATGTCTCCTTCGTCAAACTGCCTTTGGCATCATCTTCTCAGTGGCCATTTCTTGTGTTTTGGCCAAAACCATCATTGTGGTTCTAGCTTTCATGGCTACCAAGCCTGGGTCCAAGATGACCAAGTGGGTGGGGAAAAGACTTGGCACGTTTATAGTATCCTGCTGCTCCTTTATTCAAATTAATATATGTCTTATATGGCTGATCATCTCTCCCCCATTCCCAGATGCTGACATGAAGTCAATAGCAGAAGAAATCATTCTGGAGTGCAACAAAGGATCTGCCTTCATGTTCTACTGTGTCTTGGGTTATATGGGCTTCCTTGCCATTGTCAGTTTCACACTGGCTTTCCTAGCAAGGAAATTGCCTGATGCTTTCAATGAAGCCAAATTTATCACCTTCAGCATGTTGGTCTTCTGTAGTGTTTGGTTGTCCTTTATTCCAGCATACCTGAGTTCAAAGGGAAAATATATGGTTGCTGTGGAGATCTTCTCCATTATAGCTTCCAGTGCTGGATTACTGCTTTGTATCTTTTCTCCCAAGCTGTACATTATTGTGCTGAGGCCTGATTTGAACAAAAAGGATCAGCTCACAAGAAATGAAAAAAGGACAGAATAGCATAAAATATTTTTGCTGCTGCCTATTTTGCATAAGATATAAAGAAATATGGAGTCACATTGGTTTTACGATTAAGGTACTAAATTAGAAACTAGGAGAGTGTGGCCTTTACTTCCACCTCAGACTTGCCCCTGTTTTGGGGAAAAATTGAGAAGCAAGTAATATTAGACATGTTTGCTCCCTTGAATTATTTATTTTTATAAAAATAATAAAAGGACGGGTAAATTAAAACAAATAAATATCAATCCTCCTTCAAAATTTATATCTCACTTTTTTAGTTGAAATTTTACTTTTAAAAAAACCATTGTTTGTTGTATGTACATAATATAGGTTCACTGAGAGTTTCAAAAAGTTATTTACGTAATGTATTTCAAATAACAGCATCTTAAAGAAATGTCTTAGATGCATAGGCCTATTATCTGGCTTATTTAAAGACCAAAGTAAATACCTATAAATCTGCTCATCTTGATTTCCAATGTGGGTAGGTGCACTTCCCTATTCTCTGTCCAGAGAGAAAGAGAGATTGGTCCCTTTAGTGATGAAACCATTTTCATATTTGTCCTATGATGATGGAAAAGAGTAGAATAGAAGAAAGAAAGAAAAAGAGTGGGAAAACATATAGTTTTTGCATGCATTTTAATCAGTAGAAGGAATTATTCTGACAACGGAAAGATCCAAGTCAACCTTTCGAAAAGGGAGTGCTACACAACAGATGATAGTACAAATCAAGTAAAAGCAAACTCTGCACAATATGCGTTTGATTAAAAAACAAAGCTGAAATAAAATATATCTATATATTAAGGATCGTATGGCTCGTTTTTCTCTAACTCAACACTTTATTCCCTCCCATTATTAAATGCAAAGAGAAAACAACTTGCAAATAACTGTAGGCAACAAAGGAAAATGGCACTCGTAAGTTTTGTGTAACCTCTGCAAATTAATTGGTCAAAGGAAAAAGAAAGCATTATGTTTTCCATTTAATGAGATACCCATCCTCTAGCTCTGTGAAACGCACTGCCAATATTAACAAATTCATTTGGTTCTATCTAAGATTTACATATTTTATAAACTGATGGACTTCCTTGAATCACCCTTCATTGAAAACCACAACAGGTTTTCTCTGTTGCAACTATTATCACACCAAAATTTGGCAACAATTCTGGGAACAAAATTTGGCAACAACAAGCCATGGAGGGAGGGAGAGGGATATTTACTTCTACCTCACACATTTTGCTCTTGTTGGGAAAATTTGAGGAGGTATGTATTTGTGTTACAACCCCTGGTATGACTACATACCGATTTCCCTGGCTCAACTGATAAGGAACAGAGCCCGTGGCTTAGTGGCTAAAACTCCTGCCTAAGATATATACAGCCCGGGTTCAAATCCCAATAAGGGTATGGCTAGCTGATGAGAGCTAATTAGCTCGAAATAGATCTATACTAGTCTCCCTTTATTTATTTATCAGTACAAATATCACACACACACACACACACACACACACACACACACACACACACATATAAATTAAGGGGCAGGAAAATTAAAAAAATATTGATTAATGAATCTTCCTTCAAAATTTATATTTTGCATTATTTACTTGAAATTGTTCTTTTAAAAAAATGTTTACTCTATGTACATACTATTAGTTGAGTGATTTAAAAAAAAATAAGTAGAATGGTAACATATTTCAAACAACCACATCTTAAAGAAATGTCTTAGATGCAAACGACATAAGCATTATCTGGTTTATATAAAGAACAACATAAATATCTACAAATCTGTCTCAATGGTCCAAGTTCCAGACTGACCCAGTAGAAAAATGCCACACCATGAGGAAATAAACTTGGGTTTATTCAGCTGGACTCTGGCACACAATGAGTTAAACAGCAGCAAAACATTCAGTAAACCAGCCTGTTAGCAAGCTTGTCAGATTCAAAGTCTGCGCTGGGAGCTTCCGCCTCACAGCACCCTTAAGTAGATGAGCCATGCCTCCTGTTAGTGCTAGCCCTTTGGCTGACATGCACCAAAACCCCGGCCCAGCTGATTGTTCGGCTGGAACAGTTGTTCCACACGCTGCTATGCCTCTGCACCTCACAGCTTCTCCTACTGGTGTCTCTGCTGACAATGAGGCTGCTAAGCCGATCGTGACTAAGAGTGGCCATCTTCACCACCCCTCCCTGTCGCACACCTGGACAATTTCCATCGCTGCTGCAGCTGACACCTGCCCCCTTTACCCGTGCTCTGTCCCACCCCACTGTGGCAAGTCTGGGATGAAGCTTTACAAGTGGCTCCCCTTTTCAGGGCAACATCTGGAAAACAGTAAGCAGAAACAGTGAATCATCACAGTTGTCAGCATTCCAGAAAATTGTCAAACTCCAGTGAAAATTCCGAGACAGGCATTTCTCAAAGCTCCCATTTATTAGAGTAGGTATACATCTAGCAAAACCAGAATCTGAGATTTCTGGGCTTTTTCTCACTAAGTCAAAAGCCCAAACCCATCTCCCGTACCCATCAGTCCATGACATCATCCAATCACAATCTGTCCCAACTCGAGACATCACTTCAATCACTCCTTCTCCATGTGCAGGAATACCATGACCTTGACCAAAAGGACGAATGCTATTAAGTCTAACTACATTCCCTCTACTAATTCCCCCCTCCCAATTTCCCAAGCACAAGCACGTGGAAGCATGGAAGCTTCTAGGATTAATATGACTTCCAAAGCTGACAACAGTATCACATTCGGCTCCCCACCCAGTTTGCTGGGATGCTTCCTGTGAAATTGAACAAGCACTCAGTCTGTACTTACATCCTTCTGTGATACCCATGAGGCTTCTGTGAGGGAGTAACCCTGCCAGCAAACCAGCTACTGGCCCCGGCCCCGATGTAGCTTTGTCAATCTCGTAATGGGTTCTCCCCACCTCTATCAGGTTGCGTGGCGCACCTGCAGGTGGTCAGATGTGGTCTTCCCTTACTGGATTCAGCAAACTGCTGTGAAAGACAGGGTGCACTTTACCCAGCAAGCAAGGTAATTTTCAGTCCACTGTTATTGGGTTAATAACCCATACAATAGGGAATGGACCCTGGAACTGCAGGGGTAACTTCTGGCAGGGCACCTTTAATTTCAGATACTTGGTCAACAGAAACACCTTCTGCCCCACCTGGAATACTTTTTGTGGACTTAAGTTTTTCTCTGCCTGCAATTTCTGGGTTTCTATAGGGCCACTTTCACCACTCCCCACACTCCTGGCAAAATGTCTACCCGTTCCTTTGGAAGGGCGTAAGGGTTTCTATTATCCAGGTATGGGAACCAAGTCTTGTCCATGCGCCACATGGAAAGGGGTAACAATTGTACTGCTATGGACTACGTTGTTGTACGCCACCTCCAGAAAGGGTAAAATAACTGCCCAGTTACATTGCTGGTAGGTGACATAGCATCTCAAATAGCATTCCAGTATGTTGTTAGTTCTCTCCATGGATCCATTGGTACTTGGATGGAATGCTGATCTTAACCTTTGAGAAGAGATGAGTATCTTAACAAACTCACACCAAATTGGGCTGTGAAGTTAGACTCCCTGATCTGAAATTATCCTCTGGGGTGCACCGTGGAGGTGATATATGTGTAGGAGGAATAATTTATCTAGCTTCTGTGCCAATGGCAAGCCAGAGCAGGGTATAAAATGGGCCTATTTCAAGAACAGATCGATGACTGTCCAGACGATAGTCTGATCATTGCTCTCCGGTAACTCCACAATGAAGTCCATAGCTATCTTCTAGCATGGTTGAGTGGAGTTGGCCACAAACTGTAGGAGGCCATCAGGCTTCCCTGTGCAAGGTTTTGTGATCATGCACACCGGGTAAGACTTCACAGACTTCTCCACGTCGTGTCCAGCATCATGGGCCACCAGAACTGTCATTTGGCTAAATACAGAGTTTGTGGAAGCCAAAATGTCTGGCTTGTTTTACTTCATCACACCATTATAGTACTTCTTGTTTCAGGGATTGGGGTACATATAGCTTATTATCCTTCCATGCGATCCCATCCAGGTGGGTGAGCAGAGCTCGGTGTTCCAAGAACCAAGGGTCTTTTATGAGTTCCATTTGGAGGTAGTGGGTCAGGTCATCTGAATGCATGATCTGCTGCTGGGCGGACAGTTATGCAGGTTGTTGCAGTGCAAGGGTAATAATGGTGTGCACCACTTCTTCCTGGCGGCTGTTGTATTGCGGCATTTGGGATAGTGTGCCTGCCAGAAAGTTCTTCCCCCGGGGATGTATTTCAACATAAACTGGAAACATTGGAAGTATTGCAGAGCCTGAGGGGTTTGAGGTTTTTATGGTCCTCCTTTTCCCAGATAACCCACCAGCGTTCTGTTTCGGGAGGTATATGCACATTGAGGTTGGAGTGGGAGGGTCCTTCGTTGTGCCCCCCCCACCGGTGTTGCTGCCATTGCCTGGGCAACCGTACTGTGCCATTTGGCCATTTGCCCCCCCTCCTGTGATATTATGGACTGGGTCAATGGAGTGCGGCCCTGGCGATGGATGTGAGTGCGGGTGGTGTGGGCAGAGCTTAGCTGTTGGAGTCAGAGTTGGAGCAGCCTCCTATGCTGTCGCTGTCCTCGTTGCCACCATCACTGGCCACTTCACCAACTCGCAAGCTAGCATCTGCTGCAATTTTGGACAGCTATCTGTTACCCTTACATATTGTCCCCAACACCAACTATTTTTATGATGGACATAGCTTCCTACTACCCCCTTGAACATTGCTGGCTGCCCCCCACCCACCCATGGACATGTCATCTCCTCGTTCCATCTCCCCATGATGTCATCCTGTTTGGTTGATGCCACACTCTCCTCTGTGCTATACAGCGACAGAACTTTATTCCCTCCGGGAACTCCCCCTTTCCCGGGGATGGCTTTCTGACCTATCAAGATGCTTCCTTAATGACGGATCTTGGGATCCCGAGAGGTGGCATGCGACAAAGAGATTTCTTAGGGGTTTTTTACAGGGGCTTTTAAACCAAACTTTAAAGGGGGGAGGGGGGTTGATTCGGATGGCTCAGGCAGGCTTGGGGGGGAGTCTGCCAGGGCACAGGCCAGAGCTAACTAATGGGCACGGGTTTGGAGGGCTGGGAAGGGTTGGGATTCCGGGGAAGATTCTAAGCCATTCCATTGGGGGGTTCACCATCTCTACTGTTTGTGGTAGAGGCAGATATGGTGGGGGCCGAGGGCCAAATGATATTTGGAGGACGCGGGTTTGCTGTTTAAGAGTGATCACGCATTCTGACCCTCACTGCCCTTCTCACAACCCCGGGTGCTCGGGATTACAGGACCCTGGTCTCCGGCTGGTGTCACTTAATGCCAGGTCCATGGTACATAAGGCTCCCCTCATTTACGACGTCATACAATAGGGTAGAGCGGACCTGGCATGCATTATGGAGACCTGGTTGGGCCATGAGGAGGGTGTGCCCCTTAGCGAACTATGCCCAGCAGGCTTCCGGGCGTTTCACCAGCCGAGAGCCCAGGTCAGGAGCGGTGGCGGTGGCGGTGGTTATTAGGGAAAATCTCAGACCTCAGGAGGTCACTGTGCCTCAGATAGGTGGGGGTGAGTCCCTCTTTGTGAAGTGGGGCCTTGGAGCTCATGTGGGCCTTCTTGTTACGTACTTGTCTCCCTGCTACGTTTCATCAGCCCTGCTGGAGCTGCTGGATGTATTAGCTGGATTGGTGGTTGATTTCCCCAGGCTCATGGTCCTTGGGGATTTCAATCTGCCCTCCATTGGCAAGACATCCGAGTCAGCTCGGGAGTTCATGGCTTCCATGACAGCTATGGACCTAACTGAGTTAATTCAAGACCCCACCCATAATGGGGGACACACGCTCGACCTGATTTTGGTCTCTGGGCAGTGGATGAATGATCTAGATTTAGGGGATATTTCTATTCAACCCTTGTCATGGTTTGATCATTTCCTTATCAGGCTTGACTTCCATACCAGTACCCCTCACTGCAGGGAGGCAGAACTGACTAGATGGTTCCGCCCCAGGCACCTGATGGACCCCGAAAGGTTCCTGATGCAGCTTGGGACTTTTCCTGAATCCCTTGCTCACAACTCGATCGAAGCCCTAGTGGAAACCTGGGATAGGGCTGCCACTGGGGCCTTGGATCATGTTGTGCCTTTGCAGCCTCTGACCTGGTGTCGATCCCGGATAGCTCCTTGGTTTACCGAGGAGCTCTGGGAGATGAAACGCCAGGAAAGACGCCTTGAGAGTGGTTGGAGGGCCAGCCGGTCCGAATCGGCTCGAACACTAGTAAGAATTCATATTAAATCCTACTTAGTGGCGATAGAAGTGGCAAAACAGCAATATATTTCCGCTCTTATCGCATCCGCAGATAACTGCCCAGCTGCCCTGTTTAGGGTGACCCTGCTCCTTACTTAACCAAGGAACTGGGGAAGACCCCTTGCAGGGTAGGGCTGAAGAATTTGTTCAGTATCTGCAGGATAAAATCGCTCAGATCCGGACAGGCTTGGACTCTGACTGGGTACATTCGGGCGAGCCGACGGGGATGAATCTTGAGGAGACAATCTGGGATGGGTTTGACCCTGTGACCCCCGAAAGCATGGAAAGGAATATGGGGAGACTCAGTGCTGCCACTTGTGTGCTGGACCCGTGTCCCTCTTGGTTATTTTCGGCTTCCCGGGAGGTGACACGAGGCTGGCTCCAGGCGATTACCAACGCTTCATTGAGAGAGGGGTTCTTTCCCACTGCCGTAGTAGTACCCCAGTACCTGGATGAAGCTGTCTACCTGGATCCGTTTCAGTTAGGTTTCACGCCCGGGTACAGCACGGAGACGGCGTTGGTCGCATTGGTTGATGATCTCTGGTGGGCCCGGGACAGGGGCTGCTCCTCTGTCCTGGTCCTATTAGACCTCTCGGTGGCTTTCGATACCATCAACCATGGTATCCTACTGCGACGACTCGGGGGGTTGGGAGTGGGGGGCACTGTTTTACGGTGGTTTTCCTCCTGCCTGTCAGATCAGTTGCAGTTGTGTTGACTGGAAGGCAGAGATCGACCACCAGACACATCACTTGTGGAGTGCCCCAGGGGTCGGTTCTCTCAACCCTCCTGTTCAACATATACATGAAACTGCTGGGCGAGATCATCCATGATTTTGGTGTACGGTATCATCAATATGCTGATGATACCCAACTTTTCATCTCTACCCCAAACCACCCAAACGATGCCCTCGACGTGATGTCCCAATGCCTGGAGGCTGTGCGGATCTGGATGGGGAGGAAGAGGCTCAAGCTCAATCCCTCCAAGACTGAGTGGCTGTGGTTTCCGTCATCCCGATTTGTACATCTTGTCCCATCTTTGACAATAGGGGGAGAAATTTTAGCACCCTCAGAGAAGGCTCGCAATCTGGGAGTCCTCCTGGATATGCGGCTTAGTTTAGAAGAACACCTGGCGGCCGTGACCAGGGGGGCTTTTACCAGGTTCGCCTGGTACATCAGTTGCGCCCTTTCCTGGATTGGGATGCTCTCTGCACAGTCACTCATGCCCTCGTCCTTTCTCGTCAGGACTACTGCAATGCTCTCTACATGGGGCTGCCCTTGAAGAGCACCCAGAGGCTTCAGCTGGTCCAGAATGCGGCCACACGGGTTGTCATGGGGGTACCTAGGTATTAATTATGACCTTTAAAGCGCTCCATGGCTTAGGCCCAGGGTACCTGCGATACCACCTACTGCCACCAGTAGCCTCCCAATGTCCAGTATGATCCCACAGATTTGGCCTCCTCGGGGTGCCGTCGGCCAGACAGTGTCGGCTGGTGACCCCCAGGGGGAGAGACTTCTCTGTGGGAGCGCCTTCCCTCTGGAATGAGCTGCCCCTGGAGCTTCGCATAATCCCTGACCTCCGGTCCTTCTGACGCACCCTAAAAATGGTGCTGATGTTATGTAATGCGAGGTCCGTGGTTAACAAGGACCCCCTCATCAGGGACTTGATCTCAGAGGGGGAGCCAGACCTCGCAGGAATAACGGAAATCTGGTTGGGCCCGGAGGGGGTGTTGCCCCTCAGGGAAATGTGCCCTCCAGGTTACCGGGTGTTCCATCAGCCACGGGCCCAGGGTAGGGGCGGTGGGGTAGCGATAATCATCCGGGAAGACTTGGCTCCGAGAGAATTCACTGTGTCGCAGACATCTGGTTGTGAGTCTCTGGGCGTGAAATGGGGCCCAGGGAGACAGTTGGGTCTGTTGATAGTATACCTGGCTCCCCGCCATACATCAACGGCCCTGCCCGGACTCCTCGAGCTGATCGCGGAGATGGCGGTTGAGACCCCCAAGCTATTAGTGATGGGGGATTTCAATCTGCCGTCGACGGGAGAGGCAACCGAGGCAGCCCGGGAATTCATGGCTTCCATGACAGCCATGGATCTGACTCAAGTAGTTCGGGACCCCACACACGAAAGAGGCCACATACTGGATCTTGTGTTTGTCTCCGACCAGTGGACGAGTGATCTGGGAAGAGGGAATTTAGTCATCACGCCCCTGTCATGGTCAGATCACTCACTTCTCCAACTGGACTTCCCTGGCGCTACTCCCCGCCGCTGGGAGGCGGAACCGGATTGTCCCAGATGGTTCCGCCCCAGGCGTCTGATGGAACCAGATAGGTTCCAGGCAGAGCTTGGGCCACCTCCTGCAGACCTGTCCCGCTCCCGGGCAGATGACCTGGTAGCCGCGTGGAACAGTGCGGCCGCCGGAGCCTTGGACCGGGTTGCGCCTTAGCGGCCTCTCCGATGGCAACGATCGACCCGGGCCCCCTGGTTTAACAGGGAGCTAAGGGCAATGAAACGCCACAGGAGACGCCTAGAGAACAAGTGGAGATCCTCCTGCTCCGAATCCGATCGAACACAGGTAAGAGCCTACTTAAGGACCTACCTTGTGGCAATAAGGGTGGCCAAACGTCAATATTGTGCCACCCTTATAGCGTCCACAGAGAACCGCCCTGCCGCCCTGTTTCGGGTGACCCGCTCCCTGCTGTCGCAGGGGCAGCGGGATCCCCCATTGCAGGGCAGGGCAGAGGAGTTTGGGGAATACCTGCAGGATAAAATTGATCAGATCCGGAAGGGGTGGACCCACTCCAGTACTCCAGAGGGGGCGTCCGAGGCTAGTCTTGAGCTCCCACGCTGGGAGGAGTTTGACCCTGTTGTCACCGAAGATTTGGACAGGTTGCGCGGGCGACTGCGAGCCACCACATGTTTATTGGACTCGTGTACCTCCTGGTTGGTACTGGCTTCCTGGGAGGGTTCACGAGGCTGGCTACTGGGACTAGTGAACGCTTCGTTGGGTGAGGGACTTTTACCAACCGCCTTGAAAGAGGCGGTGGTGAGACCCTTGCTCAAGAAGCCTTCTCTGGACCCAATGGAGCTAGCAAATTATCGTCCTGTCTCCAACCTTCCTTTTTTAGCGAAGGTTGCTGAGAGTGTGGTGGCTCAGCAGTTCCCGCGTCACCTGGAGGAAGATGATTATCTAGACCCGCGCCAGTCTGGCTTCCGGCCTGGTCACAGCACGGAGACGGCCTTGGTCGCGTTGGTGGATGATCTCTGGAGGGCAAAGGATGGGGGTTGTTCCTCCATCCTTGTCCTATTAGACCTCTCGGCGGATTTCGATACCATCGACCATGGTATCCTATTGCGCCGTCTGGAGGGGTTGGGGATCGGAGGCACCGTACTGCGGTGGTTCCGCTCCTACCTCTCTGGCCGGACGCAATGTGTGTTGACAGGGGAGCAGAGGTCGACCCCGAGGCCCCTTACTTGTGGGGTCCCACAGGGGTCGATCCTCTCGCCTCTCCTGTTCAACACATATATGAAACCGCTGGGTGAGATCATCCGTGGTTTCGGGGTGGGATACCATCTGTATGCTGATGACACTCAGCTGTATATTTCCACCCCGAACCACCCCAACGAGGCCGTCGAAGTGATGTCCCGTTGTCTGGAAGCCGTGCGGGTCTGGATGGGTGACAACAGGCTCAGGCTCAACCCCTCCAAGACAGAGTGGCTGTGGCTCCCGGCTCCCCGGTACAACCAGCACATTCCATCGCTGGCCATCGGGGTTGAACAATTGGCCCCTGTGGAACGGGCATGCAATTTGGGCATCCTCCTGGATGCCCGGCTGGCTATGGAAGATCATGTGGCAGCCGTGGCGAGGGGGACGTTCCACCAGGTTCGCCTGGTGCACCAATTGCGACCCCTTTTGGACCGGGAGGCCCTGCGCACAGTCACTCATGCGCTGGTGACGTCTCATCTGGACTACTGTAATGCTCTCTACATGGGGCTCCCCTTGAGGTGCACCCGGAGACTGCAGTTGGTCCAGAATGCAGCCGTGCGAGTAATTATGGGGAGTTCAAGGTTCTCCCATATAACACCTCTCCTGCGCGAGCTGCACTGGCTTCCTGTGGCCTACCGGGTGCGCTTCAAAGTGTTAGTCACCATCTTCAAAGCGCTCCATGGCATAGGGCCTAGTTACCTGCGGGATCGTGTCCTGCCCCATACATCCCTGCGGCCCATTCGCTCACACAGAGAGGGTCTCCTCCGGGTGCCGTCCTCTAGAGACTGTCAGAGGGCAGTGCCCAGGAGTAGGTCCTTCTCTGTGGCGGGCGCTACCCTTTGGAATGACCTCCCCCCAGACATTAGGACAACAACCGATCTCCGCTCCTTCCGCAGTAAACTGAAGACCCACCTGTTTCGGCTAGCCGGCCTGGCATAACTCAACAACTTTTCCACCCCTTGGTCATTTTTAATTGTTAATTTTAGTTTTTACACTTTTAATGTTATTGGGGTTTTAACTTTTTGAGTATTGTAATTTATTTATTTATTTTTTACCTCCTCTGTATGAAACTGTGCTGATGGTTGCTTGTGTACGTCGCCCCGAGTCCCTGTGGGGAGAGGGGGTGACTAATAAGTTTAAATAAATAAATAAATAAATAAATAAATAAATAAATAAATAAATAAATAAATAAATAAATAAATAAATAAATAAAAAATAAATAAATAAAAAAGTTGGCTTTTCCAGCAAGCCGGCCTGGCCTGTTAATTTTAACTTATTTTAAATGTATTGTCTTTTAAATTCGGTTGGTTTTTTGGATATGTATATAATTTTTTTAACTTTGGGATGTGTGTTTTTTTAATGTTGTATGCCGCCCTGAGTCCTTTGGGAGAAGGGCGGCATATAAGTCCAAATAAACAGAAAGAGAAACAGAAAACAGAAACATTGAAGAGCTTCAGCTATCAACTCCTATTATTCCCAGGGTTTCCTTAGTCTTCATTACATTTTGGAATCTTAGTTAAAATGAGGCCCAATCCTTCTCTAAATCTATCAATGAATCTTCTAAATCCTTATTTAGCCCTATCATTCTCTGGTCCACCAACTCTAATTTTTTTCCTGTTTGTTCTGTTCTGGTTTCAATTGTTTTTATTCTTTGATCATTTTTCTAGATTGCCTCCTACATCGAGCCCATTCTCTCATCCAGCTTCTAGATATAACTTTTCACTTCTCTTTTGACTTCTCCCATCTCCACTTTTATCTCTCCATGATTTTTGATATGTTTTCTTGGAGCTTCACCATGGTTTCCTGGATCATTAGTAAGGTGGGTTGCATTGCTTGCATGTTTGGTATGGTGTTTGATTTTTTTGTTGTAAACATTCCTTCAATCAATTTCTGGTTGGATGGAGAAGTAGTCACCACTGATGGAGTTTGGTGGAGCTTTCTTTCCGGTCTTCAAGGTGATAGTTGTGGTGCTTGTCATCTCTTTTGGGATCTATGCTGCTCTTCTAGAATTCTGTGCATATATATATAATATGATAATATAATTGCCATATATATATATATATATATATATATATATATATATATATATATATATATATATATATATATATCAATTATATTATCATATTATATCATATATCATATGATATGATAATATAATGGCAATTATATTATCATATCATATATCATATGATATGATATGATATGATATCAAAGCACATATGATGATTACCGATTCAGTTTTAGGTACAACTAAAAGCACTAATTTTACCATGTAAATCCTTTTACGGCTTAGCATCACCTGAAAGAAAGGGCCTTTTTGAGAAACTTTCCAAACGTTGGAAAAATAAAATAGATGATAGACAGACAGACAGACAGATGATAGATACATAGATAATAGATAGAAGATGGATAGGTAGATAGTAGATAGGTAGGTAGGTAGGTAGGTAGGTAGGTAGGTAGGTAGGTAGGTAGGTAGATGGGTGGGTAGGTAGGTAGGTAGGTAGGTAGGTAGATAGATAGATAGATAGATGATAGATAGATAGATAGATAGATAGATAGATAGATAGATAGATAGATAGATAGATAGATAGATAGATAGATGATAGATAGATGATAGATAGATAGATAGATGATAGATAGATAGATAGATAGATAGATAGATAGATAGATAGATAGATAGATAGATAGATAGATAGATTATAGACAATCAGATAAACATCTATCCAAATTTGAATATTATCAATGAGGTATAAATTTCCATGGAAGTTCTTGATTAATTGTAGGTTTTTTAAAAAAAAATCTTTTATTGAATTACAGCATCATTTTTAAATAATTATTTTACTATTATGTGGCATGTAGTTGGTAGTTTTAATTTTATTATTTTTTACTCGTGTTATTTAGAACGTATTTTATTATAATTTAATTAATATATTGTATATTTCCTTTTAACATTTTGTGTATCCACAAACTGCTGTGAGACTATGGTAGAATCAAACAAATAAGCAATGTGTGAATTAATGTAAGGCCATATTGCTTTAAAAACAAGAACAATTTTTTCCCCTGCCTTCATACAAACCAGAAAAAGTTCTTCATTTCTTTTAGGTTTTCATTGCTGTCAATAATTACAGGCTGCTGTACAGCTGTTTACATGCCATAGTTTCCTAGGACATGAATTCTGAATTGTTGATCTTTCCATTATCATTATCAATTCCCACATAATTGTTTCAACTTCATCTCCTAGTGGACAAGAGGTTGTTGTGGAGACAAGTGCAAGTAGAAATACATTTAATGAGGCAGAGCTTGGGGAAGCTTCAACTGGCTTAAGATCAGACACTTTTACACATTATGATAATATTTGCTTCCTTGGTCTTGGTGCTTTTGCCTGAAATGATGTCCATGATTCCCAGTGCCAGATGTAGGATTAACGACCCTCTGCCTTTTCTTCACAAGCAATATCAGTCAGGAGATTTCATAATTGTGGGCATTTTCTCTCAGATCTACCTCTACTGTAAAATGATAGACTTCAGGAAACATCCATCTAAGGAGCTTTTTGGCACCACTGTGTAAGATATTTTTTTACAAAGACACAGGAAAAGAGAAAGAAAAAAGCATATAGAGCAGAAAGAGGGAGGGAGGGAGGGAGAGAGATATATTCTTTGTATGTAGGAAAATATATAGATGGAAAACAGATTATAAATAATTAGATGATGGATGGATGGATGATAGATAGATGGATGGAAACTTGATAGAATATAGATAGGTAGGTAGGTAGGTAGGTAGGTAGGTAGGTAGGTAGGTAGGTAGGTAGGTAGGTAGCTGATAGACACACAGACAGATGTTATGAAAATTAAACTGAGTTGTCCAATACCATGCATGATATTTTGGGAAGTTTGCATTTTAACAGAATATATAATGCTTATTTAAGGGTCTTAACTCCAATGTATCAACACATCCTCGCTTTAGAGTTTGCCATCATGGAAATCAATAAAGATCCCTCTTTCTTACGAAACCATACCTTGGGCTTCCATATCTATAATTCCTACTTTGATCCAACTTGGACATACCGAGCCTCATTGGAGCTCTTCTTTACAAAGGGCCAATTCATACCTAACTACAACTGTGATCCTCAAAACAGACCAATAGCAGTCAATGGAGGACCTTCATCTGACATCTATCTATACATGGCTAATATCCTTTCCCTGTACAAGATGCCACAGGTATGTTCCTTCCATGGAATTAACAGGCAGGAGATAAAAATCCATATATATATATATATATATATATATATATATATATATATATATATATATATATATATATATATATATATATATATATATATATATATATATATATATATATATATATATATATATATATATATATATATATTCTGAAAAATAGTCAAGGAAAAAAATATTGTGGTTATAATAAAAGGGATGCATTTTACGAATTCCAGACTGCTAGAGACTACAAGTGAATTTTGGTGTGTTTTGGTTATGCCACAGCACCTTAATTCTTCAGCTTTTTGGTGTTTCAAGGAGCCAGGCAATTAATGGGGATATTATACATTGCCCAGAAGTAACATTTTATAGGTCATTTCAGGTAAGAGTTGCTAAACCCATGGTGGAGTATGGTCAGAATTTCAAACTGGGCCTGGTACCTTGAAAATCACTGTTCAAATTTTTACTTAAAATATGATTGCAACTATAATCAAACTGTATTTTGCTGTATTTTTCAGCAAAATCAATATTCTCCAGAGTGAGTACAAGGTTCACCAAACCTAGTATTTAGGATTTTTTAAAGGACTTAGTATTGATTTTGTTTCAGATTCTTTCTGGTCTACCAATGTGCTCCTTGGAAATAAGATGAACTTCTCTGGAAATATTCCATCAGTAGTATTTAAAAGAGCTGTAGGATATTTTTTTCAACCAATTAAATAATATATTGCAAATTAATATTCATCTTAATGCATACTATTTAATGTCAAGTATACAAGTTGCATGACATATTTGAGTGATATAGTTTGTGCTCTGTGAACTAAATCTTGTTTCTTGAGATATGATATTGGAAACCCCAGACATGAAGTATATTCTGTAGGTTTTTATATGGTGATATAACATTAAATGATTCATCTCTGAATTGTGAACTGGTGTTCTGATGCAACTGAACTACTGACAAATTTTGGTAATGCAGCTCAGCCTTGGAAGTGACAGCATGGCAGTCTCCATGCAGAGATGGAGGTCTGCTGATTGAACTTATTTTCTTAGGGCAGGAGAAAAGCTGAATGTTGCTGCTCTATAGGCTAAGCTTGAATATAAATGTGAAACTTACGTGGAATTCGGCTTCAGTTTCTAATTTAGTGAACAAAACAGGCACAGAATATGATTTGCACATCCACTTGTCACTTTACAATGATTTTTTCCCCCTTTTATTCTTTATTTTTCTGATTCTAGATATTATATGGTTCTGCTCCTGAAATTAGCACAAAAGACCAAGCTGCTTTTTACCAACAGATGTTGCCAAATATGGACTTTCAGTACAAGGGAATTTCTCAGTTATTGCTATATTTCACATGGACATGGGTGGGGATGCTGTTAGTAGACAACGAGAGTCGTGAAATGTTCCTGCGCAGGGTGCTTCCTATGGCTACCCAGAGTGGTATCTGCTTTGACTTCATTGCAAGATTTCCCAAACCTGTTCATTCAGATAATCTGAAAAAGATGATTGAAATAGGACTTAACATGCACAGATTGGTTATGAAAAGTGATGTCACTGTGGTGGTAGTTCATGGTGAAAGTGCTAACATGATGACTCTAAGGTTTCTTTCCAGTAAGTTAAAAGATAATGATTTCCCACTATGGAAAAAAGGGAAAGTTTGGATTATGACAATCCAGATGGATTTCACATCAAATCCCTTTCAAAGAAATATGGATATGGTTTTCCTTCATGGGGCTTTATCTTTTGCAGTTCATTCAGAGAAGTTACTTGGATTCCAGCAATTTGTTCAGATGAGAAACCCTATCTTGGAAAAAGAAGGCAGTTTTATCAAGACCTTCTGGGAAAATGCCTTTGGGTGTTCCTTCCGCACCTCTGTAACAGAAAAGGCAAATGGGGCCACTTGTACTGGAAAGGAGAAACTGGAGCTCCTTCCCACATCTTTCTTTGATATGGAATTGAGTGGCCACAGCTACAGTGTATACAATGCTATCTATGTAGTGGCACATGCTTTGCATGACTTCTATTCATCTATAATGAAATACAGAGCAGGGGGGAAAGTTAAGGGAAAACTTTTGAATCAACATTTATGGAAGGTAAAATCCCCCAAAAGACAATTTGCAGATATCTCACTACATCTTTCTTCTATATTTCTAAAAAAAATCCTTCTTCCAAGAATTCATTTGTCTAATATAGATGAAACTGTGCAGTTTAATTAAATTTGAATTTAACTATTCAATTTTTTTTTGCAGTCTAAGACCTAGTAAAAAAAGAAAAATACCACGAATCACTAATGTATCCATTTGTAATATTATGTAAATATATAAGAAAGAAGAAACCCTATAAAATTAGGAATTCATTAGTCGCAAAACACTTTATATAAGCTAAAGTTAGATATAAAAATGTTGCTTCTGCCTTTGAAACTCCTGCATATTGATAATTTAGTAAGACTAAACATGATTTATTTCTAGATAACATGCATACAATTTATTTTAAAACATTGTATTCTCTTTATTTATTTGGTCCTAGACCAATACCTTATTTTGCTTATTTGGTATTACTTTTTCCTAATATGTTTTTTTTATTATATGATTACTGAACCTGCTAATTTTGAGAAGTTTCTAAGTTGCAAGAACATACTGAAAATTTACTTTCTTTTAAAGGAAATTGATGAAGATGTTTGTGATTTCTATATTAGAAACTTTTTAAAAATGTATGGCGTTCCCTAATATTACAATCTCCTGGAAATAGTCTGCTTAAATTGCTGTATAGTCAATTATACTTCTTTATTTTATTTCTTCTGTTTCATTGTGGTGCTATGAAGGTTCCGTAATCATAGTTACAATCAGAAATGTAATTTATTATTGTGGTTATTATTATCTTCCATGTTTTACAAACCTTGAAAGGTTTTCTTGTCTATATACATCAAAGGGAAGAAACAGTGCTGTCCTACATCCTGATACATATCTCTATTTGGCTTATTTTCTGATTTAGCTCAACTACATTATCCAAAGGATTGCATTTAATAATAGTGCCGGGCAACAAATCGGGTTCAATGAAAATGGAGAATTAGAGACTGGATTTGATATTATCAATTGGATCACATTTTCAAATTTGTCTTTTAAGAAAGTCCAAGTGGGAGGCATAGAACACAAGGAGTCCAATGAAAAAATGGTCACCATTTATGAAGATGTTATTGTGTGGCCAAGCAGGTTTAACCAGGTATGGACCAGAAACAATATGTTCAATCCAGATTTCACTACTTCTAAAGGTCACTTAGAGCCAAACTATTCCACCACAATGAGCTTTAGGAATAGAATTATATTGTCTCCCTGAAGCCTCTCTCGGCTAGCTTTCCGTGTTCATGTGTGTCAAAACCATCACAGTTAAAATAAGGCAAAACATTTAAATATATAAAATGCAAGATTAAAATATGTACAAATTAAAAAGGCCTTATCTAGAAACTTGGTACATTGATTGTGTTCCATCACGCTAACATGTGGTCCAAAACAAAACTTTTCTATTTTTTATTTATGAACAGACCCAGCCACTTTCTCTGTGTAATGGGAAGTGTGATTCAGGCTACAGTAAGATTAAGATAGAAGGGAAACTATTTTGCTGCTATGACTGTCTTCAATGTGCAGAAGGGAAGATTTCTGACAGGGAGGGTAAGAGATATTGCATACACAATATCTACCGCACTGAATGAATTGTATTGTCATTTGTATCATAGGAATTTTTTTTGTTTTCTGCCAACTCCTTGACTTGGCCAATTAGACTATAAAATAGGGATAAGTAATTGAATTGTAAACATGTTCATCATTGGTAGCAAGAACTGGATTTATGCAAATACAGATTGATGACAACTAACTTAACGTACGACATATATTTTTCAGAAATTAATTGGAAGTCCTCACTTTGAATACTGGTAGAGTCTGTTTTATTTGTTCAATGCAACTTCAACATCAATATTTTATTCCCTAGACATGGATGAATGTTTTCAATGTCCAGAAGATCAGTATCCCAATGAGAAGCAGGTTTTGTGTCTCTCCAAAGTTGCAACATTCTTGAACTACAAAGAAACCTTGGGAACAGTTATAGCTAGTTCTTCTCTTTTCTTCTCTTTAATCACAGTTGGAATCCTTTGGATCTTTATTAAACATCAGGACACTCCCATTGTCAGAGCTAACAACCGGAACCTCACATATGTCCTCCTTGTTGCTCTCCTGTTACCATTTCTTTGTACTTTGCTATTCATTGGTAAACCTCACAAGGTGACATGTCTCCTTGGTCAAACTGCCTTTGGCATCATTTTCTCAGTGGCCATTTCTTGTGTTTTGGCCAAAACCATCATTGTGGTTCTAGCTTTCATGGCTACCAAGCCAGGGTCCAAGATGACCAAGTGGGTGGGGAAAAGACTTGGCCCTTTTATAGTATCCTGCTGCTCCTTTATTCAAATTAAAATTTGTGTTATATGGCTGATCATCTCTCCCCCATTCCCAGATGCTGACATGAAGTCAATAGCAGAAGAAATCATTCTGGAGTGCAACAAAGGATCTGCCTTCATGTTTTACGGTGTCTTGGGTTATATGGGCTTCCTTGCCATTGTCAGTTTCACACTGGCTTTCCTAGCAAGGAAATTGCCTGATGCTTTCAATGAAGCCAAATTTATCACCTTCAGCATGTTGGTCTTCTGTAGTGTTTGGTTGTCCTTTATTCCAGCATACCTGAGTTCAAAGGGAAAATATATGGTTGCTGTGGAGATCTTCTCCATTATAGCTTCCAGTGCTGGATTACTGCTTTGTATATTTTCTCCCAAGCTGTACATTATTGTGCTGAGGCCTGATTTGAACAAAAAGGATCAGCTCAAAAGAAAAGAAAAAAGGACAGAATAGCATAAATTTTTATCGCTGCTGCCTATTTTGCATCAGATATGAGGAAGTGTGGAGCCAGATTGGTTTTACGATTAAGGCACTAATTTGGAAACTAGGAGAGTGTGAGCTTTACTTCCACCTCAGACTTGTTTTTTTTCCTAAAAATGTTTATTAGTTTTTATACATATATGGGAAAAGGTAAGGGGATACAAAAAAATTTTGCAGCTCCCACACTCCATCCAAAACTCACAATTTTTACAATCTTAAATACAAAATATAAAAGATAAGCAGAAAACAGGGTCTTATTCTATATTCTCAATCATGTGTTCATTCATTTTCCTTTGTCACTTTCTAGAGTATCACCAATTGCTATTATTTCAAATACTTTTATTTTTGTGATCTGAGCCTTTTCGATATTGCTCCTTCATCCCTGTCCCTAGAGGAAGCCTCAGCCCCCCCTCCTTCTTATCTTGCACCTTAGTGTCCCTTCCACTACCTTCACTATGTTCGTCCTCTACGAGAGGAAAATTATTTTTAGTGAAGGATTCCGCCTCCTGCACTGTATTATTTCTTATCCTGTTTCCCTCCCAAAAGATCAACATTCCTTCTAGCAATAACCATCTAAACCAAATTCCTTTATTATATAGTTTCTTTAATAAGGAGGAATACTTCCTCCTTTTCTCTCTTATCTTTTTTGGAATCTGCTTAAGGATGGTGATTTCTTCATCTTTATATTGCAATGGTCTCATCCTTTGGGTCCCAAGCACCTCATCCCTTGTGGTCCTCCTGAGAAATTTAACATGTACCTCCCTTTAACATTATGACTTCTAGCATATGCTGAATTTATCCTATAGACTAGGTCCATATCCCACCAGTTGTTTTTTATCTCTCTTAATATAATCTGCTAAGATTGTACTCATGATATCCTTTCTGTCTTTGGTAGGTTCTGGAATGTAAGAAAAAAGGACATTCTTTCAAATTCTATTTTTGCCAAAAAGTTTTCCAATTCTAGATTTCCCTTCCAGATTGTTTTAATCTCTTCCCCCAACCCAGCCACACCCTCCTCCAACACCACAATCCTTTGTTTATTTTCTGCAATATGATGTTTAAAATCTCTGAGCTCTTCTTTGAGCTCTGTCATTTCTTTTTTCAATTCATTTTGGCCCCTCATAAGTTCTTGAAACATTTGAGAGACAGATAGTTCTTTTGGCCCCTCCTCTTGCTGTAACAGTGAGGTAATTTTCATTTGTTGCATACTGGGACTGGAAGAGGCAGATGAGGGGGCCGAAAGTGACTTGCCTGTCGGTGGTTTCTTAGGCCCCATTTGCTTAACGTTCAGAGATGTAAGTCTTTTCCCAAAAAGATGGTGCTCGAGGATTGCGCAGCTGTTCTGATCCCAAGAGGCAAACAAAGCCAAAAGTGCCAGTTCACAGTTCCAAGGCACCGAGGCAAACTAAAAGAAGGGGATCAAATAATCAAAGTTCAGAAGAGCCACATATCAGGGAGGGGTCTTGGTTTCCTTCAGAGAGAGTAATAAGGCTGAAGGTAGTTTCAAAGAGCAGGCTTCATTTATAAGTAGACAAAAGAAGAATGGAGGGTGCCATCTTGGCTCCTCTTTCCACAGGGAGAAAGAAAACGAAAGTCTTTAGCTAGTCAGTTAGCTAGTTCAAGTGACAGGTCAGCCTTTGTTCTCTCTCTTCTAAGAGAGATTGTTCAAATGCCAGTTAATCCAACAGGGGGGGGGAGAAAGAAACACCCCCTCTAATCTCCATTCAAATAGGTTGAACACAGAACTTACAAAAGTCTGCTGCTTTTCCTTTAAACAGTCAGAGAGTTCAGGATGGATCCCCCACCACCAGGCTCCAGCCGCACTTCTCCGGGCACATTCTCTCCTCTGGGACCATTCGGCAAAAGGGTGGACAGCGCAATGCTGTCCCTCGCCCCCCCTCCGCTCCCCGGCTCCTAGGCAAAGCTGAAAAGCACCGTTGCTGGCTGCTGCCGATTCCGTGGGGCTTCAGCAAGCTGCCCTTCGGCAGGGGACCCCTCCAAGGCCCCCTGTGCTCCTTATGGAGCCCACTGGGGAGACGAGCGGCAGACAACACGTCCATCGCCAGCAGGAACCGGAAGTCGTCTCCACCTCAGACTTGTTGAGAAGCCAGTAATATTAGACATGTTTGCTGCCTTGAATTATTTATTTATATAAAAATAATAAAACGGCAGGGAAATTAAAACAAAATAAATATTAATCCTCCTTCAAAATTTATATCTCGCTTTTTTTAGTTGAAATTTTACTTTTTAAAAAAACCATTGTTTGTTATATGTACATAATATAGGTTCACTGAGAGTTTTAAAAAGTTATTTACGTAATGTATTTCAAATAACAGCATCTTAAAGAAATGTCTTAGATGCATAGGCCTATTATCTGGCTTAATTAAAGACCAAAGTAAATATCTATAATTCTGCTCATCTTGATTTCCAATGGGGGAATGTCACTACGTTAAAATGTTTGCTAGCCATGAACTGACTGAACTGACACTAAATAGTTAAACTGAGAAAGAGTTATTGCACAGGTCATAAAGTCTTATCTGACAGTGATGTATTGCGCATGTCTTCACACTTTCCAGAGAGAGAGCTACTTCTATTCTTTTGTCCAGCTGCCAGTAAAACTGGCAGACGGAACCTTTCTTATCAAAATGTAACAATTAGTTAGTTTCTGTTTTATTTCCTTTTATTATTTTTGTATTAAAGTTTGTTTATTAATTAGAATATGCTTCCCAGAATCTTTATTTATTTTTCTTCGCATCTTAATGTATATGCTGTTGGAAATCAGCCCGATCGTAGACCTCATTTTCTTCAGGGTGAAATCTTCCCCTGACAATTAATGGTAGCAGAGGATGGTTATAATTTACGGCTGTTTTTCCTTCGAACTATCTTAAGATAACCGGCTAGGCTAATTAGCCATGTCGAAGAAAAAGAAGAAGAAGAAAAATGGAACGAGCTCAGATGGGTCCACTTCTTCTGATACAGAGGCTCCCTCAGACACAGAGAAGCAAGATCCTTCAAAATTACTTCAAAAGCAACAAATTTCTCCACTGGCCGAGCCTGCTGTGGGGGAAGGAGCTACAGAAGACGAGATCTATGAAACGAGGTCAGTAGTTCCCCCTTCTCACTATGAAAGCTCACAAATACCTCAAGGAGATTATGATTTATTGGGGGCCAAGCCAAAATTTTCCACGTTGCCAGAGCCATTTCACTCCGAAACTCTTGGAGATTATGAAACAATTGATGAATGGCAAAAGCCTCAGTGGCAACTGCCGGCGGAGAAAAAATACTCCCACGCAGAAAGCGAAATTTATGAATCCTTCTCAGGCACTGGGGAAGAAATGCAAAGCTATCGTGACCAGTTAGAGCGATTTGAAAAATACGCCAGGGAAGCCAGAGAATATTTTGAGGAAATGAAAAGAAGTAGGAGGAGTTCCCCCACTCCCAAAATGTCTGAGGACGCCATCTTGTCTTCAAAACAACAGCCTAAGACACACCCCACAGAGGACATTGTTTTAGGTGAATCAGAACAAAGAGATATGTACATGTCACCGAGGTCACCTGATCCCTTTTGTTCCACTGAATTTCCGGCCACGTATAGAGGGCTGATGCAGCCAAGAAGTGAAGCTGCACTGCCATCTGCTGGCGGAGAAAAATTATTAGAGCAAAAGCTGAAGCAGCTACGCCAGAGCTTTAAAGATTTATCTATGAGTCCTCTAGAAGCCAAAGTTTTGCCTCCAAAGGTTAAGTCTTCAACGCCCCCTGGTGGTGTTGGATCCTCCCTAGATGGAAAAAGGCAAAGCCAAAGGCGAATGCAAGGAAGTCAATTTGATATTGCCACACAAAGGCCAATGGTGCAATTGCAGCACCCCCTGGTTCAACAACCAGCTTTGCAACCTGCTCAACAAGTTGTTCCAATGCATATTCCTCAGCAGGTATTTCCAGTCACTTCTTTGACTGGTGAGTCAAAATTAAAGGAGTCAGGAGAGAATTATAAAGCCTGGGTCAGTGAAATTGCGCTCTTGCTTCGCAGAGAAGGCACATACTGCATGGTTTTTAATCCTCCTGCCCAAACATGGACACCTGCAATGAGAGACCTGGAAAACAGAGCAATCACGACTTTGCTCATGTCAATGGAAATTGAGCTCCAGGGTACCTTTCCACTTGATGCAACAGCCCAACAAATTTGGGCTATTTTGGAAGATTGCTACAGGCCCGTTTCAATTGAATCTTCATGTTTGCTCATGTCTGAGTTCCATGGTTCGAAGTTGAAACCTGGTGAACGAATTGGTGGACATTTGACCAAACTGAAAAGAATGAGAAGTGAATTGAGACAAAACGGCCATGTAATCGATGATATCCAAATGATTAGCATCATCATTAACTCATTGAATTATGAATGGAAAGATGCTGTTGCAAAGATTAACTACGTGCCTATTGCTCAACGCACAGTTAACCACATTTGCAGACTTTTAGTGGAGGAAGAAGCTATCAAGTTAGCTACACCACATCTGCAACGACCCCCAGCATCAAAGGCTCCAGCTGGACGTCCCTTCTGAGGAAGAGGCTACGCCTCAAGGATGCCAAAATGCTACACCTGCAACCGTGTGGGACATGACACCCGGGATTGTCCCCGAGTTCCAGCTCCCGTCACGTACCAGCCCAGAGGAACAGATTCCAGAGGCAGAGGTAGAGGCGGAAGACAAGGTCGTTGTGGTCCAAGGCGTGATCCACAAGCTCCACTCGCAACATTGGCCATAACCAACGTTCCACAACCTGATCCAAAGTTCGACAGATGTCTTTTGTGGACTTTAGATAGTGGAGCAGCTGTGCACGTTACCCACAGAAGGGAACTTTTCACAGAGATGGGCGAGCCAGAGCCCGAGTATCGAGAACTGTATTCCTTCACCAACCACACTTGCAAGTTCATGGGAAAAGGAACTGTTTATATTGAAGATCTCGATACATACATCCCTGATGTTTATTACATACCTTCAGCAACCAGTAATTTGCTTAGTCAAAGTCACTTGTCTAGAGAGTTAAAGTTCCAGGTTCACCACCTCGAAAAGCAAGTTACTTAGTTAAAGATGGAGATATTGTTGCTGAAACCATGCTGATTGGTGGTGTTTATTACTTAAAGCCAAAGCCTAAAGGGCAAGCACAGGCAAGTATACAAACCCCAAAAAGGCACAACACGGGCCCAGAGAGAGTTGGTTCAGAGAGAGAACCCTTTACTGTGCCAAAGGCTCCTAAAGCCAACAAACAGAGAAAACAGAAACAGGTTGCTCAGAGCAAACCTGAGGTTCCTCATGAAACTGTTAATGTTGAGAATTCACTAACTGGTAAACCTTTGCATTCCAGGTGTATCCACAAGTGGCACAGAAGATTGGGGCATGCCAGTTTCCGTGTTCTTAGAAAGATGCCGGAGTTCGCAAAAGGTTTGGATCTAAAGGGGTGTAAGGTGTTTTTGGATTGTGCAGTTTGCAAAAAGGCTAAATCCAAGGCAACTGCTATTCCCAAACACGCTACACGCCGGTCAACACGCATTTTTGATTTGGTACACACTGACATAGTAGGTCCTTTCCCACCAACAATTGGTGGCAGAAAGTATTTTCTAACAATAGTAGATAATCATTCTAGATATGGATTTGTATATCCTATGAGAGAGAAATCTGAGACCTTTCAGATCTTTAAAGACTTTTGTTTCTACACAATACCGAGTTCGCATCGCCAGAATCCAGAGTGACCGTGGTGTAGAATTCATGTCTCAGCGTTTCCAGGACTGGATGCGTAAGAATGGAATTCTTCATCAGACATCCGCTCCATATACACCGGCTCATAATGGAGTCGTAGAAAGAAGACAAGGGGTTCTACAAACCATGATGCGTTGTCTTCTAGAAGATGCCAACCTTGGTAGCATATACTGGGGTGAAGCAATCAAATATGCAAATTACATTGTCAACCGTACTTGGAGCAGTGTAATCAATCAAACTCCTTTTTACATGCAGTATGGCTACAAGCCTGATCTCAAGAACCTCCACATTTTTGGTTCATATGCTATGGTGAACACTCCCTTAAGTCAAAGAAGAAAGGGGGGTACAGTAGCAAAGAGACTGAGATTTATGGGTATTGATGATAACTCAAAATGGTGGAAATTCTTTGATACTAAACATGTGATTGTCATTTCACAATCTGCTAATTTTGAGGAAGACATTGACTGGTACAGGATTCATTCCAATGATCCTGGAGTTTATTTTCCTAGAGATGGTGTTCCAGATGCCACGCAGCCTGATGACAATTCGCAGGCAGATATTTCTCCTACCAGTTCTTCACAACCTGATGTTCCGTCTTCGCAAGCCGCGGATGCTCATGCTAGCGACGAACGTGAGGACGAGGATGAAGAAGAAGAAGAAGACTGGTCTGTTGTTCCTAGACGTTCCAAGAGGGTCACAAAAGGAATCCCTCCACAACGATATTCATGGCAACTGACAAAAACACCATTACCTTTGATTTGCAACGTTACTCTTCCTCCTGAGACATTCACACAAATCAAACAGCTTCCTGATTCAGAGCAAGACAAATGGTATGATGCAATGCAGGATAATAATAATAATAAATTGGATGAAATGGACAGTTTAAAGAAACTTAATGTATTCACACCTGCAAAACCTCCAGCAAACAAGAAAGTCATTGGCACTCGATGGGTCTACAGAATCAAGAAGAAACCGAATGGTGAGTCTTTATACAAAGCCAGACTAGTAGCTCGGGGTTTCGCTCAACGTTATCCTGAGGACTACACAAGCACTTACTCACCAACAGTCAGAACTGAAAGTGTAAAAATTGCCTTAACCACTGCAACTATTCTTGGTTTAGAAGTTTTCCAATTTGATGTGGACACAGCTTATCTACATGCAGACCTAGATGAAGAGATCTACGTAAGAAGCCCTCCAGGGTTCCGAAAGCAAGAAGGGGATACCTGGTTCCTGAACAAAAGTCTTTATGGTCTGAAACAGTCAGGTTTAATGTGGTATTTATGTCTTACTGACAAACTAAATTCAATGGGCTTTATTAAGTCCGAAACTGATGAATGCGTGTTCACAAAAAGATCTAACAATGCATATGAGATAATTCTTGTTTATGTTGATGATATTGTTTATATTGGTCCAAATAAGAAAATGAGTGAGATTTTTGCCAAAAGTTTGCAGAGATACTTCACACTGAAATCTTTAGGACACATTAGCACTTATTTAGGTGTTCACATTGAAAAGACACAGAAGGGGTTTAGTCTTTCACAAGAGGAGAAAATTGACCACATTTTGCATCATTGCAACATGAAAGATGCTAGCGCAACAAAGACACCCATGCAAACAGACTTTCACAACTTAACACATGAAACCAAGTCCTGAGTTCGAGGATCAAACACTTTATCGTTCAGTCATTGGTTCACTATTATACATTAGTAGTTGGATCAGACCTGACATTGCACTTAGTGTTAATCTTTTATCACGACACGTAGGTAAGGCAACACAATTTCATTGGGCATGCATTAAGAAATTGTTGAAATACCTGAAACACACTAAACACATGAAGTTATTGCTAGAACCAGCACACACTGATCATCCACAGTTAATTTGTTATGCTGACGCCGACTGGACAAGCGATAAGAAGTCACGTAAAAGCACTTCTGGTTACATGATGTTCCTGAATGGATGTCCTGTTTACTGGCAAGTGAGAAAACAGAGTTTTGTTTCATGTTCATCTACTGAAGCTGAATATGCTTGTGTTTCAGATGCTTGTAATTCTCTAACATGTTTTGATGCTTTGATCACAGATATCTGGACACGTCCGATTCGACCAATCACCGTGATGAAAGATAATGTATCTGTGGTTTATATTTCTGAGTCACATTTCACAGGTTCTAGGTCCAGACACATTGACATTCGTTATCAAAACACAAAGCAATTAGTTAAGCAAGGTTTTGTTAAATTGCAATATGTTTCTACACATGATCAGATTGCTGATATGCTCAACAAACCACTTCCTGCAAATCAACACGAGTATCTGCGAAAGAAGATGTGCCTTAATTGATGATTTGATGACGTCAGCCCAGACTAGCAAAAGAAGGGGTGTCACTACGTTAAAATGTTTGCTAGCCATGAACTAACTGAACTGACACTAAATAGTTAAACTGAGAAAGAGTTATTGTGCAGGTCATAAAGTCTTATCTGACAGTGATGTATTGCGCATGTCTTCACACATTCCAGAGAGAGAGCTACTTCTGTTCTGTAAAACTGGCAGACGGAACCTTTCTTATCAAAATGTAAAAATTAGTTAGTTTCTGTTTTATGTCCTTTTATTATTTTTGTATTAAAGTTTGTTTATTAATTAGAATATGCTTCCCAGAATCTTTATTTTTTTTTCTTCGCATCTTAATGTATATGCTGTTGGAAATCAGCCCGATCCTAGACCTCATTTTCTTCAGGGTGAAATCTTCCCCTGACAGGGAAGGTGCACTTCCCTATTCTCTGTCCAGAGAGAAAGAGAGATTGGTCCCTTTAGTGATGAAACCATTTTCATGTTTGTCCTATGATGATGGAAAAGAGTAGAATAGAAGAAAGAAAAAAAGAGTGGGAAAACTTATTGGTTTTGCATGCATTTTAATCAGTAGAAGGAATTATTCTGACAACAGAAAGATCCAAATCAACCTTTCAAAAAGGGAGTGCTACACCACAGAAGATAGCACAAATCAAGTAAAAGCAAACTGTGCACAATATGTGTCTGATAGAAAAACAAAGCTGAAATAAAATACATCTATATATCAAGGATCATATGGCTCATTTTTCTCTAACTCAACACTTTATTCCCTCCCATTATTAAATGTCAAGAGAAAACAACTTACAAATAATAACAGGCAAGCAAGGGAAAATGGCACTCCTAAGTTGTTTGTAACCTCTGCAAATTAATTGGTCAAAGGAAAAATAAAGCATTAAGTTTTCCATTTAATGAGACACCCATCCTCTAGCTCTGTGAAACACACTGCCAATGTTAACATGTTCATTTGGAAAACATCAAGCGGCTTCCAGAATAGACTTCCAAAATAAGGACAGGATTGACTTTCCAGCAGTCATTCTGATGTTACTTCAGTGGGGAATGTATTTATCTCTTCTGCACCAACCTATGAGTTCTTTGTCAGAGAAGGTTGACCACAGCTACAGATCAATTCCACAGTTGGTCATGCAACTCATGAGGAATATTAAATAATTAACCAGACCATTCAAGGGGTGAGGTAGACCAGACAGGAAACATGGCTAGATGATTTAACAACTAAACAAAAGTATCTGAGAAAGAACAAACCAACATTCCCTTGACTAATTGCAATCTTTAAATATTTACAGTCTGGTTTCTGATCTTGAATATTTGCCACTAGAAAGTAGTAGCACAGTAACCAAGACTGTTAAAGATGAATCTAAAATACAAACTGCTACATTCAGGGTGCTGGAAGCCATGTTTCTAATGAATTTGGGTCAGGTTGGGTATAAGATTCCCAATTCTAAATGTTGTATCAGTGACCTTCTGCTATCATGCAAAAATAAATCAAAGTCCAAGGCAGAGTTACCCTTAAAGTTCCAATTTAATAAAGCAGACATGTTGGCACATCTGTGAAATTCCAACTCTGATTTATTTCCTGAAATGCCACCCAGTTGAAAGTTCATAATCTTATGCACACTCCCATAAATCCATCACATGGTCCAATCTTCTTCTTTGATGCCGACAACTCCACCCCGGGGGTTCTGGTCAGGTGTTAAGGTGCGAAGACAAAAGAGGAACTTGGGCTTCTAGAAAGAATGACAACAACACATTCCACAAATCTACTCCTTTCTATTCCCCCCTCCCAACTACTACACTAATGAAACAGCATAGGAAAATAATAGAAAGTGTGGCAGGCCAAAGATCCTAAAAGAAACTACAGGCCTGACAGGTGGCCTCTCCTCAGAAGAAAAACGTTTCCTGTAAAGAGAATAACATAAAACTTAACATAACAAAAATTAACCACCTCTTCTCCTCCCCCCCTCCCCCAGGCAGACCCTTTGGCTTATCTGGAAACTTCTCATGGAATTGTTTCACTAATTTATCCGCTTTTAGATCCCAACTTTTCTCCCACATAGCTTCAGACAAAGGGTATCCCTTCCAATGCACTAAATATGGTAAGCGACCTCTATATAGCCTGGAATCTAAGATTTTTTTCACCTTATAATGTGTTTCCCCTTCTACCACTACAGGAGGAGGGGGAGCTTGGGTGCATGGCCTTATGTTAGACCCCATTACTGGTTTCAACAAGCTAAAAAATGTTTACTATATGTACACACTATTGGTTGAGTGAATTTTTTTAAAATTAAGTAGAATGGTAGCATATTTCAAACATTTCTTAAAGAAATGTCTTAGATGCACACGACATAAGCATTATCTGGTTTATTTAAAGAACAACATAAATATCTACAAATCTGTCTCAATGGTCCAAGCTCCAGACTGACCCAGTAGGAAAATGCCACACCAAGAGGAAATAAACTTGGGTTTATTAAGTTGGATTCTGGCACACAATGAGTTAAACAGCAGCAAAACAGTCAGTAACCCAGTCTGTTAGCAAGCTTTTCAGATTCAAAGTCTGCGCTGGGAGCTTCCGCCTCCCAGCACCCTTAAGTAGGTGAGCCATGCCTCCTGTTAGTGCTAGCCTTTTCGCTGATATGCACTAAAACCCCGGCCCAGCTGATTGTTGGGCTGGAACAGTTGCTCCCCATGCTGCTATGCCTCTGCACCTCACAGCTTCTCCTACTGGTGTCTCTGCTGACACTGAGGCTGCTAAGCCGATCGTGACTAAGAGTGGCCATCTTCACCACCCCTCCCTGTCGCACAGCTGGACAATCTCCATCGCTGCTGCAGCTGACACCCACCCCTTTACCCGTGCTCTGTCCCACCCCACTGTGGCAAGCCCGGGATGCAGCTTGACAAGTGGCTCCCCTTTTCAGGGCAACATATGGAAAACAGTAAGCAGAAACAGTGAATCATCACAGTTGTCAGCATTCCAGAAAATTGTCAAACTCCAGTGAAAATTCTGCCACAGGCATTTCTCAAAGCTCCCATTTATTAGAATAGGTATACAGGCACATCTAGCAAAACCAGAATCTGAGATTTCTGGGCTCACTAAGTCAAAAGCCCAAACCCATCTCCCGCACCCATCAGTCCATCACATCATCCAATCTCAATCTATCCCAACTCGAGACATCACTTCAACCACTCCTTCTCCATGTGCAGGAATACAATGACCTTAACCAAATGGACGAATGCTATTAAGTCTAACTACATTTCCTCTATTAATTCCCCCCTTCTAATTTCCCAAGCACAAGCATGTGGAAGCACGGAAGCTTCTGGGGTTAATATGACTTCCAAAGCTGACAACAGTGTCACATTCGGGTCCCACCCAGTTTGCTAGGATGCTTCCTGTGAAATTGAACAAGCACTCAGTCTGTACTTACATCCTTCTGTGATACTTATGAGGCTTCTGTGAGGGAGTAACCCTGCCAGCAAACCAGCTACTGGCCCCGGCCCCTGATGTAGCTTTCTCAATCTCGTAATGGGTTCTTCCCAACTCTATCAGGTTGGGTGGCGCACCTGCAGGTGGTCAGATGTGGTCTTCCCTTACTAGCTTCAGCAAACTGCTGTGAAAGACAGGGTGCACTTTACCCAGCAAGCAAGGTAATTTTCAGTGCACTGTTATTGGGTTAATCACCCATACAATAGGGAATGGACCCAGGAACTTCAGGGGTAACTTCTGGCAGGGAACCTTTAATTTCAGATACTTGGTCAACAGAAACACCTTCTACCCCATCTGGAATACTTTTTGTGGAGTTAAGTTTTTCTCTGCCTGCAATTTTTGAGTTTCTATAGGGCCACTTTCACCACTCCCCACACTCCTGGCAAAATGTCTACCCGTTCCTTTGGAAGGGCGTAAGGGTTTCTATTACCCAGGTATGGGAACCAAGTCTTGTCCATGCGCCACATGGAAAGGGGTAACAATTGTACTGCTATGGACTACGTTGTTGTATGCCACCTCCTGAAAGGGTAAAATAACTGCCCAGTTACACTGCTGGTAGGTGACATAGCATCTCAAATAGCATTCCAGTATGTTGTTAGTTCTCTCCATGGCCCCACTGGTACTTGGATGGAATGCTGATCTTAACCCTTGAGATGAGATGAGTATCTTAACAAACTCCCACCAAATCGGGCTGTGAACTTAGACTCCCAGATCTGAAATAATCCTCTGTGGTGCACCGTGGATGTGATATATGTGTAGGAGGAATAATTTATCTAGCTTCTGTGCTAGATGGCAAGCCAGAGCAGGGTATAAAATGGGCCTATTTCAAGAACAGATCAATGACTGTCCAGATGATGGTCTGATCATTGCTCTCTGGTAACTCCACAATGAAGTCCATATCTATCCTCTCCCATGGTTAAGTGGAGTTGGCCACAAACTGTAGGAGGCCATCAGGTTTCCCTGTGCAAGGTTTTGTGGTCATGAACACCGGGCAAGACTTCACAGACTTCTCCACGTCGTGTAGCATCATGGGCCACCAGAACTGTCATTTGGCTAAATACAGAGTTTTGTGGAAGCCAAAATGTCTGGCTTGTTTTACTTCATCACACTATTGTAGTACTTGTTGTTTCAGGGATTTGGATACATACAGCTTACTATCCTTCCATGTGATCCCATCCCGGTGGGTGAGCAGAGCTTGGTGTTCCAAGAACCAAGGGTCTTTTATGAGTTCCGTTTTGTGGTAGTGGGTTAGGTCATCTGAATACATGATCTGCTGCCGGGAGGACAGTTATGCAGCTTGTTGCAGTGCAAGGGTAATAATGGTGTGCACCACTTCTTCCTGGCGGCTGTTGTATTGCGGTATTTGGGATAGTGCCTGCCAGAATGTTCTTCCCCTGGGGGTGTATTTCAACATAAACTGGAAACGTTGGAAGTATTGCAGGGCCTGAGGGCTTTGAGGTTTTTATGGTCCTCCTTTTCCCAGATAGCCCACCAGCGTTCTGTTTCGGTGAGCTTGCGGGAGGTATATGCACATGGCTGTAACACACCCTGCTTGCCACAGCCACCACCACATCAGTATCATCCCCTTTGACCATGAAGGACTGTTCAAGGTCTGGATGTTTCAGCACCAGCTCTTTGGTGAACAGGATTTTGAGAGCTTCAAAAGCTCATGGGCCATCTAATGTCCAGGAGTTCAGTTGACCAGATCAGGGCTTTATCTGTGTGTGCTTTGTTTTCAGAAGGTCTGTTAATGGCAAGGCAACTGTCACAAACAAGGAGATGAACTGCCAATAAAAGTTAGCAAACCCCAGGAAGCTCTGCAACAGTTTCTACATCTTTGGTACCTGCCAACTCAGGACTGCCTGGAATTTTGGCAGGTCCATCTCCAGCCTAGTGCCTGGTACCTGATACACCACATAATCCAACTGTGTTTGATGAAAGTCACACTTTGGCAATTTAACGTGAAGGTTGGCAGCCAGCAACTTCTTCAACATCTGCTGAATCAGCTGAATGTGCTCACCCATAGTCTGGGTGTAAATAAGGATGTCACTGAGTACATGAACACTCCTTGATACAAATGCTTGTGTAACACCTCGTTAATTAGCTGCATAAAAACAGGTGCCCCCTGCAGGATAAAAGGCATCACCCAGAATTGGAAACTACCCAGGGGACAATTGAAAGTAGTCTTCCACTCGTCCCCCTCCTTGATCCTTAAGTGGTAGTATGCCTCCTGTAGATCTAATTTCGTGAATATCTTCTTTTTTGTCAGTGGTATAGCATGTCTGTCATAAGGGGTAGCAGATACATGTTTTGCACGCACACTCCGTTGATGCCCTGGAAGTATATGCACAAGTGCATTGTGCCATCCTTCTCCTTACAGAAGATAGGAGCCATGATACATGAGCGGGTTGAATGAAACCCCGGGCTAAGTTCTTATCTATGTATTTCCTCATTTTGTCCATCTCCTTGGGCATCATGGAATACATCTTGGGTTTCTGTAACTTAGCTCCAGGGAGGATCTCAATTGCACAGTCAGTTAGACAATGTCACTCTCTGTCTCACTAAAAACCTCTGTCAAGTCTTTGTAGACATGCACGAACGCGGTCTGAGATGGAGACTGGACAGAAGGGGACTAATCGTGTATCCCTCCTACCTGTTCATACGGGGGAGGACGAGGACCCATTCATATCCTCAACTTTTGGGATCAGCCTTCCCATCAGGTCATAGGGCCCCACTTGTCCAACCTGGCTAACCCCAGACTTTCATTAATGTAGAATATCACCTATATAAAAATTCAATTTTCTTGTGAATGTAATTAAATTGTAATGGTATGTACTGTATTTATTACAATACTAACACCTGAGAAGAGGACATCAAGCTTTTACAGTAAAAAAATACTACAGTCATCATATCATATAGAACATTAATGCTTGTAAGGGTCAAGACTAGAGAGAACAGAAGCTGAGGAAGATAGATTTGGTCTTTCTATGTTGACGTTCTCCATCAATGCCAATAGTGGCTCTGGATGGGTAAGGGAAATAAAAAAGATTTGTCATTTGGAGTTTCCTTATGGACTCACAGTTGCTATTGGAAATATAGGTGGAAGCCATGACTAAAGGACTCCATTTCTGGCTGGTGCACCAGTTCTTTCTTTATCTGAGGCAAGTGAAGCTGGCTACACACACAATTCTATGGATTTGACATGAGATAACATTTAAAGACTCCTCTAAAGTTACACCTAATCCAAAATATTGTAGTCTCTGAGATAATAGAATTTTAATGTTATGTTTTTGACAGCACCTATATTGATTACCAATTCAATTTTCAATAAAATGAAAGCAGATAAGACAGACAGATAGATAGATAGATAGATAGATAGATAGATAGATGATAGATAGATAGATTATAAACAGACAAATAGATATATATCTGAATCTGACTTATATCAAATGCCAATGAGGTATAAACACCCATTGAGTTTCTTGGTGAATTATGCAAGGTTATTTTTTTTAAAAAAAATATTCATTGATTTACAGCATCATTTTTTAAATAATTATTTTACTATTATCTGAAATGAGGCTGATATTTTTTATTTTTTGTTATGTAGAGTGCATTTTATAGTAATTTAATTTAACATATTGTTTATTTCCTTTTAACATTTTGTATATCCACAACTGCTATGAGACTATGGTGGGATATCAATCAAACAAATAAGCAATTTAATTTGTAAATTAATGTAAGGCCATATTCCTTTAAAAACAAGAATAACTTCTTCCCCTGCCTTCATACAAACCGGGAAAAGTTCTTTATTTCTTTTAAGTTTTCATTGCTGTCAATAATTACTGGTTACTGTACATGCCATGTATATGCCAGTTGTTACATGCCATGGTTTTCTAGAACTTGAATTTTGAATTGTTGATGTTTTTATTGTCATTATTAATTCCCACATCACTCTTTCAACCTCATCTCCTAGAGGGCAAGAGGTTGTTGTGGAGACAAGTGCAAGTAGAAATATTCTTAATGAGGGGGAGCTTGGGAAAACTTCCATTGGCTTAAGATAAGATACTTTTATACATTATGATGATACTTGCTGCCTTGGTCTTGGTGCTTTTCCCTGAAACGATGTCCATGATTCCCAGGGTTAAATGCAGGACTAAAGACCCTCTACCTTTTCTTCACAAGCAATATCAGTCAGGAGATTTCCTAATTGTGGGCATTTTCTCTCAGATCTACATCTACTATAGAATGATAGACTTCAGGAAACATCCATCTAAAGAGCTTTTTGGCACCACTGTGTAAGATGTTTTTACAGAGACATAAGAAAAGAGAAAAGAAAAAGGAAAGAGAGGGGAGAGAGGGAGAGAGAGAGGGACAGTGTTTGATGTAGGAAAATATATAGATGGACAATAGATTACAAATAATTAGATGATGGATGGTGAATGGATGGATGGATGGATGAATGGAGAAATGATAGATGGTAGATTGATAGAGGATAGGCAGATAGATAATGATAGATAGATGATAGATAGATAGATAGATAGATAGATAGATAGATAGATAGATAGATAGATGACAGACAGACAGACAGAGAGACAGACAGAGAGACAGACAGACAGACAGACAGACAGACATTGCAAACATTAAACTTAGTTGACCAATACCATGCATGAAATTTTGGGAAGTATGCATTTTGACAGAATATATAATGCTTATTTTAGGGTCATAACTCCAATGTATCAGCACATCCTCGCTTTAGAGTTTGCCATCATGAAAATCAATAGAGATCCCTCTATTTTACCAAACCATACCTTGGGGTTTCATATCTATAACGCCTACTTTGATCCAACTTGGACATACCGTGCCTCATTGGAACTCTTCTTTACAAAGGGGCAATTCATACCTAACTACAACTGTGATGGTCAAAACAGACCAATAGCTGTCATTGGAGGACCTTCATCTGACATCTATCTATACATGGCTAATATCCTTTCTCTGTACAAGATGCCACAGGTATGTTACTTCTTTGAAATTAAGTGGCAGGATATAAAAATCCATATAAATTTTTTTCTGTAAAAATAGTCAAGGAAAAAAATATTGTGGTTGTAATAAAAGGGATGCATTTTATGAATTTCAGGCTGCTAGACACTATGAGTGAATTTTGGAGTGTTTTGGTTATACCACAGCACCTTAATTCTTCAGCTTTTTGATGTTTCAAGGGACTGGGCCATTAATCAGGATATTATAGATTGCCCAGAAGTAATATTTCATTGGTTATTTTAGAGAAAGTGTTACTAAAAACATGGTAGAGCATGATATCCTTTCCCTGTACAAGATGCCACAGGTATGTTGCTTCCTTGGAATTAAGTGGCAAGAGATAAAAATCCAGTTAATATTTTTTCTTTTAAATCTTCAAGGAAATATATTGTGATTGTAATAAAAGGGGTGCATTTTAGGAAATTCAGGCCTCTATAGATTACAAGTGAATTATGTTGTTTTGGCTATATTATGCCATCTTAATTCTTCAGATTTTTGTTTTTTCAAGGGTCCAGACTATTAATGGGGATATTATACATTGCCCAGAAGTAACATTTTATTAGTTATTTTAGAGAAAGAGTTGCTAAACCCATGGTCTCGGAACACTTGAACCTTGAAGATTATGCTTTTCAAGCTTTACTTAAAATATGTTTGTATTTATAATTATAATACAATTATATTTTGCTGCATTTTTCAACAAAATCAATATTTTCCAAAGTGAGTATGGTCAAGTTTCACCAACCAAATATTAGGGATTTATTTACGGAGAAGGTATTGATTTTGTTTAAGTTTCTCTCTGGCTTGCTAATGTTCTCCTTAGAAATATGATGAACTTCTCTGGAAATATTCCATCAGTAGTATTTAAAGCAGTGGAGCAGTGGTAGGTTCCTATTGGTTCGCATTGGTTAAACTAGCAAAGACCCAGACCTGCCACATCCCTGAACAGGTTCTCCTACGGCGCAGTCATCTAGATTTTTGGCTCTGCGCATGCTCAGAACAATTTTCATTGTACAAATTTAATTTTTCTAACATTTTTTATGTTTTGCACAAGCCCAGACCTATTTTTGACCAAATGCGCACACGTACCGAGCATGCACCTGGCACATGAACGAGTGAAGGAAGGGTGCACATGCAAAATTTTTGCACACATCGAACCTACAGTAATGCCAAGAGCAACCCACCTCTTAACTGGAGGATCTTTTTTTACAAATTAAATAATGTATGGTAAATTAATAATTATCTTAATGATATTTAAGTTGGAGTGTACAAAATGCCTTACTTAAACATTTAAGTGATACAGTTTGTCCTCCATGAACCAAATCTTGTGTCTTGAGATATATTGGAAATCCCAGACATAGAGTTAATTCTGTAAGTTTTTCTATGGTGACTTAACATGATATGAGCCAACTCTGAATTGTGAACTGGTGTTCTAATACAACTCTGAACCACTAACCTATTTTGGTGATGCAGCTCAGTCTTGGAAGTGACAGCATAGCAATCTCTGTGCACAGATGATTGAACTTATTTTCTTAGATCAGGAGAAAAGCTGAACGTTCCTGCTCCATTAGCTTAGCTTGAATATAAATGTGGAACTTACATGGAATTTAGCTTCAGTTTCTAATTTAGCAAGCAAAACAGGTACAGAATATGATTGCACATCAACTTGTCACTTTACAATGATTTTTTCCCCTTTTATTGTTTATCTCTCTGTTTCTAGATATTGTATGGTTCTGCTCCTGAAATTAGCACAAAAGACCAAGCTGCTTTTTACCAACAGATGTTGCCAAATATGGATTTTCAGTACAGGGGAATTTCTCAGTTATTGCTATATTTCGCGTGGACATGGGTGGGGATGCTGTTAGTAGACAACGAGAGTGGTGAAATGTTTCTGCGCAGGGTGCTTCCTATGGCTACCCAGAATGGCATCTGCTTTGACTTCGTTGCAAGATTTCCCAATCCTGTTCATTCAAATAATCTGAAAAAGATGGTCGAAATAGGACTTAACATGTACAGATTGGTTATGAAAAGTGATGTCACCGTGGTGGTAGTTCATGGTGAAAGTGGTAACATGATAACTCTAAGGTTTCTTTCCAGTAAGTTGAAAGATAATGATTTCCCACTATGGACAAAAGGGAAAGTTTGGATTATGACAATACAGATGGATTTCACATCACATCCCTTTCACAAAAATAAGGATGTGGTTTTCCTTCATGGGGCTTTAACTTTTGCAGTTCACTCAGAGAAGGTTCTGGGATTCCAGCAATTTGTTCAGATGAGAAACCCTATCTTGGAAAAGGAAGGCAGTTTTATCAAGACCTTCTGGGAAAATGCCTTTGGGTGTTCCTTCCGCACCTCTGTAATAGAAAAGGCAAATGGGGCCACTTGTACTGGAAAGGAGAAACTGGAGGGTCTTCCTACATCTGTCTTTGATATGGAAATGAGTGGCCACAGCTACAGTGTCTACAATGCTATCTATGTAGTGGCACATGCTTTGCATGACTTCTATTCATCTATAATGAAATACAAAGCATGGGGGAAAATCAAGGGGAAACTTTTGAATCAACATTTATGGAAGGTAAAATCCCCAAAAGTATACAAGTGTATCACTGTATCTTTCTTCTAGATTTCAAGAAAAAAAATCATTTTTCCAAGAATTCATTTGTTCAATTTAGGTGAAACTATGAAGTTTTAGTAAATATAAATTTTGCTATTTATTTTTTAATGGTGTAAGAGCAAGTAAATGAAAAATACAGTATACCATTAATATATCCATATGTAATGTTATGTAAATATATAAAAATGAAGAAACCCTATAAAATTAGAAATTCATTACAGTCACAAACCTCTATAAGCTAAAGATATATAAAAATGTTGTTTCTGCCTTTCAAACACCTGCATATTGATAATTTAGTAAGACTAAACATGATTTATTTCCAGATTGCAAGCATATAATTTATTTTAAAACATTGTATTCTACATATTTATTTGGTCCAAGACCAATATGTTATTTTTCTTATTTGGTATTACTTTTTTCCTTATACATTTTTCTTATTTGTTTACTAAACGTGCTAATTTTGAGAATCCAAAAACGTACTCAAAACGTACTCAAAACGTACTCAAAACATACTCAAAACGTAATCAATATCTTTTAAAGGAAATCCATGGAGATGGTTGTCATTTCTGTACTAGACACTTTTAAAGAGTGTGCAAGGGTCTTCATCATTACAAGTTTAACATTTTAAAGATTTCTGCAACACTCACCCCTTATACTCTTTTTTATCTCTTCTCAATATAAACTTCTTTCTCAATTATCTCAATAATTTTTTTACAAACCCACTAGAAATAGTCTTTTTTAAATTGCTGATTAGTTCTGATCTAGTATTCTATTTTATTTCTTCTGTTTTATTGTGCTGCTATGAAGATTCTCTAATCATTGTTACAATCCGTAATGTAATTTATTATTATGGTTTTTATTATCTTTCGTGTTTTACATACATTGAAAGGATTTCTTATCTATATACTTTAAAGGAGGGAAAGAGTGCTGTTTTATATCCTGGTATATCTCTATTTTCTGATTTAGCTTAACTACATTATCAGAAGAATTGCATTTAATAATAGTGCTGGGCAACAAATTGGATTCAATGAAAATGGAGAATTAGAGACTGGATTTGATATTATCAATTGGATCACATTTTCAAATTTGTCTTTTAAGAAAGTCCAAGTTGGAAGCATGGACCTCAAGGACTCCAACAAAAAAATGGTCACCATTTATGAAGATGATATTGTGTGGCCAAGCAGGTTTAACCAGGTATGGACCACTCACATTGAGCTCAGTCCAGATTTTACTACTTCTAAAGCTCACTTTAGAACCACACTATTTCGCCACAATTACCTTCAGAAATAGAATTAAATTCTCTCCCTAAAGCCTCTCCAGCCGAGTTTTTTGGTTCATTTGCATGAGAATCATTACAGTTAAAATAAGGCAAAACATTTAAAAATATAAAATGCAAGATTGTCCAGAAACTAGCTACATTGATTGTGTTCTATCACGCTGCATGAGGTCCTCAAATGTACACTGATCGGGACACAAAGGACAAGCATACATATGTTTTGTTTTCTTTATATTTATTGAAAAAATAAAGTTTTTATTTTTATTTTTTTCATTTTCATAACATATAACCACATGTATACTATTATATAACTAATATCGCATTGTATTATTAAATATTTACATCAATTCATCTTACCATCAGCTCCCCAAAACAATAATGGCTCTTCTGCGCTCCATACACCATATTTGTACCTTATCCATTACTCTCTTCTCCATCTCTCCTGTCCTTCCCTCCCTTCTTTCTTCCCTCTGTCACCCTTCTCTTCTCTACTTCCCCTTCCTCTCTCCTTCTCCTCTCTCCCCTTTCCACTCCTTCTTTCTCTCCTCCTCTTCCCCCCTGCCTTCTCTCCTATCCTTTTCTTCTTCCCTTACCTCTCTCCTCTACTTCACACTCATCATCTCATTTACTTGGTGTATTTCAGCTTCTGAGCAAGTTCCATTTTATGTTGACGGTATTTATAATTCCTTTTCAATCTACATATTTAATTTTAACATATATCTTCTTCCTCCTTTTTTTTAAAAGAGGGCAAGAAAAAAGTATACATATTTAGTCATTGTGCTTTTAAAACACAACCCCCAGCCTACTTTTGTCTGATATGTAGACCTGGTTACAATTCCCAGCTATTCTCATCATTATATTTATATAATTATGCATCCTTACATGTCCACACTTTGTGATTTTGTGTTTAAATCTCAAGTTTCCCATTGTAAGTATATTTCATGTTCCCTCCCCATTTTTCCATATCTTGGTTTAGGTTACCCTTAATTGTCTATAAATGGCAATCCTTACTGTTCAATGTTCATTACAATTCCCTTAATCTACTATATTGAATAACAAGCAATACACATCTCACTTTGTTCATCATCTTAGAAGTTCTATATATGTCCATGTTTCATATATTTTAACCTATGCTTAATTGTCCTTTTACTGTCATACTCAATCAATTAGCAACTCAGTTTAATTATCATGTATAAAACTGAATTACAAACCTCTGCTTTACAATCTCCCCATATCAGTTTCATATTTATCCATATTCTATATATTTTCACCTTTATTTAATTATCTTTCCATTATCATATCATATCATACAGTAGCTTTACATTTTCCCATATAACAATTTCTAGTTGTCTGATTTTTTCCTAGTAAGTCTTTTGTCCCACTTCTCAATTCCTGCCTTCTCCCTTTTCTTTATTTTAACACATCCACCCTCTTCAATTTTCCTCAAGCCAATATCAAAGAGATCTTTTATATTTCCCTTTGTTGGGGCATAACCTCCTTCAATTTTTTTCTTCAATTTTGTTTATGCGACTCTCAACCTCTGAAACATTTTTGTCTGCTTTTTATTTCCTTTTGTTGGGACACATCCCCCCTTTCAATTTTCCCCATACCACTGCCAGACCCAATGGATGTTTTTCTTTGCTTTATATTTCCCATTGTTACTACCCCTTCATTATCTCCCCCACTTCTTCCTTCCCTTCTTCTTTAAATACCTGCTTCTCTGAGTTCAGAATTCTATTTAGGCTTGCTATTAATAATTTTAATGATTTATTCACATTTTTTACAATTTCACATAGTTCTTCAAATTCCCTCCTTTCCATAATGTCCCTTTCCAAAGTTACAGTTAATTATACAGTTCTTATTTCAGAGTTCGGGTCCACCTTAAATTTATCTAATTCAGTTCCTCTGGAGGAGACTGACGGGAGCCGTCTTGGTCTTTTGTTCTTCCTTAATGTCCAGTTCCAAAATTGCAGTTAGTTATACAGATCTTATTTCAAAGTTCTGGTCCACCTTAAATTTAACTAATTCATCTAATGTGAAAATGAAAGAGAAGCTGGAGCCATCTTTCTTTTGCAGAAAAGGAAAAAAAAAACCTTAGTATTTTCCCAGTTCTTGATGTTGTTATTATTTTTTCCCTTGCTACCTTCCACGTCTCATTGGTTATAGTTGCTGAAAATATATTAAATGGAACAAACTTGCATACAGCCAAATTCAGGGTTTTTTCTCTTCGCCTTCTGCTTTTCCAAGTTCTCGCTTAAAGCAGTTGGCTAACTTAAATTTCCAGACAGGAAAGATTAAATTATCAGCTATCAGTGAGAAAATAGTGCTATTTTCTTGATTTTTCTCCCTTGTCGCATTCTACCTCTCATTAATTTGAGTTGCTTAAGATATATTAGTTAGAAGAAATTCGGATGAAATAAATCACCATGGAATGTTTGGTTTCTATTTCAAGTCCAAAACCAAATTTAGAGTTTATATTTGAGTGTGTTTGTCACTTCTCTGCTTTCTCCCTTTCTGTCCAAATTGTTTCAAACAGATGGCTTTTTAGGGGTCTAGAGTTTGAACCCTCCATTTTCCCTTTCTTTCTTTCCTTTTGCCAAAATCCAGATCTGTCTATTAATATTATTTGTACTCTCAAGATTCTTTGTCTTTTCCAAGTTTTGATTTATGACTGTGGGTTAAATGAATCTTCTCACTGGGCTTTCATCTCGACCTCACACTCCTGTTCAGTTGCTTTGGCTGGAAACCAGCTTCTTGTGCAGCCATGTTGCCATGCTGCCACCCCTGCTCCGATTCAGAGGGCAAATCTCTGACCTGTGAGGGGCCTGTTGCCTCCATGAGATGCTGCCCTTTCTTCACCCCTCCTCCAGGGGGGTTATGATCCAAATAGGATCTTGGAATAGGTTTGTCAGACAGGGTTCATGTGAGGCTCTTGAGAGCTCATCCCTCCCCCACGTCTGTTCAGCTAGAGAACTTCCATTCGACTTGCAAATGATTTGTTTTCTGAATGTCACCACAACCACAAAGAGTAGAAGCAACTGGATATCCCCATTTGTTCAGACTATTTCTGGATATAGTTGTACCCATATGCAGTCTACTCGATGATTTCCATACTTATCAAATTTTGTCAGATCCAGGTGCCAGCTCCTCCATTGGTTCCATCCAGTAATAGTTTTTTGTAGATTTCCATAAGTCTGATTTCATACTATTCAAAGTCCTCCATCGACCTAAAGAATATGGATTTCAGTCTCTGCTGAGATAGTTAAAGGCTACAGAGAGCCTTTACAAAGCATCCAAAGCACAATGAGGTGCTCATTTCCACCTGTGACACTATGTGTATCTAGCCTAGCTGATAGGCTTAGAAAGTCATTCATTGATGATCCAAATAAGGATAAGTATCTAGGGTAGGTGGAAAGAAAAGTGTAGGCAACAAAGAAAGTTTACACTTAGCATGTAACTTCTATGCAAAAACATTCCCATTTTCTAAAAGCCTTAGAGTTGTTCAAAAAGAAAGAAAGGCAAGGAACACTTGTATATAATAATGGCTCTGTAAAATGATATTTGTTTTGACAAGAAATTAAGTATTGTGGTCTATATATTTGCACGGAGGCAAAACGTTGTTCAAATCTTTTCAACCGAAAACCAGACTTTGCTATCTCACATTATTATATAAAAAGAAAAATACAATGGAAAGATACTTCTGAAAATACTGAACGACACTTCCGAGATGCCAATTTTTCAAACATAAATCTTTCCTATTTTTCATTTTTTTAAAATTTATGGACAGACCCAACCACTTTCACTGTGCAATGGGAAGTGTGATTCAGGCTACAGTAAGATTAAGATAGAAGGGAAACTATTTTGCTGCTATGACTGTCTCCGATGTCCTGAAGGGAAGATTTCTAACAAAGAGGGTAAGAGATATTGTATATATCTACCTCACCAAATGAATCAGGTTGTCATTTGTATCATGGGAAAATTTCTGTTCTCTGCCAAATCTTTTACTTGGCAGATTAGACTATAAAATAGGGATAGGTAATTGAATGGCAACCATGTACATTATTAATAGCAAGAATTGGATTTATGCAAATAGAAGTAGATGTCAATTAACTTAACATATGGCATATATTTTTCAGAAAAAATTGGCAGTGCTCACTTTGAACACTTGTACAGTTGGTTTTAATTCTTTCAATGCAACTTCAACATCTACATTTTCTTTCATAGACATGGATGAATGTTTTCAATGTCCAGAAGATCACTATCCCAATGAGAAGCAGGTTTTGTGTCTCCCCAAATTTTCAACATTCTTGAACTACAAAGAAACCTTGGGAATAGTTATGGCTAGTTCTTCTCTTTTCTTCTCTTTAATCACAGTTGGAGTCCTTTGGATCTTTATTAAGCATCAGGACACTCCCTTTGTCAGAGCTAACAACCGAAACCTCACATATGTACTCCTTGTTGCTCTCCTATTATCATTTCTTTGTACTTTGCTATTCATTGGGAAACCTCACAAGGTGACATGTCTCCTTCGTCAAACTGCCTTTGGCATCATCTTCTCAGTGGCCATTTCTTGTGTTTTGGCCAAAACCATCATTGTGGTTCTAGCTTTCATGGCTACCAAGCCAGGGTCCAAGATGACCAAATGGGTGGGGAAAAGACTTGGCACTTTTATAGTATCCTGCTGCTCCTTTATTCAAATTAAAATTTGTGTTATATGGCTGATCATCTCTCCCCCATTCCCAGATGTTGACATGAAGTCAATAGCAGAAGAAATCATTCTGGAGTGCAACAAAGGATCTGCCTTCATGTTTTATGGTGTCTTGGGTTACATGGGCTTCCTTGCCATTGTCAGTTTCACACTGGCTTTCCTAGCAAGGAAATTGCCTGATGCTTTCAATGAAGCCAAATTTATCACCTTCAGCATGTTGGTCTTCTGTAGTGTTTGGTTGTCTTTTATTCCAGCATACCTGAGTTCAAAAGGAAAATATATGGTTGCTGTGGAGATCTTCTCCATTATAGCCTCCAGTGCTGGATTACTGCTTTGTATCTTTTCTCCCAAGCTGTACATCATTGTTCTGAAGCCTGATTTGAATAAAAAGGATCAGCTCAAAAGAAAAGAAAAAAGGGCACAATAGCATAAATTTGTATCACTGCTGCCTATTTTGCATCTGATATGAGGAAGTGTGGAGCCAGATTGGTTTTGGCATTAAGGCATTAATTAGAAACTAGGAGAGGGTGAGATTTACTTCCACCTTAGACTTGCCCCTGTTTGGGAGAAAAATTGAGAAGCAAGTAATATTAGATATGTTTGCTGCCTTGAATTATTTATTTATATAAAAATAATAAAAGGGCAGGGAAATTAAAACAAATATTAATTCTCCTTCAAAATTTATATCTCGCTTTTTTAGGTGAAATTTTACTTTAAAAAAGCAATTGTTTATTATATGTACATAATGTAGGTTCACTGAGAGTTTTAAAAAGATATTTACGTAATGTATTCCAAAAAAAACACATCTTAAAGAAATGTCTTAAATGCATAGGCCTATTATCTGGCTTATTTAAAGACTAAAGTAAATATTTACAAATCTGCTCATCTTGATTCGCAATGGGGGAAGATGCTCTTTCCTATTCTCTGTCCAGAGAGAAAGAGAGATTGGTCCCTTTAGTGATGAAACCATTTTCATGTTTGTCCTATGATGATGGAAAAGAGTAGAATAGAAGAAAGAAAAAAAGATTGGGAAAACTTGTTGTTTTTGCATTCATTTTAACCAGTAGAAGCAATTATTCTAACAACTGAAAGATCCAAATCAACCTTTCAAAAAGGGAGTGCTATACAACAGAGGATAGTACAAATCAATTAAAAGCAAACTGTGCACAATATGTGTCTGAAAGAAAAACAAAGATGAAATAAAATACATCTATATATTAAGCATCATACGGCTCATTTTTCTCTAACTGAATACTTTGTTCCCTCCCATTACTAAATGCAAAGAGAAAACGACTTGCAAATAACAGTAGGCAAGCAAAGGAAAATGGCACTCCTAAGTTTGTAACCTCTGCAAATTAATTGATCAAAGGAAAAAGAAAGCATTATGTTTTCCATTTAATGAGATACCCATCCTCTAGCTCTGTGTAATGCACTGCCAATATTAACATGTTCATCTGGAAAACATCAAGAGGCTTCCAGAATAGACCTCCAAAATAAGGGCAGGATTGACTTTCCACCAATCATTCTTATGTTACTTCAGTGGGGTATGTTTTTATCTCTATTGTACCAACCTAGGAGTTCTTTGTCAGAGAAGGTTGACCACAGCTACAGATCAATTCCACAGCTGGTGATGTAACTCATGAGGAATATTAAATAATTAACCCGACCATTCAAGGGGGGAGGTAGACCACACATGAAACATGGCCAGATGATTTAACAACGAAGCAAAAACTATCTGAGAAAGAAGAAAGCAACATTCCCTTAACTATTGCAACTTGGAGATATTTACAGTTTGGTTTCTGATCTTGAATATTTGTCACTAGCAACTAGTAGCACATAGCCAAGATTGTTAGAGATGAATCTCAAAGAGGAATTGCTACATTCAAGGTGCTGGTGCTGAAAGCCATGTTTCTGATGAATTTGGGTCAGGTTTTGTATGAGATTCCAAATTCTAAATGCAGCATCAGTGACCCTCTTCCTTTTCTTCAGAAGGAATACAAACGAGGAAACCTCATACCCTTACTGGGACTCGAACCAGGGCTGTATTACATATTAGGCAGTTGTATTAGCCACTAAGCCACAGGCTCTCCTCCTTATCAGCTGAGCCAAGGAAATAGGTATGCATTTGTGTTACAACCCCTGGTATGCCCAAATACAAATGCCTAATATGTAATTCAGCCCTAGTTCGAATCCCAGTAAGGGTATGGCTAGCTGATGAGAGCTAAATAGCTTCAAATAGATCTATACTAGTCTCCCTTTATTTATTTATCAGCACAAATACAAATATAAAAAGGCAACATTAAAAATAAAAATATGGTTTTCTGCCTGGATGGTCTTCTGTAATGAGCCGAATGACAGAAAGAGGGATTAGTGAGCTCCCTCCCATATTTGGACATACCAGGGGTTGTAACACAAATGCATACTATATTATATTATTCAGTGTTTACATCAATTTGTCTTACCATCAACTCCCAAAAACAATTATTGGCTCTTCTGCTCTCCATACAACATATTTGTTCATCTCTTTCTTCTCCCTCTATCCTCCCCCTCCTCCCTACCTCCTTTGTTCCCTCTGTCATCCTTCTTTCTCTACATCCCCTTTCTCTTTCCTTCTCCTCTCTCCCCTTTCCACTCCTTCTTTCTCTCCTTCTCTTCTCCCCTGCCCTCTCTACTGTCCCTCTCTTATTCTCTTACCTCTCTCCTCTACTTCACACTCTTCATCTCATTTACTTGGTGTATTTCAGCCTCTGAGTGAGCTCCATTTTATGTTGATGGTGTTTATAATTCCTTTTCAATATACATATTTCATTTTGCCTTATATCTTCCTCTTTCTTTTTTTTTAAAAAGGGAAAAAGTATACATATATACTAATTGTATTTTTAAAACCACCACCCCCAGCCTATTTTTGGCCGAGATGCAGCCCTGGTTACAATTCCCAGCTATTCTCATCAGTATATTTATATAATTATACATCCTTATGCACCCCACATTTGTGATTCTGTCTTTATAATCTCAGTAATTTCCCATTGTAAGCATATTTCATGTTCCCTCTCCATTTTTCCATATCTTGGCTTAGGTTAATCTTAATTGTCTATAAATAACAATGCTTATTGGACAATGTATTGGACCGAGCTAATGTAGGGAGCGAGAGGGAGATAGAATATGTCCCAGGCATCAAGATGTCAGCATGAGAAAAAAGAACACTCCAACAGGTGTTTACAGAAACTGAAAAGACTTCCCCACACCAATATCCGGAGACCATATTGGACGATGGGACCTGAGATAATTGGGGGTGGTAGTGGTAGGATTTGAACTTTAACTATAGGAAAACACCTAGACCTGGTTTTGTCATTAAACATGGCCAAATGATGGACTCAATAAAGTTTTGCATAGAGAGACTAGATTGTCTTGATCATGCTTGCTTTGGTTGGGTTCATCCATAGGAACCTTGACACAATCTTTTTGGATTATGTTTACATTCTGTAAATATATTTCAGTATTCTTCTTAAGTAATACAAGCCTCTAAATTTCTTCTTCAATTATTTTCTTGCAATTCATCTTCCCTCAAACTATATTCAGCAAGTAATCTTGTCTTACTCCTTCGATGACCTGGACTAGGACCTCTATGTCTTGTCTAGACTATGGATACCTTGCATATTTAATTTTTGCACGAGTATAAAGTATAAATTTTGGGGGGATGCCTAGTCACCTAAACACATTCCATACCTTAAAATGGTCACCACAATTAAAACTCTTTGAATAATCAATGAATCACATACTGACTTTTTTGGGGGAAGGGGTATTTTTGGAGTTTCTTTTTTTAATCTATGATGTGTCAATATTTCCTCACCATTTTCCAAAACCATCTGGAATAACTGGAATCTCCCTTTATACCTTGGATGCCAATCAGCATTGAATAATCCTAGAGATCATTTTCCTGGCAAATTGAAATAAATATATTTTATATACACTCTATTAAGCCTCCATTCTTTAATCTCCGAACTGTTGCCTTTTGTGTTATTCTCCGGATTTCCTGGCATTTTTTGGTTTTAAGATTACAGGTTCTTCTTATGTTGTTTGTGATATTTGTTAATTCTTCTATTGTCTTCAATTTGTAATGACCAGAGTACTGCTATAAATTTCCATTCTATTATTAGAGGTTTTGTAAGTGATCAATTTCTTCCAAGGGATCTTGGAGTCTGTCATATCTACAGCAGAGAATTTCTTCTTTCCATCTTTTTATTTTATTCTTCCTTGAATCTATGTATTATCTGTTCATTTGTGTTATTTAGCACAGGCATTTTAGGTTGGAATCTCCTTTTATATTTGAAAATCTTTGCAAAGGTTCCATTCCTCTTTCTGTCATGGATGTCTTTACAGATATCATTGTAATATTGCTTCTTATCTCTTCTAATAGCTCATTGGAACCATTTATTAAATTCCTTCCTGAGATGTTACGTTTCTAGGGTTTGTCTTCTTCCTTTTTGTCTTGCAGTAATTTCTAATGTCTCTTCTGACATTCTTTAGGTTTCCAGTGTTGCTTAATCTTTAAAAGGTTTTTTTCACATTCATCCTTAACAACAGATATTCCTGAGGAAACGTGAAGAAAGAACATTTCCTTAGGTAGTAAGAGAAATTAATCTCTTAATCAAACTTTTCAAATATTGTATAAAAAAACTGAAAAAAGCTGGATTGAATTTGAAAATAATTGTTGATGGTCATGTGTTTTCATAAAAATCCTTTGGAGTTTTCTGAATTGAGATATTCCAAAAATGGAATAATCCATATATTTACTTCTTTCAAGGTCAGGGTTTATTTATTTATTTATTTATTTATTTATTTATTTATTTATTTATTTATTTATTTATTTATTTATTTATTTATTTATTTATTGTCAACAAGTACAAGGAAACAAGTATCAGTATAGACATAGACATGGACACATGAAAAAAATGACACAAATAAATGGATATATATATATAAGCAAAACATAGCCATAAACACATAAAATGAGTACATATAAATGGGGACACTAGGACAGGTATGGTAGGCACACTAGTATTCTTATGCACGCCCTCTTAAGGATCTCTTAAGAAATGTGTAAGGTCCATGGTAGACAGTTTAAGATAAAAAGTATGGGGGTAACAATAGGATTAGGTAGCGTGTTCCAGGCTTTTACTACTCTATTGCTGAAGTCATTTTTCCTGCAATCAGAATTACATTTATTTTGTATCTATTGATAGCCCTTGTGTTACTGCAGTTCAAGCAAAAGTAGTCATTAACAGTTAGGATGTTATGGTATATCATCTTGTGTATTAAGCTTAGATTGAAACGAAGATGAACGCTGTAGTTCAAGGCTATCCAGACCTAAATTACAAGCCTGGTGGTATAAGGAATTTTATTACAAGCATAGGAGTTGAGTACTCTTCTTCTCTGGACCTTCTGTAATGTATTAATGTCCAAAGTGCAGTGTGGGTTCCAGGCAGGTGAGCAGTATTCAAGTATAGATCTGGCAAAGGTTTTGTATGCCCTAGTTAGTAGCATAGCGTTACCAGAGACAAAACTTTGTAAAATAAGTTTGACAACTCTGAATGCCTTTTCAATGTTGTTACAGTGAGCTCTGGGGCTTAGGTCTTTCGAAATGAGTACTCCTAGGTCTTTGACAGAGTGTGGATCATCTTTATGATCTATATACTATGTACTCAAAGTGGGTTGAGATTATATCTTAAAGAACTGATATTTTCCACTGGATTCCAACTTGTATTAATATAGAAAAACACCTGTGTAGATATTCACTTTCCTTGTGAATGTAATTAAGTTACAATGGCATGTATTTAAAATCCAAGAAGAAGACCTAAAACTTTTACATTAAGATACTACAAAGAATGATTAATGAAGCAAATTTAAGCAAGAGAAATGACATTAAGAAGAAATCATTTGTTGTACCCTAAAAGGATGTGAACATTTTCTTTTTTTGGGAAAAGCTGTTGAGACTATTGTAGCACCTATACAGACATTGATTGTCTAGATCCTTTTCAGTCAATTAATAGCCTATATATTATCCTGAGATCATTGGTCACTCTACTGAAGGAACTTTATCAGGACCTGCATGGAATTAGTGCCCAATTCTCCCCCCCTTTTTTTAAAAAAAGTCTCTAATTTGACCATTTTTGGGAAAAATGGTATTTTGCTCCTTAGTAAATAATTCTAGTCTGTTGTTGTGTGAGAGTATTTTAAAAGGACTTTTTGGTTGTTGTGTATTAAAGCCTTCCTCACTTTCACTAGCTTGTTAAATGTGGATTGAAGCGTTCCTAACTTTCATCTAGCCAGATACTTGCTTGCGAACTTTCCTGCCATAGACTTGCCTTGGCCTCTCCTGATTGTCCAAGATGCACCAGCCAACCGGCGGGAGAATCCAGCCACCCGATTGGACTCCTGCCTAATAGCTCGAGTATAAAAGAGCTGTCAGCTGTCATTTGCTTCGCTGTTTGCCTTACTGAGTTTGCCATGATTCTGAGCTGTTGTCTTTCTGTAAATAAAGGTTGTGTTAGCTTCAACCTGCCTTGCCTCACTTCCTGTCTGCCTCGATCTCCCTACAGAACATTGGTGGTTCCTGGTTTATTAGAGGAATTGATCATTTCCCCCATTTTTTTTTCAATTACATGAATCCACCAGGATATATTGGATATTTGTGTTGCTGATAATACCCAATTTTATACCAAGTCATCATCATCATCATCATAATAATAAATTTTTATTTGTTAGCCGCACCCTCTCCCGAAGGACTCGGGGCGGCGTACAATAAAAACACATACAATATACAAATGAAGAATACATACACAAATAAAAATAAACACATACACGTACATACACATATACATATACATGGAGGAGGTATCAAATATATAAAATAGAATTTAAAATAGACAATTTAAAACACCCGTGATTAAATTACAAAATTTAAAAAACCCATCAGGAGCGATAAGGTAAGACTATGGTTGAGCCAGGCCAGCTAATTGGAAGAGGTGGGTCTTGAGCTTTGCACGGAAGGAGCGGAGGTCAGAGGTAGTCCTGATATCAGGGGGGAGGTCATTCCACAGGGCTGGGCCCGTCACAGAGAAGGCTCTGCTCCTAGGCGTTGCCCCCCGACACTGTTTGGTGGACGGCAGCTGGAGAAGTCCCTCTCTGTGTGAGCGAATTGGTCGTAGGGATGTATGGGGCAGGATGCAATCCCGCAGGTAACTAATCAGCTTTAAAGGAGACCCTATCAATGTTCTATCGTTTAGAATACTGATGCCTGTAAGGAAGAAAGATTTGATATTTCTTTGTTGAGGTTCTCATCAATGCCAGTAGTGTCTCTGGATGGTAAGGAAAAAAAAGTTTGTCATTTGGAAATTCATTATAATACAATACAATAGTAGAGTTGGAAGGGACCTTGGAGGTATTCTAGTCCAAACCCTGCCTAGGCAGGAAACCCTATACCATTTCAGACAAAGAGCTATCCAACATCTTCTTAAAGACTTCTAGTGTTGGGGCATTCACAACTTCTGGAGGCAAGCTGTTCCACTGATTAATTGTTCTAACTGTCAGGAAACTGTCATTATAGACTCACAGTTGCTATTGAAAATGTAGGTGAAAGCCATGACTAAAGGACTCCATTTCTGCCTGGTGCACCAGTTCTTTCCTTATTTGATGCAAGTGGAGCTGGCTATACACACAAATCTATGGATTTGACATGGGACAACATTTAATGCCTCCTGTAAAGTTACACCTAATCCAAAATGCTGTAGTATTTGAGATAATGAAATTCTAATGTTATGATGGTATAATAGCAATTTGAAAGCACATATATTGATTATGGATTGAGTTGTGGTGACAACTAAAGCACTGATTTTAACATGTAAATCTTTTTATGGTTTAGCACCACCTGAAAGAAAAGATCTTTTTGAGAAACCTTCCGACATTTGGAATAATATGATAGATGAAAGGTGATGATAGATACTACAAAGAATGATTAATGAAGCAAATTTAAGCAAGAGAAATGACATTAAGAAGAAATCATTTGGTGTACCCTAAAAGGATGTGGACATTTTCTTTTTTGTGGAAAAGCTGTTGAGACTATTGTAGCACCTATACAGACAATTGATTGTCTAGATCCTTTTCAGTCAATTAATAGCCTATATATTATCCTGAGATCATTGGTCACTCTACTGAAGGACCTTTATCAGGACCTGCATTGAATTAATGCCCAATTCTCCCTTTTTTAAAAAAAAGTCTCTTCTTTGACCATTTTTGGGAAAAATGGTATTTTGCTCCTAAGTAAATAATTCTAGTCTGTTGTTGTTTGAGAGTATTTTAAAAGGACTTCTTGGTAGTTCCTGGTTTATTAGAGGAATTGATCATTTCCCCCATTTTTTTTCAATTACATGAATCCACCAGGATATATTGGATATTTGCGTTGCTGATAATACCCAATTTTATACCAAGTCATCAGCTTTAAAGGAGAAGCTATCAATGTTCTATCATTTAGATAGATATATGATGCCTGTAAGGAAGAAAGATTTGATATTTCTATGTTGAGGTTCTCATCAATGCCAGTAGTGTCTCTGGATGGTAAGGAAAAAAAGGTTTGTCATTTGGAAATTCATTATAGACTCACAGTTGCTATTGAAAATGTAGGTGAAAGCCATGACTAAAGGACTCCATTTCTGCCTGGTGCACCAGTTCTTTCTTTATTTGATGCAGGTGGAGCTGGCTATACACGCAAATCTATGGATTTGACATGGGACAACATTTAATGCCTCCTGTAAAGTTACACCTAATCCAAAATGCTGTAGTATTTGAGATAATGGAATTCTAATGTTATGATAAGGTGACCAACTTTTTTACAATGAAAAGGAGGACAAAACACGTTCTATTGTCCAAAATGCTAAGGTGACCAACTTTTTACAATGAAAAGGAGGACAAATAAATTGGAAAAAATATATCGTAAATAAAAGAAATATTTTATTCATTGCAACAATAATACACTAAAATATGATATATGCATAATAAAAACTTTGCAACATTTTATATTGTAATTATGCTTACATGCCTGTTAATTACTATTTAAATGAGTACTTTTCCATTGAATTAATATTTTTGTCAATGTATCATCTTCTAACAATATATTGGAAATATCTGAACAAGAAATATCCTTCATATTGAATTTTACGGCAAGTGCTGCAGCTAGAGTATCAACATTCAATCTCGATTTCTCACTTGTCGAAAAATCATTGGCAATTGAAAAAAACTCTTTCAACTGCTGCATTAGTTCCAGGGCAGCACAACGTAAATTGAACAAGTATAAATAAATGTTCACATGGAATATGTTCATTTTTGAAATGGCTGAAAATATCCACCCATCTTTTATCAATTTCAACATGTTGATTTTCCCATTGTATTAATTTTTCAGAATTTAAATATACGTTCATCTTCTAATTTCTTCAAAGAGACAATTGTCGTCTAGTTTAATGTCTAGCATTTCTTTAGATAAAAATTCAACACAAGATTCAATATCTGTTCAATATACTTGTGATGAAGTAAAAAAAAACACCATTAAAAACTGTTTAATAATATACGTCACATAACGCGCAACAGATTAGCCTTCAAATATCAAAAAGGAGGACATGTAGGAGGACACTTTTCGAGGGAGGACAGAACTTACAAAAGAAGGACTGTCCTCCCTAAAGGAGGACGGTTGGTCACCTTAGTTATGATGGTATAATAGCAATTTGAAAGCACATATATTGATTATAGATTGAGTTGTGGTGACAACTAAAGCACTGATTTTAAAATGTAAATCTTTCTATGGCTTAGCACCACCTGAAAGAAAATATATTTTTGAGAAACCTTCCGACATTTGGAAGAATATAATGGATGAAAGGTGATGATGATAGATAGATGATAGATAGATAGATAGATGATAGATAGATAGATAGATAGATAGATAGATAGATAGATAGATAGAAGATATAGATAGATGATAGATAGACAGATGATAGATAGATAGATAGATAGATAGATAGATAGATAGATAGATAGATAGCAACTAGATAGATAGATAGATAGATAGATAGATAGATAGATGGATGGATGGATGGATGGATGGATGGATGGATGGATGGATGGATGGATAGATGGATGGATAGATTATAGAAAGACAGATAGACATATTTCCAAATCTGACTGGTATCAAATGCCAATGAGGTATAAACATCCCCTGACGTTCTTGATGAATTATAGAAAGTTATTTTAAAAATTCATTGGTTTACAGTATCATTTTTTAAACAATTATTTTATGATTATCTGACATGTGGCAGATATTTTTCATATTTTTGTTATGTAGAGTGCATTTTATTTTATTGTAATTTAATTTAACATATTGCATATTTCCTTTTAACATTTCATGTATCCACAACAGCTGTGAGACTATGGTAGAATATCAATCAAACAAATAAGCTATAAGCTATGGTAGAATATCAATCAAACAAATAAGCTATAAGTTTTTTAATCTAATTTTAACGATGTATATTATTGTTTGGATGGGTTTTTTAAATTTATACCTGTACACCGCCCCGAGTCCCTCCAGGGAGAGGGGGCAGTCTAGAAATCTAATTAAATAATAAAATAAATAATAATAATAAGCAATTTGTAAATTAATGTAAGGCCACATGGCTTTAAAAACAAGAATAACTTTTTCCCCTGTCTCCATATACATGTGGAAAAGTTCTTTATTTCTTGCTGTACAGTTGTTACATGCCATGGTTTCCTAGCCTTTGAATTCTGAATTGTTGATCTTTTAATTGTCATTATCAATTCCCACATCATTGCTTCAACTTCATCTCCTAGTGGACAAGAGGTTGTTGTGGAGACAAGTGCAAGTAGAAATACTGTTAATGAGATAGAGCTTGGGGAAGCTTCAACTGGCTTAATATCAGACACTTTTACACATTATGGTGATATTTGCAGCCGTGGTCTTGGTGCTTTTGCCTGAAAGGATGTCCATGATTCCCAGTGCCAGATGTAGGACTAACGACCCTCTGCCTTTTCTTCACAAGCAATATCAGTCAGGAGATTTCATTATTGTGAGCGTTTTCTCTCAGATCTACATCTACTGTAGAATGATAGACTTCAGAAAACATCCATCTGAGGAGCTTTTTCACACTATTGTGTAAGATGTTTTTACACAAAGACAGGAAAAGAGAAAAGAGAAAGAAGAAAAGGATATAGAGTGGAAAGAGGGAGACAGGGAGAGTGAGACTTCGTATATAGGAAAATATATAGATTTTCAATAGTTTATAAATAAACTATTTAGATGATGGATGGATGGATGGATGGATGGATGGATGATAGTTAAATGCCAATTGATAGAGGATAGATAGATAGATAGATAGATAGATAGATAGATAGATAGATAGATAGATAGATAGATGATAGACAGACAGACAGATGTTATGAACATTAAACATAGTTGACCAATAAAATGCAAGTATGCTTTTTGACAATATAATATATAATGCTTATTTTAGGGTCATAACTCCAATGTATCAGCACATCCTCGCTTTAGAGTTTGCCATCATGAAAATCAATAGAGATCCCTCTATTTTACCAAACCATACCTTGGGGTTCCATATCTATAATGCCTACTTTGATCCAACTTGGACATACCGAGCCTCATTGGAGCTCTTCTTTACAAAGGGCCAATTCATACCTAACTACAACTGTGATCCTCAAAACAGACCAATAGCAGTCATTGGAGGACCTTCATCTGACATCTATCTATACATGGCTAATATCCTTTCCCTGTACAAGATGCCACAGGTATGTTCCTTCCATGGAATTAAGAGGCAGGAGATAAAAATCTATATAATATTTTTTCTGTAAAAATAGTCAAGGAAAAAAAATATTGTTGTTGTAATAAAAGGGATGCATTTTATGAATTTCAGGCTGCTAGACACTATAAGTGAATTTTGGAGTGTTTTGGTTATACCACAGCACCTTAATTCTTCAGCTTTTTGATGTTTCAAGGGACTGGGCCATTAATCAGGATATTATAGATTGCCCAGAAGTAATATTTCATTGGTTATTTTAGAGAAAGTGCTATAAAAACATGGTAGAGCATGATCAGAATTTCAAACAGGAAAAACTTGAAGATTATGCTTTCCAAAATTTACTTAAAACATGATTGCAACTATAATAAAATTGTATTTTGCTGTATTTTTCAGCAAAATCAATATTCTCCAGTGAGTACAAGGTTCACCCAATCTAGTATTCACAATTTTTTAAGGACTTAGTATTGATTTTGTTTCAGTTTCTTTCTGGCCTAATTTTCTCCTTGAAAATAAGATGAAATTCTCTGGAAATATTGCATCAGTAGTATTTAAAAGAACTAGAGGATTTTTTTACCAATTAAAAAATATATTGTAAATTAATATTTATCTTAATTAATAATATTTAATTTGAAGTGTACAAATTGAATTAAAGATTTCAATGATATAGTTTGTGCTCCTCTGACTAAATCTTGGGATAAGATAATGGAAATTGCAGACATCGAGTTTATTCTATAAGTTTTTCTATGGTGACGTAACATGATATGATTCATCTCTGAATTGTGAACTGGTGTTCTAATGCAACTGTGAACCACTGACCAATTTTGGTGATGCAGCTCAGTCTTGGAAGTGATGGCATAGCAATCTCTGTGCAGATGGAGATCTGCTGATTGAACTTATTTTCTTAGATCAGGAGAAAAGCTGAATGTTCCTGCTCCATTAGCTTAGCTTGAATATGAATGTGAAACTTACATGGAAGCTTCAGTTTCTAATTTAGCGGACAAAATAGGGAAAGAATGTCAGGGAAAAAAAATGCCCTGATATTTGAGATCAATGGACCGTGGCTGATTCCCTTCCGCATATCTTTTGAGATATTGAGAAAAATAAAAATCTTCAAAAGTATTCTAATTAATAAACAAACTTTAATACGAAAATAATAAAAGTAAATGAAACAGAAAATAACTAATTGGTTACATTTTGATAATGAAAGCTACGTTTGCCAAAGTTGGCTGCCGAACAAAGAAGAGAGGAATTTTGGAATGTGTAACGCGTGCGCAATAAATCACTTTCAGATAAGAACCTTTTTTGTTTTATGACCTGCGCAATAAAGCTTTCTTAGTTTAACTCTTGAGTGTCAATTTAGGCAGTTCAGGCCTAGCAAACTTTTTAACATCGTGACACCCCTTCTTTTGCTAGTCTGGGCTGACGTCATCAAATCATCAATTAAGGCACATCTTCTTTCGCAGATACTCGTGTTGATTTGCGGCAAGTGGTTTGTTAAGCATGTCTGCGATCTGATCATGTGTAGAAACATATTGCAATTTAACAAAACCTTGCTTAACTAATTGCTTTGTGTTTTGATAACGAATGTCAATGTGTCTGGACCTAGAACCTGTAAAATGTGACTCAGAAATATAAACAACAGATACATTATCTTCCATCACGGTGATTGGTCGAATCGGACGTGTCCAGATATCTGTGATCAAAGCATCAAACCACGTTAGAGAATTACAAGCATCTGAAACACAAGCATATTCAGCTTCAGTAGATGAACATGAAACAAAACTCTGTTTTCTCACTTGCCAGTAAACAGGACAACCATTTAGGAACATCATGTAACCAGAAGTGCTTTTGCGTGACTTCTTGTCGCTCGCCCAGTCGGAATCAACAAAACAAATCAGCTTTGGTTGATCAGTGTGTGTTGGTTCTAGCAATAACTTCATGTGCTTAGTGTGTTTCAGGTATTTCAACAACTTCTTAATGCATGACCAATGAAATTGTGTTGCCTTACCTACGTGTCGTGATAAAAGATTAACACTAAGTGCGATGTCAGGTCTGGTCCAACTAATAATGTATAATAGTGAACCAATGACTGAACGATAAAGTGTTTGATCCTCGAACTCAGGACTTGGTTCATGTGTTAAGTTGTGAAAATCTGTTTGCATGGGTGTCTTTGTTGTGCTAGCATCTTTCATGTTGCAATGATGTAGAATGTGGTCAATTTTCTCCTCTTGTGAAAGACTAAACCCCTTCTGTGTCTTTTCAATTTGAACACCTAAATAAGTGCTAATGTGTCCTAAAGATTTCAGTGTGAAGTATCTCTGCAAACTTTTGGCAAAAATCTCACTCATTTTCTTATTTGGACCAATATAAACAATATCATCAACATAAACAAGAATTATCTCATATGCATTGTTAGATCTTTTTGTGAACACGCATTCATCAGTTTCGGACTTAATAAAGCCCATTGAATTTAGTTTGTCAGTAAGACATAAATACCACATTAAACCTGACTGTTTCAGACCATAAAGACTTTTGTTCAGGAACCAGGTATCCCCTTCTTGCTTTCGGAATCCTGGAGGGCTTCTCACGTAGATCTCTTCATCTAGGTCTGCATGTAGATAAGCTGTGTCCACATCAAATTGGAAAACTTCTAAACCAAGAATAGTTGCAGTGGTTAAAGCAATTTTTACACTTTCAGTTCTGACTGTTGGTGAGTAAGTGTTTGTGTAGTCCTCAGGATAACGTTGAGCGAAACCCTGAGCTACAAGTCTGGCTTTGTATAAAGACTCACCATTTGGTTTCTTCTTGATTCTGTAGACCCATCGGGTGCCAATGACTTTCTTGTTTGCTGGAGGTTTTGCAGGTGTGAATACATTAAGTTTCTTCAAACTGTCCATTTCATCCTGCATTGCATCATACCATTTGTCTTGTTCTGAATCAGGAAGCTGTTTGATTTGTGTGAATGTCTCAGGAGGAAGAGTAACGTTGCAAATCAAAGGTACTGGTGTTTTTGTCAGTTGCCATGAATAACGTTGTGGAGGGATTCCTTTTGTGGCCCTCTTGGAGCGTCTAGGAACAACAGACCAGTCTTCTTCTTCTTCTTCATCATCATCCTCGTCCTCACGTTCGTCGCTAGCATCAGCATCCGCGGCTTGCGAAGACGGAACATCAGGTTGTGAAGAACTGGTAGAAGGAACATCTGCCTGCGAATTGTCATCAGGCTGCGCGGCATCTGGAACACCATCTCTAGGAAAATAAACTTCAGGATCATTGGAATGAATCCTGGACCAGTCAATATCTTCCTCAAAATTAGCAGATTGTGAAATGACAATCACATGTTTAGTATCAATGAATTTGTACCATTTTGAATTATCATCAATACCCATAAATCTCAGTCTCTTTGCTAGCATGCCCCAATCTTCTGTGCCACTTGTGAATACACCTGGAATGCAAAGGTTTACCAGTTAGTGAATTCTCAACATTAACAGTTTCATGAGGACCCTCAGGCTTGCTCTGAGCAATCTGTTTTTGTTTTCTTTGTTTGTTGGCTTTAGGAGCCTTTGGCACAGTAACGCTTTCTCTCTCTGGGACAACTCTCTCTGGGTTTGCGTTGTGCCTTTTTGGAGTTTGCATACTTGCCTGTGCTTGCCCTTTAGGCTTTGGCTTTAAGTAATAAACACCACCAATCAGCATGGTTTCAGCAACAATATCACCATCTTTAACTAAGTAACTTGCTTTTTCGAGGTGGTGAACCTGGAACTTTAACTCTCTAGACAAGTGACTTTGACTAAGCAAATTACTGGTTGCTGAAGGTATGTAATAAACATCAGGGATGTGTGTATCGAGTTCGTCAATGTAAACTGTTCCTTTTCCCATGACCTTGCAAGTGTGGTTGGTGAAGGAATACAGTTCTCGATACTCGGGCTCTGGTTCGCCCATCTCTGTGAAAAGTTCCCTTCTGTGGGTAACGTGCACAGCTGCTCCACTATCTAAAGTCCACAAAAGACGTCTGTCGAACTTTGGATCAGGTTGTGGAACGTTGGTTATGGCCAGTGTCACAAGTGGAGCTTGTGAATCACGCCTTGGACCACGACGACCTTGTCTTCCGCCTCTACCTCTGCCTCTGGAATCTGTTCCTCTGGGCTGGTACGTGGCGGGAGCTGGAACTCGTTGGGGACAATCCCGGGTGTCATGTCCCACACGGTTGCAGGTGTAGCATTTTGGCATCCTTGGAGCGTAGCCTCTTCCTCGGAAGGGACGTCTGGCTGGAGCCTTTGATGCTGGAGGCCGTTGCAGTTGTGGGGTAGCTAACCTGATAGCTTCGTCTTCCACTAAAAGTCTGCAAACGTGGTTAACTGTGCGTTGAGCAATAGGCACGTAGTTAATCTTTGCAACAGCATCTTTCCATTCATAATTCAATGAGTTAATGATGATGCTAATCATTTGGATATCATCGATTACATGGCCATTTTGTCTCAATTCACTTCTCATTCTTTTCAGTTTGGTCAAATGTCCACCAATTCGTTCACCAGGTTTCAACTTCGAACCATGGAACTCGGACATGAGCAAACATGGGGATTCAATTGAAACGGGCCTGTAGCAATCTTCCAAAATAGCCCATATTTCTTGGGCAGTTGCATCAGGTGGAAAGATACCTTGGATCTCATTTTCCATTGACATGAGTAAAGTCGTGATTGCTCTGTTTTCCAGGTCTCTCATTGCAGGTGTCCAGGGTTGACGGGGAGGATTAAAAACCATGGAATATGGGCCTTCTCTTCGAAGCAAGAGCGCAATTTCACTGACCCAGGCTTTATAATTCTCTCCTGACTCCTTTAATTTGGACTCACCAGTCAAGGGGGTGACTGTGAATACCTGCTGAGGAACAATTTGTTCCTCTGGTTGCAAATCTGGTTGTTGAACCAGGGGATGCTGGGGTTGCATCATTGGCCTTTGCGTGGCAACATCAAATTGGCTTCCTCGAATTCGCCTTTGGCTTTGCCTTTTTCCATCTAGGGAGGATTCAACGCCGCCAGGGGGTGTTGAAGACTTAACCTTTGAGGGCAAAGTTTGGGCTTCTGTAAAACTCATAGACAGATCTCTAAAAATCTGGTCCAACTGATTCATCTTTTGTTGTAATAATTTTTCTCCGCCAGCAGATGGCAGTGCAGCCTCACTTTTTGGCTGCAGTCGTCTATACGTATGCGGAAGCTCAATGGGCTCAAAGGGACCACGTGACCTCGGTGACGTGTACATGTCTCTTTGTTCTAATTGACCAATGAACTCTGTGGGGTGTGTCTTAGGCTGTTGTTTTGAAGACAAGATGGCGTCCTCAGACATTTTGGGAGTGGGGGAGCTCCCCCTATTTCGCTTTATTTCATTAAAGCACTCTCTCACCTCCCTAGTATATTTTTCAAACAGCTTTAATCGATATAGATAGCTTTGCATTTCTTGCTCATCATTTGGGGAGATTTCATAAAATCTGCTTTCTGCGTGGGAGGATTTTTTTTGTGCCGGCAGTTGCCATTCATCAATTGTTTGATAATCTGCGAGGGTCTGGGAATGGAGTGGCTCTGGCAGAGTGGGAAGTTTTGGCTTGGTCCTCAAAAATTCATAATCTCCTGGAGATATTTTAGAAGGAGGAACCACTGACCTCGTTTCGTGGAAGTCGCGTCCTGTAGCTCCTTCCCCCACATTTGGCTCGGCACTTTGTTGCTCCTGAAGCACGTTTTGATCTTGCTTCTCTGTGTCCGAGGGGGCCTCCTTGTCAGAAAAAGCTCTTTCCATTTTTCTTCTTTTTTCTTTTTCTCCGACATTGCTAATTAGGCTTAGTCGGTTATCTTTAGATAGCATGAAGGGAAAATACAGCCATAAATTGTAGCCATCTCAGCTTGTATCATCGGACCAACTCTGCTACCAAGTTGTCAGGGGAAAAAAATGCCCTGATATTTGAGATCAATGGACCGTGGCTGATTCCCTTCCGCATATCTTTTGAGATATTGAGAAAAATAAAAATCTTCAAAAGTATTCTAATTAATAAACAAACTTTAATATGAAAATAATAAAAGTAAATGAAACAGAAAATAACTAATTGGTTACATTTTGATAATGAAAGCTACGTTTGCCAAAGTTGGCTGCCGAACAAAGAAGAGAGGAATTTTGGAATGTGTAACGCGTGCTTTTTAGGTTACAGTGATTATTTTCATTTTATTGTTTATCTCTCTGTTTCTAGATATTGTATGGTGCTGCTCCTGAAATTAGCACAAAAGAACAAGCTGCTTTTTATCAACAGATGTTGCCAAATATGGACTTTCAGTACAGGGGAATTTCTCAGTTATTGCTATATTTCACCTGGACATGGGTGGGGATGTTGTTAGTAGACAATGAGAGTGGTGAAATGTTTCTGCGCAGGGTGCTTCCCATGGCTACCCAGAGTGGCATCTGCTTTGACTTCATTGCAAGATTTCCCAATCCTGTTCATTCCAATAATCTGAAAAAGATGGTCGAAATAGGACTTAACATGTACAGATTGGTTATGAAAAGTGATGTCACTGTGGTGGTAGTTCATGGTGAAAGTGGAAACATGATAACTCTAAGGTTTCTTTCCAGTAAGTTAAAAGATAATGATTTCCCACTATGGAAAAAAGGGAAAGTTTGGATTATGACAATCCAGATGGATTTTGCATCAAATCCCTTTCAAAGAAATATGGACATGGTTTTCCTTCATGGGGCTTTAATTTTTGCAGTTCATTCAGAGAAGGTACTGGGATTCAAGCAATTTACTCTCACAAGAAATCCTATCTTGGAAAAGGAAGGCAGTTTTATCAAGACCTTCTGGGAAAATGCCTTTGGGTGTTCCTTCCACACCTCTGTAATAGAAAAGGCAAATGGGGCCACTTGTACTGGAAAGGAGAAACTAGAAGTTCTTCCTACATCTGTCTTTGATATGGAAATGAGTGGCCACAGCTACAGTGTCTACAATGCTATCTATGTGGTGGCACATGCTTTGCATGACTTCTATTCATCTATAATGAAATACACTGCATGGGGGAAAATCAAGGGAAAACTTTTGAATCAACATTTATGGAAGGTAAAGTCCCCAAATGTATACAAATGTATCACTGTATCTTTCTTCTAGATTTCAAGAAAAAAAATCATTTTTCCCAGAATTCATTTGTTCAATCTAGGTGAAACTATGAAGTTTTAGTAAATATAAATTTTGCTATTTATTTTTTAATGGTGTAAGAGCAAGTAAATGAAAAATACAGTATACCATTAATATATCCATATGTAATGTTATGTAAATATATAAAAATGAAGAAACCCTATAAAATTAGGAATTCATTACAGTCACAAACCTCTATAAGCTAAAGATAAATAAAAATGTTGTTTCTGCCTTTCAAACACCTGCATATTGATAATTTAGTAAGACTAAACATGATTTATTTCTAGATTGCAAGCATATAATTTATTTTAAAACATTGTATTCTACATATTTATTTGGTCCAAGACCAATATGTTATTTTTCTTATTTGGTATTGCATTTTCCTTATACATTTTTCTTATTTGTTTACTGAACGTGCTAATTTTGAAAATCCAAAAACGTACTCAAAACATACTCAAAACGTACTCAAACATACTCAATATCTTTTAAAGGAAATCCATGGAGATGGTTGTCATTTCTGTACTAGACACTTTTAAAGAGTGTGAAATGGTCTTCATCAATACAAGTTTAACATTTTAAAGATTTCTGCAACACTCACCCCTTATACTCTATTTTTACTCTTCTCAATATAAACTTCTTTCTCAATTATCTCAATTATTTTTTTTACAAACCCACTAGAAATAGTCTTTTTCAAATAGCAGATTAGTCTGATCTAGTATTTTATGTTATTTCTTCTGTTTTATTGTGCTGCTATGAAGATTCTCTAATCATTGTTACAATCCGCAATGTAATTTATTATTGTGGTTTTTATTATCTTTCCTGTTTTACATACATTGAAATGATTTCTTATCTATATACTTTAAAGGAGAGAAAGAGTGCTGTTTTATATCCTGATATATCTCTATTTGTCTTATTTTCTGATTTAGCTCAACTACATTATCGGAAGAATTGCATTTAATAATAGTGCCGGGCAACAAATTAGATTCAATCAAAATGGAGAATTAGAGACTGGATTTGATATTATCAATTGGATCACATTTTCAAATTTGTCTTTTAAGAAAGTCCAAGTTGGAAGCATGGACCTCAAGGACTCCAACAAAAAAATGGTCACCATTTATGCAGATGATATTGTGTGGCCAAGCAGGTTTAACCAGGTATGGACCACTCACATTGAGCTCAGTCCAGATTTTCCTACTTCTAAAGCTCACTTTAGAGCCACGCTATTTCACCACAATTACCTTCAGAAATAGAATTAAATTCTCTCCCTAAAGCCTCTCCAGCCGAGATTTTTGGTTCATTTGCATGAGAATCATTACCGTTAAAATAAGGCAAAACATTTAAAAATCTAAAATGCAAGATTGTCCAGAAACTAGCGACATTGATTGTGTTCCATCACACTGCATGAGGTCCTCAAATGTACACTGATCAGGACACAAAGGACAAGCATACATATGTTTTGTTTTCTTTATATTTATTGAAAAATAAAGTTTTTATTTTTATTTTTATTTTTTCATTTCCATAACATATAACCACATGTATACTATTATATAACTAATATTGCATTGTATTATTAAATATTTACATCAATTCATCTTACCATCAGCTCCCCAAAACAATTATGGCTCTTCTACTCTCCTTCTCCTCTCTCCCCTTTCCACTCCTTCTTTCTCTCCTCCTCTTCCCCCCTGCCTTCTCTCCTATCCTTTTCTTCTTCCCTTACCTCTCTCCTCTACTTCACACTCATCATCTCATTTACTTGGTGTATTTCAGCTTCTGAGCAAGTTCCATTTTATGTTGATGGTATTTATAATTCCTTTTCAATCTACATATTTAATTTTAACATATATCTTCTTCCCCCTTCTTTTTTTAAAAAGAGGGCAAGAAAAAAGTATACATATTTAGTCATTGTGCTTTTAAAACACACACACACACCCAGCCTAATTTTGTCTGAGATGTAGACCTGGTTACAATTCCCAGCTATTCTCATCATTATATTTATATAATTATGCATCCTTACATGTCCACACTTTGTGATTTTGTGTTTAAATCTCAATAGTTTCCCATTGTAAGTATATTTCATGTTCCCTCCCCATGTCTATAAATGGCAATCCTTACTGTTCAATGTTCATTACAATTCCCTTAATCTACTATATTGAATAACAAGCAATACACATCTCACTTTGTTCATTATCTTAGAAGTTCTATATATGTATATATAAGTTCTATATAGAAGTAACCTAGTTACTTGCGGGATCGCATCCTCCCACACACATCCCTGCGGCCAATTCGCTCTCATAGGGAGGGACTTCTCCTGGTGCCGTCCACTAGGCAATGCCAATGGGCGGCGCCAAGGAGTAGGGCCTTCTCTGTGATGGGCCCAACCCTCTGGAATGACCTCCCCCCCCGACATTAGAACTACCACCGACTTCCGCTCCTTCCGACAAAAATTGAAGACTCACGTGTTCCGATTAGCTGGCCTGGCACAATCATAACTGTTACCTCCTGGCAGACATATTTTTAACTGGTATTTTAGGGGAATTGCTTTTAAATTTAATTTATGGGATATTTTTAGGGGTTTTTAAAACTATATTTATATACTTTACTCAGCTGTACAGTTCTTTTTAACCTTCTTTTTAACCTCCTCCATATCTATCTACCTATTTAATAATTTTAACTGTTCAACTATTTAATTATTTATATGATGTATTTCTTGTATAGACTGTACACCGCCCCGAGTCCCTTTTGGGAGAGGGGGCAGTTTATAAGTGCAAATAAAAGTAAAGTAAAGTAAAGTAAAGTAAAGTCCATGTTTCGTATATTTTAACCTATGCTTAATTGTCCTTTTACTGTCATATTCAATCAATTAGCAACTCAGTTTAATTATCATGTATGAAAGTGAATTGCAAACCTTTGCTTTACAATCTCCCCATATCAGTTTCATATTTGAAAAATTGAGAAGCAAGTAATATTAGATATGTTTGCTGCCTTGAATTATTTATTTATATAAAAATAATAAAAGGGCAGGGAAATTAAAACAAATAAATATTAATTCTCCTTCAAAATTTATATCTCGCTTTTTTAGTTGAAATTTTACTTTTAAAAAAACCATTGTTTGTTATATGTACATAATATAGGTTCACAGAGAGTTTTAAAAAGTTATTTACGTAATGTATTTCAAATAACAGCATCTTAAAGAAATATCTTAGATGCATAAGCCTATTATCTGGCTTATTTAAAGACCAAAGTAAATATCTATAAATCTGCTCATCTTAATTTCCAATGTGGGAAGGTGCACTTCCCTATTCTCTGTCCAGAGAGAAAGAGAGATTGGTCCCCTTAATGATGAAACCATTTTCATGTTTGTCCTATGATGATGGAAAAGAGTAGAATAGAAGAAAGAAAAAAAGATTGGGAAAACTTGTTGTTTTTGCATTCATTTTAACCAGTAGAAGCAATTATTCTAACAACTGAAAGATCCAAATCAACCTTTCAAAAAGGGAGTGATACACAACAGAAGATAGTACAAATCAAGTAAAAGCACACTGTGCACAATATGTGTCTGATAGAAAAACAAAGCTGAAATAAAATACATCTATATATTAAGGATCATATGGCTCATTTTTCTCCAACCTCTGCAAATTAATTGGTCAAAGGAAAAAGAAAGCATTATCTTTTCCATTTAATGAGACACCCATCCTCTAGCTCTGTGAAACACACTGCCAATATTAACATGTTCATTTGGAAAACATCAAGAGGCTTCCAGAATAGACCTCCAAAATAAAGGCAGGATTGACTTTCCACCAATCATTCTGCTGTTACTTCAGTGGGGAATGTTTTTATTTCTATTGCACCAATCTATGAGTTCTTTGTCACAGAAGGTTGACCACAGTTACAGATCAATTCCACAGCTGGTCATGCAACTCATGAGGAATATTAAATAATTAACCCGACCATTCAAGGGGTGAGGTAAACCACACATGAAACATAGCCAGAAAAAGAAGAAAGCAACATTCCCTTAACTATTGCAACCTAGATATATTTACAGTTTGGTTTCTGATCTTGAATATTTGTCACTAGCAACTAGTAGCACATAGCCAAGACTGTTAGAGATGAACCTCAAAGAGGAATTGCTACATTCAAGGTGCTGGTGCTGGTGCTGAAAGCCATGTTTCTGATGAATTTGGGTCAGGTTTTGTATAAGATTCCCAATTATAAATGCAGCATCAGTGACCCTCTTCCTTTTCTTCACAAGGAATACAAACGAGGAAACCTCATACCCTTAATGGGATTCGAGCCAGGGCTGTATTACCTATTAGGCAGTTGTACTAGCCACTAAGCCACAGGCGCTCCTCTTTATCAGCTGAGCCAGGGAAATAGGTATACATTTGTGTTACATCCCCTGGTATGCCCAAATACAACTGCCGAATATGTAATAAAGCCCTGGTTTGAATCCCAGTAAGGGTATGGCTAGCTGATGAGAGCTAAATAGCTTGAAATAGATCTATACTAGTCTTCCTTTATTTATTTATCAGCACAAATACAACACAAATATAAAAAGGCAACATTAAAAATAAAAATATGGTTTTCTGCCTGGATGGTCTTCTGTAATGAGCTGAATGACAGAAAGAGGGAGTAGTGAGCTCCCTCCCATATTTGGGCATACCAGGGGTTGTAACACAAATGCATACCTATTTCCCTGGCTCAGCTGATAAGGAGGAGAGCCTGTGGCTTAGTGGCTAATACAATTGCCTAATATGTAATACAGCCCTGGTTCGAATTCCAGTAAGGGTATGGCTAGCTGATGAGAGCTAAATAGCTTGAAATAGATCTATACTAGTCTCCCTTTATTTATTTATCAGCACAAATACAACACACACACACACACACACACACACACACACACACACACACACACACACACACACACATATATATATATATATATATATATATATATATATATATATATATATATATATATATTCATTTTCATAACAAATAACCCATGTATACTATTACATAACCAACATCATATTATATTATTCAGTGTTTACATCAATTCGTCTTACCATCAACTCCCAAAAACAATTATTGGTTCTTCTGCTCTCCATACAACATATTTGTACATTATTCATCTCTTTCTTCTCCCTCTATCCTCCCCCTCCTCCCTACCTCCTTTCTTCCCTCTGTCATCCTTCTTTCTCTACTTCCCCTTTCTCTCTCCTTCTCCTCTCTCCCCTTTCCACTCCTTCTTTCTCTCCTTCTCTTACCCCCTGCCTACTCTTCTGTCCCTCTCTTATTCTCTTACCTCTCTCCTCTACTTCCCACTCTTCATCTCATTTACCTGGTTTATTTCAGCGTCTGAGTGAGCTCCATTTTATGTTGATGGTGTTTATAATTCCTTTTCTATATACATATTTCATTTTGGCATATATCTTCCTCTTTGTTAAAAAAAAGAGAGAAAAAAAAAGTATACTTATATAGTAATTGTATTTTTAAAACCATCACCCCCCAGCCTATTTTTGGCCGAGATGCAGCCCTGGTTACAATTTCCAGCTATTCTCATCAGTATATTTATATAATTATACATCCTTATGCACCCCACTTTTGTGATTCTGTCTTTATAATCTCAGTAATTTCCCATTGTAAGTATATTTCATGTTACCTCTCCAATTTTCCATATCTTGGCTTAGGTTACCCTTAATTGTCTTTAAATAACAATGCTTATTGGACAATGTATTGGACCGAGCTAATGTAGGGAGGAAAAGGGAGAATATAATAAGATGTCAGCATGAGAACAAAGAACACTCCAACAGGTGTTTACAGAAACTGAAAAGACTTCCCCACACCAATATCCGGAGACCATATTGGACGATGGGACCTGGGACAATTGGGGGTGGTAGTGGTAGGATTTGAACTTTAACTATAGGGAAACATCTAGACCTGGTTTTGTCATTAAACATGGCCAAATGATGAACTCAATAAAGTTTTGCATAGAGAGATTATCTTGATCATGCTTGCTTTGATTGGGTTCATCCATAGGAACCTTGACACAATCTTTTTGGATTATGTCTACATTCTGAAAATTTATTTCAGTATTCTTCTTAAGTAATACAAGCCTCTAATTTTTTTCTTCAATTATTTTGTTGCAATTCATCTTCCCTCAAACTATATTCAGCAAGAAATCTTGTCTTACTCCTTCAATGACCTGGACGAGGACCTCTATGTCTTGTCTAGACTATGGTTTCCTTGCATATTTAATTTTTGCACGAGTATAAATTTTTGGGGGATGCCTAGTCGCCTAAACACATCCCATACCTTAAAATGGTCACCACAATTAAAACTCTTTGAATAATCAATGAATCACATTGTTAGATATTAACATATATCGTAGCAAGTCTCCTCTCTGGTCCGCTGCTATAGCGGGAAACAGGTATCGTTCTGATTGGTCGAGGGGCGTACCCGATCCCTATAAAAGGGGAACCCTCCGACCACAGAGCAAGCTGGATCACTATTACTACTAATAAAGAGCCGTTAAGTCACTTCGTGTCTGCAGTCTGTTCTCTCGTTGCCCAGATGTAACATTTGGCGACGAAGGTGGGATTGAGAGACAGATAGGACGAAGAACGCTACTTCAGAATCTCCGGATTCGATCCAGCCCAGGAATTCGGCTGAAATTCCAGCAGCCATCTCAGGACACCGCAGCGCGGGAAAATCAAACGAAAGAAGATGGCGATGCACACTCCGCCCGCTCCATTCGACCCAGCGAACGACGAATGGGAAGCCTTCATGATTCGTTTCGAGTGTTTTCTCGAAGCGAACGAATACACGGGGATAACCGACGCCCGAAAGAAAAACAACTTCCTCGGCTACTGTGGAAAGGAAGTCTTCAATACGGCCAGAGACCTCACCGCGCCTACTCCAATACAAGCGGTATCATGGACGGCGTTGCAACAGGCTCTATAGACTCATTACGCGCCAAAAACTTCCCGCCATGTTTGCCGCCAGGAATTCAACACGCGGAACCAGAAGGCGGGAGAGTCAATCAACCAATATGTTGCAGCCCTGCGTAAAGCAGCAACTCACTGCGAGTTCAGGGATCTGGACGAGCATATCCTAGCACAATTTGTCTGTGGGTTAAGAGACATTTCCCTACAAAAGAAGCTGTTGGCAAACCCAAATTTAACCCTACAGATAGCACTAAACGAAGCAAGGGCATCAGAGTCAGCAGAGAAATCATCGGTAACCATACAACGCGGTTTCAGCGGAAGCCAGCCAGCACCCAGGCAAACCAGAGTTCACTACGAGGACACAAACCCCGATTACGAGGATCCCGAGTTCGAGGACAGTCACCTGATGCGGAGCAGTCACATGAGGCCAGGGGGGAGACCCGGATCCCGTTTGCCGCCCTGCGCAAGCTGCGGAGGGAATCACCCCCGGTCTACCTGTCGGTTCAGGAACGTTGTTTGTTCAATCTGCAACAAACTTGGGAACATCGCACGAGTTTGCCGGAGTGGAGTCCCTGCCTCATGGCAGCCACCTACGTACCGCCAACAGAAGCCCAACCCAGGGGCTTGGCGAAATCAAAAAGGGCGCCCAGAGAGAAATCCACAAGTGTTTACCCAGAGAGAAAATCCCCAAAGAGCTGAGCGAGCGTATTCCCAGAGAGATTACACACAAGGAGCTGAGCAAGCGTATTCCCAGAGAGATTACACACAAAGAGCTGAGAGAGCGTTCTATCAAGACGCTCAACGAGAGTATTTTCAGGATACAGATGCTGAGATAGAGTTGATCCAGAGAGAGGAATTGCGAACGTATCTCACCACAATAAGTCATGTCCGCACCAAGCGGCCTAAAAAGCTGAAAGTCACAGTCCTCTTGGAGGGCTCACCTTGCGAGCTAGAAGTTGACACAGGATCGTCCCTGACGATCATTTCATGGGCATCCATGAAACAGGCTATCCCTAGCCTCAAAAAGAGCCAACTACGCGCTCCAGACATCCTGCTACGAGACTACCAGGGGAACCGAGTCCCCATCGTGGGCCAAGGCACGTTCCAGATCCGTTTCAAGGACATCGTAGCACAGCTGCCCGTGACCATCGCCAGCGCACCATTACAGAACCTTCTAGGACTGGATTGGTTTGAATCCTTGGGGCTAGAAGTCACCGGAATCAACGCCGTGGAGAACAGCAGCGCTGAGCAGATTTTTAAGGAGTTCGAGGATGTGTTCAGCCCCGGTCTTGGTAAGTATGTGGGTAAACCAATCTCATTCAATTTAGACCCCAAAGTGGCGCCAATCCGACTTAAACCGAGACGAGTGCCTTTTGCACTCCGCCCAAAGATAGATAAGGAGATAGATAAGTTAGTGGAGCAGGGAATCCTTGAGCCGGTGGATCACGCACGCTGGGAAACTCCCATTGTGACCCCAGTCAAGCCAGACGGATCAGTCCGCATCTGCGCGGACTATAAATGTACAATTAATGTCGGGCTACAACAAAGCGCATATCCTGTGCCAGTAGTACAACACCTATTGCATTCGTTGGGGCCAGGAAAGATATTTGCTAAGTTAGACATGGCACAAGCTTACCAGCAGTTGCCCGTGGATAGCGCCACAGCGGAGGCCCAGACTATAGTGACGCATAGAGGAGCATTCAAATGCAACCGGCTACAATTCGGTGTGAGTATTGCTCCAGGTCTGTTCCAGAGCGTCATGGAACGGCTGTTGCAAGGGATACCGGGAGTCGTCCCCTATTTCGACGACATCTTGGTATCCGCTGCAAATGAGGAGCAACTATTAAAAAGAGTCAGAACTGTTTTGGCCCGAATCAGAGAGAAGGGCCTCCGCCTCAAAAAGGAAAAATGCCAAATTAACGTGCCTAGTGTAGAATTCCTGGGATATAGAATCGATGGTCAGGGAATACACCCCACTTCAAAGAAAATTAAGGCGATCCAGGACGCCCCCACACCACGAAATCAGACCGAGTTGCAGGCCTTCCTCGGACTACTTAACTTCTACAGCGTTTTTCTGAGACAGAAGGCGACCGTTGCTGAGCCATTACATCGACTACTCCAGAGGAACGCACCATGGAAATGGGGACGATCCGAAGCAGCAGCTTTTGCCGCAGTAAAGCGCCTGCTCACCACTGACTCGCTGTTAGTCCAATACAGCCAGACACTGCCGCTGGTATTGACCTGCGCCGCATCACCCTTTGGAGTTGGCGCAGTCCTTAGCCACAGGATGCCAAACGGAAACGAAGCACCCATCGCCTTCTACTCTAGGACTCTTTCATCGGCCGAGAGGAACTACAGCCAGATGGACAGGGAAGCGTTAGCTGCTGTAGCTGGAGTAAAACGTTTCCATGAATACCTCTACGGCCGCGATTTTGAACTAATTACAGATCACAAACCGCTGTTGGGACTTTTGTCGGGAAACCGCCCCACTCCCGTCTCCCTTTCTTCACGCATGACCAGGTGGACTGTTTTCCTGGCTGCATACTCATACAAGTTAATTCATCGACCGGGCTCCACTTTAGGACACGAAGACGCACTCAGCCGTTGCCCATTACCGGACCTTTTGCCAGACCCCACTCCCGAAGTACCGGTGCTGCTCATTGACTGTTTGGACTCAGGACCGGTTTCTTCCTGCGACGTTGCAAGGTTCTCCTCTAAAGATAATATAATAAAGCAAGTGCAAACTTGGGTTTGGAGGGGGTGGCCGAAGGGAAACATGGGCCCGAAATTCAAAATGTTTTGGTCAAAACGGGATGAACTCTCAGTGTTACAAGGTTGTTTATTGTGGGGGGATCGAGTTGTTATTCCTTATGTGTTACGTAGAAATGTGTTAGATGCATTACATGTTGGTCATCCGGGGATTGTTAGGATGAAGGCGTTAGCAAGAAGTTACGTTTGGTGGCCAAACATGGACAAAGAGATAGAGGAATGGGTGGCCACTTGCGATCCATGCCAGGAATCGAGACCAGCACCCCCGGAAGCGCCCGCCACAGAATGGGAGAAGCCTAAAGCACCCTGGTCGAGAATACACATCGATTTCGCAGGGCCAGTTCAAGGTCAGACCTTCCTCATAGTTGTGGATGCATACTCCAAATGGCTAGAAGTAGTCCTAATGACTTCAACCACGGCAGAGGCAGTCATTAAGGTTCTACGGCGACTTTTCGCCACTCATGGCCTGCCCGACCTCCTGGTCTCCGATAACGGGCCCCAGTTCACGGCCATGCAATTTGAAACGTATTTAGCTGGTCAGGGAATTCGGCATGCCCTCGTCGCGCCATTCCATCCGGCATCAAACGGAAAGGCGGAAAGAATGGTGCGATCCGCAAAAGAGGCCCTCGCTAGGATGGGTCCAGGTGATTGGCAAACACGCATTGACCATTACCTATTAATCCAACACATTACCCCCAGCGCAACGACGGGTAGGAGCCCCGCTGAGCTACTCATGGGCCGCCGGCTACGGTCTCACCTGGACCAAAATTACTCTGCCACAGCACCCCCAGACTCCACAAGCAAAATTCGGAGTTTTAGCATAGGGGATTCGGTATACGCCCACAACTATGCAGGGGGGACATTGTGGATGCCGGCAAAGGTCATTGGCATCACAGGTCCACGATCGTATCTGTTAGAACTGGAAGATGGGCGGAACTGGAAAAGGCACATCGATCAACTTCGGGGTCGCCTGGCGCACTCAGATCTACGAACTGAGAACGAGAGCTGCCTGCCAATGCAAAGTCAGCAACTCGGGAGCCCCAACACAGAGAACTACGACAACTACGAGCCCAGAACAGAACAAGAGGTCGAGCGCGAAATGGAACAACCCCCACACAACGAAAGCGAGCAGATCCCCGAACGCCAAAGCAACGAGAGCCTGCAAACGCCCGAAAACGAAACACAGAAAGCAACCGATCCTGCAACTACTTCTAACCAACCCGAACTGCGACGCTCCACCCGAGTAAGGCAAACACCAACGTATCTTAAGGACTATATTACTAACCGCAACGTTCCGTCTAGGAGGGGAGGGGTGTTAGATATTAACATATATCGTAGCAAGTCTCCTCTCTGGTCCGCTGCTACAGCGGGAAACAGGTATCGTTCTGATTGGTCAAGGGGCGTACCCGATCCCTATAAAAGGGGAACCCTCCGACCACAGAGCAAGCTGGATCACTATTACTACTAATAAAGAGCCGTTAAGTCACTTCGTGTCCACAGTCTGTTCTCTCGTTGCCCAGATCTAACACACATACTGACTTTTTTGGGGGGAGGAGTATTTTTGGAGTTTCTTTTTTATCTATGATATGTCAATATTTCCTCACCATTTTCCAAAACCATCTGGAATAACTGGAATCTCCCTTTATACCTTGGATGCCAATCAGCATTGAATAATCCTAGAGATCATTTTCCTGGCAAATTGAAATAAATATATTTTATATACACTCTATTAAGCCTCCTTTCTTTAATCTCCATACTGTTGCCTTTTGTGTTATTCTCCGGATTTCCTGGCATTTTTTGGGTTATAACCTTACAGATTCTTGTTATGTTGTTTGTGATATTTGTTAATTCTTCTATCGTCTTCAATTTGTAATGACCAGAGTACTGCTATAAATTTCTCTTCTATTACTAGAGGTATTGTAAGTGATGAATTTCTTCCAAGGGATCTTGGAGTCTGTCATATCTACAGCAGAGAATTTCTTCTTTCCATCTTTTTATTTTATTCTTCCTTGAATCTGTGTATTATCTGTTCATTTGTTCATTTGTGTTATTTAGCAGAGGCATTTGAGGTTGGAATCTCCTTTTACATTTGAAAATCTTTGCAAAGGTTCCATTCCTCTTTCTGTCATGGATGTCTTAACAGATATCATTGTAATATTGCTTCTTATCTCTTCTAACAGCTCATTGGAACCATTTATTAAATTCCTTCCTGAGATGTTATGTTTCTAGGGTTTGTCTTCTTCCTTTTTGTCTTGCAGTAATTTCTAATGTCTCTTCTGATATTCTTTAGGTTTCCAGTGTTGCTTGATCTTTAAAAGTTTTTATTCACATTCATCCTTAACAACAGATATTCCCGAGGAAACGTGAAGAAAGAACATTTCCTTAGGTAGTAAGAGAAATTAATCTCTTAATCAAACTTTTCAAATATTGTATAAAAAAAGATGAAAAAAGCTGGATTGAATTTGAAAATAATTGTTGATGGTCATGTGTTTTCATAAAAATCCTTTGGAGTTTTCTGAATGGAGATATTCCAAAAATGGAATAATCCATATATTTACTTCTTTCAAGGTCAGGGCTAATTTATTTATTTGTTTGTTTATTTATTTATTTATTTATTAGTTATTTAGTTATTTAGTTATTTAGTTATTTAGTTATTTAGTTATTTAGTTATTTAGTTATTTAGTTATTCAGTTATTCAGTTATTCAGTTATTCAGTTATTCAGTTATTCAGTTATTCAGTTATTCAGTTATTCAGTTATTCAGTTATTCAGTTATTTAGTTATTTAGTTATTTATTGTCAACAGGTACAAGGAAACAAGTATCAGTATAGACATAGACATGGACACATGAAAAAAATGACACAAATAAATGGATATAAATAAGCAAAACATAGCCATAAACACATAAAATGAGTACATATAAATGGGGACAGTGGGACAGGTATGGTAGGCACACTAGTATTCTTATGCACGCCCTCTTAAGGATCTCTTAAGAAATGTGTAAGGTCCTTGGTAGACAGTTTAAGATAAAAAGTATGGGGGTAACAAAAGCATTAGGTAGCGTGTTCCAGGCATTTATTACTCTATTGCTGAAGTCATTTTTCCTGCAATCAAAATTACATTTAGTTTGTATCTATTGATAGCCCTTGTGTTACTGCGGTTCAAGTAAAAGTAGTCATTAACAGTTAGGATGTTATGGTATATCATCTTGTGTACTAAGCTTAGATTGAAACGAAGATGAACGCTGTAGTTCAAGGCTATCCAGACCTAAATTACAAGCCTGGTGGTATAAGGAATTTTACTACAAGCATAGGAGTTGAGTACTCTTCTTGTAAAATACCTCTGGACCTTCTGTAATGTATTAATGTCCAAAGTGCAGTGTTGGTTCCAGGCAGGTGAGCAGTATTCAAGTATAGATCTGGCAAAGGTTTTGTATGCCCTAGTTAGCAGCATAGCATTACCAGAGGGAAAACTTTGTAAAATAAGGTTGACAACTCTGAATGCCTTTTTGGTAATGTTGTTACAATGAACTCTGGGGCTTAGGTCTTTCGAAATGAGTACTCCTAGGTCTTTGACAGAGTGTGGATCATCTTTATGATCTATATACATATCATCTAAATGATGATATGTGCTCAAACTGGGTTAAGATTATATCTTAAAGAACTGATATTTTCCACTGGATTCCAACTTTTATTAATATAGAAAAACACCTATGTAGATATTCAATTTCCTTGTGAGTGTAATTGAGTTACAATGGCATGTATTTAAAATCCAAGAAGAGGACCTAAAACTTTTTACTTTAAGATACTACAAAGAATGATTAATGAAGCAAATTTAAGCAAGATAAATGACATTAAGAAGAAATCATTTGTTGTACCCTAAAAGGATGTGGACATTTTCTTTTTTGTGGAAAAGCTGTTGAGACTATTGTAGCACCTATACAGACATTGATTGTCTAGATCCTTTTCAGTCAATTAATAGCCTATATATTATCCTGAGATCATTGGTCACTCTACTGAAGGACCTTTATCAGGACCTGCATGGAATTGGTGCCCAATTCTCCCCCTTTTTAAAAAAAAAGTCTCTTCTTTGACCATTTTTGGGAAAAATGGTATTTTGTTCCTTAGTAAATAATTCTAGTCTGTTGTTGTGTGAGAGTATTTTAAAAGGACTTCTTGGTGGTTCCTGGTTTATTAAAGGAATTGATCATTTCCCCCATTTTTTTTAATTACATGAATCCACCAGGATATATTGGATATTTGGGTTGCTGATAATACCCAATTTTATACCAAGTCATCAGCTTTAAAGGAGAAGCTATCAATGTTCTATCATTTAGAATACTGATGCCTGTAAGGAAGAAAGATTTGATATTTCTATGATGAGGTTCTCCATCAATGCCAGTAGTGTCTCTGGATGGTAAGGAAAAAAAGGTTTGTCATTTGGAAATTCATTATAGACTCACAGTTGCTATTGAAAATGTAGGTTAAAGCCATGACTAAAGGACTACATTTCTGCCTGGTGCACCCGTTCTTTCTTTATTTGATGCAAGTGTAGCTGGCTATACACACAAATCTATGGATTTGACATGGGACAACATTTAATGCCTCCTGTAAAGTAACACCTAATCCAAAATGCTGTAGTATTTGAGATAATGGAATTTTAATGTTATGATGGTACAATAGTAATTTGAAAGTACATATATTATGGATTGAGTTGTGGTGAAAACTAAAGCACTGATTTTAACATGTAAATCTTTTTGTGGCTTAGCACCACCTGAAAGAAAAGATCTTTTTGAGAAACCTTCCGACATTTGGAAGAATATGATAGATGAAAGGTGATGATAGATAGATGATAGATAGTTAGATAGATAGATAGATAGATAGATAGATAGATAGATAGATGATAGATAGATAGATGGATGGATGGATGAGTAGATTATAGAAAGACAGATAGACATATATCCGAATCTGACTGGTATCAAATGCCAATGAGGTATAAACACCCCCTGAAGTTCTTGATGAATAATAGAAGATTGTTTAAAAAATTCATTGGTTTACAGTATCATTTTTTTTAAATAATTACTTTATGATTATCTGACAAGTGGCAGATATTTTTCTGATTTTTGTTATGTAGAGTTCATTTTATTTTATTGTAATTTAATTTAACATATTGCATATTTCCTTTTAACATTTCATGTATCCACAACAGCTGTGAGACTATGGTAGAATATCAATCAAGCAAATAAGCAATTTGTAAATTAATGTAAGGCCACATGGCTTTAAAAACAAGAATAACTTTTTCCCCTGTCTCCATATACATGTGGAAAAGTTCTTTATTTCTTGCTGTACAGTTGTTACATGCCATGATTTCCTAGCACTTGAATTCTGAATTGTTGATCTTTTAATTGTCATTATCAATTCCCACATCATTGCTTCAACTTCATCTCCTAGTGGACAAGAGGTTGTTGTGGAGACAAGTGCAAGTAGAAATACTCTTAATGAGATAGAGCTTGGGGAAGCTTCAACTGGCTTAATATCAGACACTTTTACACATTATGATGATACTTGCTGCCTTGTTCTTGGTGCTTTTGCCTGAAATGATGTCCATGATTCCAAGTGCTAAATGTAGGATTAACGACCCTCTGCCTTTTCTTCACAAACAATATCAGTCAGGAGATTTCATAATTGTGGGCATTTTCTCTCAGATCTACATCTACTGTAGAATGATAGACTTCAGGAAACATCCATCTGAGGAGCTTTTTCATACTATTGTGTAAGATGTTTTTAAACAAAGATAGGAAAAGAGAAAAGAGAAAGAAGAAAAGGATATAGAGTGGAAAGAGGGAGACAGGGAGAGAGGGACAGACTTCATATGTAGGAAAATATATAGATGGACAATAGTTTATAAATAAACAATTTAGATGATGGATGGATGGATGGATGGATGGATGGATGGATGGATGGATGGATGGATGATAGTTAAATGCTGATTGATAGAGAATAGATAGATAGATGATAGATAGATAGATAGATAGATAGATAGATAGATAGATAGATAGATAGATAAATGATAGACAGACAGACAGACAGATGTTATGAACATTAAACTTAGTTGACCAATAAAATGCATGATATTTTGGGAAGTATGCTTTTTGACAATATAATATATAATGCTTATTTTAGGGTCATAACTCCAATGTATCAGCACCTTCTCTCTTTTGAGTTTGCCATCATGAAAATCAATAGAGATCCATCTATTTTACCAAACCATACCTTGGGGTTCCATATCTATAATGCCTACTTTGATCCAACTTGGACATACCGAGCCTCATTGGAGCTCTTCTTTACAAAGAGCCAATTCATACCTAACTACAACTGTGATCCTCAAAACAGACCAATAGCAGTCATTGGAGGACCTTCATCAGACATCTATCTATACATGGCTAATATCCTTTCCCTGTACAAGATGCCACAGGTATGTTCCTTCCATGGAATTAAGAGGCAGGAGATAAAAATCCATATAATATATTTTCTGTAAAAATGTTCAAAGAAAAAAAATGTTGTGATTGTAATAAAAGGGATGCATTAAAGGAAATTCGGGTTGCTAGACACTACAAGTGAATTTTGGCATGCTTTGATGATGTCACAGCACATTACTTTTTCAGCTTTTTGATATTTAAAGGGGCCAGGCAAAATTAATGGGGATATTACACATTGCCCAGAAGTAATATTTCATTGGTTATTTTAGAGAAAGTGTTGCTAAAAACAAGGTGGAGCATGATCAGAATTTCAAAAGGAAAAACTTGAAGATTATGCTTTCCAAACTTTACTTAAAACATGATTGCAACTATAATAAAATTGTATTTTGCTGTATTTTTCAGCAAAATCAATATTCTCCAGAATGAGTACAAGGTTCACCGAATCTAGTATTCACGATTTTTTAAGGACTTAGTATTGATTTTGTTTCAGTTTCTTTCTGGCCTAATTTTCTCCTTGAAAATAAGATGAAATTCTCTGGAAATATTGCATCAGTAGTATTTAAAAGAACTACAGGATATTTTTTTACCAATTAAAAAATATATTGTAAATTAATATTTATCTTAATTAATAATATTTAATTTGAAGGGTACAAATTGAATTAAAGATTTCAATGATATAGTTTGTGCTCTTCTGACTAAATCTTGTGTTTTGGGATAAGATAATGGAAATCCCAGACATGAAGTATATTCTGGAGGTTTCTCTATGGTGACATAACATTATATGATTCATCTCTGAACTGTGAACTGGTGTTCTAATGCAACTGTGAGCCACTGACCAATTTTGGTGATGCAGCTCAGCCTTGGAAGTGATGGGATGACAATCTCCATGAACAAATGGAGATCTGCTGATTTAACTTAGTTTCTTAAGTTATGACTAAAGCTGAACATTCCTGCTGCACCAGCTCAACTTGAATATGAATGTGAAATTTAAATGGAATCTGGTTTCAGTTTCTAATTTAGTGGACAAAATAGGAAAAGATTATGATTGCACTTTACAGTGATTTCACTTTAAAGTGATTTTTTTACAGTGATTTTTTTTCTTTTTTTGTTTATCTCTCTTTCTAGATATTGTATGGTGCTGCTCCTGAAATTAGCACAAAAGACCAAGCTGCTTTTTACCAACAGATGTTGCCAAATATGGACTTTCAGTACAGGGGAATTTCTCAGTTATTGCTATATTTCGCGTGGACATGGGTGGGGATGTTGTTAGTAGACAACGAGAGTGGTGAAATGTTTCTGCGCAGGGTGCTTCCCATGGCTACCCAGAGTGGCATCTGCTTTGACTTCGTTGCAAGATTTCCCAAACCTGTTCATTCAGATAATCTGAAAAAGATGATTGAAATAGGACTTAACATGTACAGATTGGTTATGAAAAGTGATGTCACTGTGGTGGTAGTTCATGGTCAAAGTGGTGACATGATAATTCTAAGGTTTCTTTCCAGTAAGTTGAAAGATAATGATTTCCCACTATGGACAAAAGGGAAAGTCTGGGTTATGACAATCCAGATGGATTTCGCATCAAATCCATTTCAAAGAAATAAGGACATGGTTTTCCTTCATGGGGCTTTAACTTTTGCAGTTCATTCAGAGAAGATATTGGGATTCAAGCAATTTGTTCTCACAAGAAATCCTATCTTGGAAAAGGAAGGCAGTTTTATCAAGACCTTCTGGGAAAATGCCTTTGGGTGTTCCTTACACACCTCTGTAATAGAAAAGGCAAATGGGGCCACTTGTACTGGAAGGGAGAAACTGGAGGGTCTTCCTACATCTGTCTTTGATATGGAAATGAGTGGCCACAGCTACAGTGTCTACAATGCTATCTATGTGGTGGCACATGCTTTGCATGACTTCTATTCATCTATAATGAAATACAGAGCATGGGGGAAAATCAAGGGGAAACTTTTGAATCAACATTTATGGAAGGTAAAGTCCCCAAATGTATACAAATGTATTACTGTATCTTTCTTCTAGATTTCAAGAAAAAAAATCATTTTTCCAAGAATTCATTTGTTTAATCTAGGTGAAACTATGAAGTTTTAGTAAATATAAATTTTGCTATTTATTTTTTAATGGTGTAAGAGCAAGTAAATATAAAATACAGTATACCATTAATATATCCATATGTAATGTTATGTAAATATATAAAAATGAAGAAACCCTATAAAATTAGGAATTCATTACAGTCACAAACCTCTATAAGCTAAAGATAAATAAAAATGTTGTTTCTGCCTTTCAAACACCTGCATATTGATAATTTAGTAAGACTAAACATGATTTATTTTAGATTGAAAGCATATAATTTATTTTAAAACATTGTATTCTACATATTTATTTGGTCCAAGACCAATATGTTATTTTTCTTATTTGGTATTGCATTTTCCTTATAGATTTTTCTTATTTGTTTACTGAACGTGCTAAGTTTGAGAATCCAAAAACCTACTCAAAACATACTCAAAACATACTCAAATATACTCAATATCTTTTAAAGGAAATCCATGGAGATGATTGTCATTTCTGTACTAGACACTTTTAAAGAGTGTGAAATGGTCTTCATCATTACAAGTTTAACATTTTAAAGATTTCTGCAACACTCACCCCTTATACTCTTTTTTTACTCTTCTCAATATAAACTTCTTTCTCAATTATCTCAATTATTTTTTTACAAACCCGCTAGAAATAGTCTTTTTTAAATTGCTGATTAGTTCTGATCTAGTATTCTATTTTATTTCTTCTGTTTTATTGTGCTGCTATGAAGATTCTCTAATCATTGTTACAATCCGTAATGTAATTTATTATTGTGGTTTTTATTATATTTCATGTTTTACATACATTGAAAGGATTTAATATCTATATACTTTAAAGGAGAGAAAGAGTGCTGTTTTATATCCTGATATATCTCTATTTTCTGATTTAGCTCAACTACATTATCGGAAGAATTGCATTTAATAATAGTGTCGGGCAACAAATTAGATTCAATCAAAATGGAGAATTAGAGACTGGATTTGATATTATCAATTGGATCACATTTTCAAATTTGTCTTTTAAGAAAGTCCAAGTTGGAAGCATGGACCTCAAGGACTCCAACAAAAAAATGGTCACCATTTATGCAGAAGATATTGTGTGGCCAAGCAGGTTTAACCAGGTATGGACCACTCACATTGAGCTCAGTCCAGATTTTCCTACTTCTAAAGCTCACTTTAGAGCCACGCTATTTCACCACAATTACCTTCAGAAATAGAATTAAATTCTCTCCCTAAAGCCTCTCCAGCCGAGATTTTTGGTTCATTTGCATGAGAATCATTACCGTTAAAATAAGGCAAAACATTTAAAAATCTAAAATGCAAGATTGTCCAGAAACTAGCTACATTGATTGTGTTCCATCACACTGCATGAGGTCCTCAAATGTACACTGATCAGGACACAAAGGACAAACATACATATGTTTTGTTTTCTTTATATTTATTGAAAAAATAAAGTTTTTATTTTTATTTTTATTTTTTCATTTTCATAACATATAACCACATGTATACTATTATATAACTAATATTGCATTGTATTATTAAATATTTACATCAATTCATCTTACCATCAGCTCCCCAAAACAATTATGGCTCTTCTACTCTCCATACACCATATTTGTACCTTATCCATTACTCTCTTCTCCATCTCTCCTGTCCTTCCCTCCCTTCTTTCTTCCCTCTGTCACCCTTCACTTCTCTACTTCCCCTTCCTCTCTCCTTCTCCTCTCTCCCCTTTCCACTCCTTCTTTCTCTCCTCCTCTTCCCCCTTGCCTTCTCTCCTATCCTTTTCTCCTTCCCTTACCTCTCTCCTCTACTTCACACTCATCATCTCATTTACTTGGTGTATTTCAGCTTCTGAGCAAGTTCCATTTTATGTTGATGGTATTTATAATTCCTTTTCAATCTACATATTTAATTTTAACATATATCTTCTTCCTCCTTCTTTTTTTAAAAGAGGGCGAGAAAAAAGTATACATATTTAGTCATTGTGCTTTTAAAATACACAAACACACCCAGCCTAATTTTGTCCGAGATGTAGACCTGGTTACAATTCCCAGCTATTCTCATCATTATATTTATATAATTATGCATCCTTACATGTCCACACTTTGTGATTTTGTGTTTAAATCTCAATAGATTCCCATTGTAAGTATATTTCATGTTCCCTCCTCATTTTTCCATATCTTGGTTTAGGTTACCCTTAATTGTCTATAAATGGCAATCGTTACTGTTCAATGTTCATTACAATTCCCTTAATCTACTATATTGAATAACAAGCAATACACATCTCACTTTGTTCATCATCTTAGAAGTTCTATATATGTCCATGTTTCGTATATTTTAACCTATGCTTAATTGTCCTTTTACTGTCATATTCAATCAATTAGCAACTCAGTTTAATTATCATGTATAAAAGTGAATTACAAACCTCTGCTTTACAATCTCCCCATATCAGTTTCATATTTATCCATATTCTATATATTTAACTTTTATTTAGTTATCTTTCCATTATCATATTAAATTATTAAACAATTCAGTTTTATTGTCATATTTAGGAACAAACCTTTTACCGTAGCTTTACATTTTCGCATATAACAATTTCTAGTTGTCTGATTTTTTCCTAGTAAGTCTTTTGTCCCACTTCTCTATTCCTGCCTTCTCCCTTTTCTTTATTTTAACACATCCACCCTCTTCAATTTTCCTCAACCAATATCAAAGAGATCTTTTATATTTCCCTTTGTTGGGGCATAACCTCCTTCAATTTTTTTCTTCAATTTTCTTTATGCGACTCTCAACCTCTGAAACATTTTTGTCTGCTTTTTATTTCCTTTTGTTGGGACACATCCCCCCTTTCAATTTTCCCCATACCACTGCCAGACCCAATGGATGTTTTTCTTTGCTTTATATTTCCCATTGTTTCTACCCCTTCATTATCTCCCCCACTTCTTCCTTCCCTTCTTCTTTAAATACCTGCTTCTCTGAGTTCAGAATTCTATTTAGGCTTGCTATTAATAATTTTAATGATTTATGCACATTTTTTACAATTTCACATAGTTCTTTAAATTCCTTCCTTTCCATAATGTCCCTTTCCAAAGTTACAGTTAATTATACAGTTCTTATTTCAGAATTCGGGTCCACCTTAAATTTATCTAATTCAGTTGCTGTGGAGGAGACTGAAGGGAGCCGTCTTGGTCTTTTGTTCTTCCTTAATGTCCAGTTCCAAAATTGCAATTAGTTATACAGATCTTATTTTAAAGTTCTGGTCCACCTTAAATTTAACTAATTCATCTAATGTGAAAATGAAAGAGAAGCTGGAGCCATCTTTCTTTTGCAGAAAAGGAAAAAAAAACCCTTAGTATTTTCCCAGTTCTTGATGTTGTTATTATTTTTTCCCTTGCTACCTTCCACGTCTCATTGGTTATAGTTGCTGAAAATATATTAATTGGAACAAACTTGCATACAGCCAAATTCAGGGTTTTTTCTCTTCGCCTTCTGCTTTTCCAAGTTCTCACTTAAAGCAGTTGGCTAACTTAAATTTCCAGACAGGAAAGATTAAATTATCAGCTATCAGTGAGAAAATAGTGCTATTTTCTTGATTTTTCTCCCTTGTCGCATTCTACCTCTCATTAATTTGAGTTGCTTAAGATATATTAGTTAGAAGAAATTCGGATGAAATAAATCACCATGGAATGTTTGGTTTCTATTTCAAGTCCAAAATCAAATTTAGAGTTTATATTTGAGTGTGTTTGTCACTTCTCTGCTTTCTCCCTTTCTGTCCAAATTGTTTCAAACAGATGGCTTTTTAGGGGGCTAGAGTTTGAACCCTCCATTTTCCCTTTCTTTCTTTCCTTTTGCCAAAATCCAGATCTGTCTATTAATATTATTTGTACTCTCAAGATTCTTTGCCTTTTCCAAGTTTTGATTTATGACTGTGGGTTAAATGAATCTTCTTACTGGTCTTTCATCTCGACCTCACACTCAGTTGCTTTGGCTGGAAACCAGCTTCTTGTGCAGCCATGTTTCCATGCTGCCACCCCTGCTCTGATTCAGAGGGCAAATCTCTGACCTGTGAGGGGCCTGTTGCCTCCATGAGATGCTGCCCTTTCTTCACCCCTCCTCCAGGGGGGTTATGATCCAAATAGGATCTTGGAATAGGTTTGTCAGACAGGGTTCATGTGAGGCTCTTGAGAGCTCATCCCTCCCCCACGTCTGTTCAGCTAGAGAACTTCCATTCGACTTGCAAATGGTTTTCTGAATGTCACCACAACCACAAAGAGTAGAAGCAACTGGATATCCCCATTTGTTCAGACTATTTCTGGATATAGTTGTACCCATGTGAAGTCTACTCAATGATTTCCATACTTATCAAATTTTGTCAGATCCAGGTGCCAGCTCCTCCATTGGTTCCATCCAGTAGTAGTTTTTTGTAGATTTCCATAAGTCTGCTTTCATACTATTCAAAGTCCTCCATCGACCTAAAGAATATGGATTTCAGTCTCTGCTGAGATGGTTAAAGGCTACAGAGAGCCTTTACAAAGCATCGTAAGCACAGTGAGGTGCTCATTTCGACCTGTGACACTATGTGTATCTAGCCTAGCTGATAGGCTTAGAAAGTCATTCATTGATGATCAAAATAAGGTATCTAGGGTAGGTGGAGAGAAAAGTGTAGGCAACAAAGAAAGTTTACACTTAGCATGTAACTTCTATGCAAAAACATTCCCATTTTCTAAAAGCCTTAGAGTTGTTCAAAAAGAAAGAAAGGCAAGGAACACTTGTATATAATAATGGATCTGTAAAATGATATTTGTTTTGACAAGAAATTAAGTATTGTGGTCTATATATTTGCATGGAGGCAAAACGTTGTTCAAATCTTTTCAACCGAAAACCAGACTTTGCTATCTCACATTATTATATAAAAAGAAAAATACAATGGAAAGATACTTCTGAAAATACTGAACGACACTTCAGAGATGCCAATTTTTCAAACATAAATCTTTCCTATTTTTCATTTTTTTTAAATTTATGGACAGACCCAACCACTTTCACTGTGCAATGGGAAATGCGATTCAGGCTACAGTAAGATTAAGATAGAAGGGAAACTATTTTGTTGCTATGACTGTCTCCGATGTCCCGAAGGGAAGATTTCTAACAAAGAGGGTAAGAGATATTGTATATATCTATCTCACTGAATGAATCGGGTTGTCATTTGTATCATGGGAAAATTTCTGTTTTCTGCCAAATCTTTCACTTGGCAGATTGGAGTATAAAATAGGGATAGATAATTGAATGGCAACCATGTACATTATTAATAGCAAGAATTGTATTTATGCAAATAGAAGTAGATGTCAATTAACTTAATATATGGCATTTATTTTTAAGAAATAAATTGGCAGTCCTCACTTTGAACACTTGTACAGTTGGTTTTAATTCTTTCAATGCAACTTCAACATCTACATTTTGTTTCATAGACATGGATGAATGTTTTCAATGTCCAGAAGATCACTATCCCAATGAGAAGCAGGTTTTGTGTCTCCCCAAATTTTCAACATTCTTGAACTACAAAGAAACCTTGGGGACAGTTATGGCTAGTTCTTCTCTTTTCTTCTCTTTAATCACAGTTGGAGTCCTTTGGATCTTTATTAAGCATCAGGACACTCCCATTGTCAGAGCTAACAACCGAAACATCACATATGTCCTCCTTGTTGCTCTCCTGTTATCATTTCTTTGTACTTTGCTATTCATTGGGAAACCTCACAAGGTGACATGTCTCCTTCGTCAAACTGCCTTTGGCATCATCTTCTCAGTGGCCATTTCTTGTGTTTTGGCCAAAACCATCATTGTGGTTCTAGCTTTCATGGCTACCAAGCCTGGGTCCAAGATGACCAAGTGGGTGGGGAAAAGTCTTGGCACGTTTATAGTATCCTTCTGCTCCTTTATTCAAATTAAAATTTGTGTTATATGGCTGATCATCTCTCCCCCATTCCCAGATGTTGACATGAAGTCAATAGCAGAAGAAATCATTCTGGAGTGCAACAAAGGATCTGCCTTCATGTTTTATGGTGTCTTGGGTTATATGGGCTTCCTTGCCTTTGTTAGTTTCACACTGGCTTTCCTAGCAAGGAAATTGCCTGATGCTTTCAATGAAGCCAAATTTATCACCTTCAGCATGTTGGTCTTCTGTAGTGTTTGGTTGTCCTTTATTCCAGCATACCTGAGTTCAAAGGGAAAATATATGGTTGCTGTGGAGATCTTCTCCATTATAGCCTCCAGTGCTGGATTACTGCTTTGTATCTTTTCTCCCAAGCTGTACATTATTGTGCTGAGGCCTGATTTGAACAAAAAGGATCAGCTCACAAGAAAAGAATAAAGGACTCAATAGCATAAATTTGTATCGCTGCTGCCTATTTTGCATATGAGGAAGCGTGGAGCCAGATTGGTTTTGGGATTAAGGCATTAATTAGAAACTAGGAGAGTGTGAGATTGACTTCCACCTCAGACTTGCCCCTGTTTTGGAGAAAAATTGAGAAGCAAGTAATATTAGACATGTTTGCTGCCTTGAATTATTTATTTATATAAAAATAATAAAAGTGCAGGGAAATTAAAACTAATAAATATTAATCCTCCTTCAAAATTTATATCTCACTTTTTTTAGTTGTTTATTATAATGTAGGTTCACTGAGAGTTTTAAAAAGTTATTTACATAATGTATTCCAAAAAACACATCTTAAAGAAATGTCTTAAATGCATAGGCCCATTATCTGGCTTATTTAAAGACCGAAGTAAATATCAACAAATCTGCTCATCTTGATTTCTAATGGGGGAAGGTGCACTTCCCTATTCTCTCTCCAGAGTGAAAGAGAGATTGGTCCCTTAAGTGATGAAACCATTTTCATGTTTGTCCTATGATGATGGAAAAGAGTAGAATAGAAGAAAGAAAAAGAGATTGGGAAAACTTGTTGTTTTGTCATTTTAACCAGTAGAAGCAATTATTCTGACAACTGAAAGATCCAAATCAACCTTTCAAAAAGGGAGTACTATACAACAGAGGATAGTACAAATCAAGTAAAAGCAAACTATGCACAATATGTGTCTGAAATAAAAACAAAGATGAAATAAAATTCATCTATATATTAAGGATCATACGGCTCATTTTTCTCTAACTGAATACTTTATTCCCTACCATTACTAAATGCAAAGAGACAACGACTTGCAAAGAACAGTAGGCAAGCAAAGGAAAATGGCACTCCTAAGTTTGTAACCTCTGCAAATTAATTGGTCAAAGGAAAAAGAAAGCATTATGTTTTCCATTTAATCCCATCCTCTAGCTCTGTGTAATGCACTGCAAATATTAACATGTTCATTTGGAAAACATCAAGAGGCTTCCAGAATAGACCTCCAAAATAAGGGCAGGATTGACTTTCCACCAATCATTCTGATGTTACTTCAGTGGGGAATGTTTTTATCTCTATTGTACCAACCTAGGAGTTCTTTGTCACAGAAGTTTGACCACAGCTATAGATCAATTCCACAGCTGGTCATGCAACTCATGAGGAATATTAAATAATTAACCAGATAATTCAAGGGATGAGGTAGACCAGACAGGAAACATGGCCAGATGATTTAACAACTAAGCAAAAGTACCTGAGAAAGAAGAAAGCAACATTCCCTTAACTATTGCAACCTGGAGATATTTACAGTTTGGTTTCTGATCTTGAATATTTGTCACTAGCAACTAGTAGCACATAGCCAAGACTGTTAGAGATGAATCTCAAAGAGGAATTGCTACATTCAAGGTGCTGGTGCTAGTGCTGAAAGCCATGTTTCTGATGAATTTGGGGCAGGTTTTATATAAGATTCCCAATTCGAAATGCAGCATCAGTGACCCTCTTCCTTTTCTTCACAAGGAATACAAACGAGGAAACCTCATACCTTTACTGGGATTCGAACCAGGGCTGTATTACATATTAGGCAGTTGTATTAGCCACTAAGCCACAGGCTCTCCTCCTTATCAGCTGAGCCAGGGAAATAGGTATTCCTTTGTGTTGTTACAACCCCTGGTATGCCCAAATACAACTGCCTAATATGTAATACAGCCCTGGTTCGAATCCCAGTAAGGATATGGCTAACTGATGAGAGCTAAATAGCTTGAAATAGATCTATACTAGTCTCCCTTTATTTATTTATTTATTTATTTATCAGCACAAATACAACACAAATATAAAAAGGCAAAATTAAAAATAAAAATATGGTTTTCTGCCTGGTTGGTCTTTTGTAATGAGCCGAATGACAGAAAGAGGGATTAGTGAGCTCCCTCCCATATTTGGCATACCCGGGGTTGAAACACAAATGCATACCTATTTCCCTGGCTCAGCTGATAAGTAGGAGAGCCTGTGGCTTAGTGGCTAATACAACTGCCTAATAAGCAATACAGCCCTGGTTCAAATCCCAGTAAGGGTATGGCTAGCTGATGAGAGCTAAATAGCTTGAAATAGATCTATACTAGTCTTCCTTTATTTATTTATCAGCACAAATACAACACAAATATAAAAAGGCAACATTAAAAATAAAAATATGGTTTTCTGCCTGGATGGTCTTCTGAAATGAGCCGAATGACAGAAAGAGGGAGTAGTGACCTCCCTCCCATATTTGGGCATACCAGGGGTTGTAACACAAATACATACCTATTTCCCTGGCTCAGCTGATAAGTAGGAGAGCCTGTGGCTTAGTGGCTAATACAACTGCCTAATATGTAATACAGCCCTGGTTCGAATCCCAGTAAGAATATGGCTAGCTGATGAGAGCTAAATAGCTTGAAATAGATCTATACTAGTCTCCCTTTATTTATTTATCAGCACAAATACAACACACACACACACACACACACACACACACGTGTGTGTGTGTGTGTGTGTGTTGTATTTGTACTGAAAAATAAATATATATATTCATTTTTTTTCATTTTCATAACATATAACCCATGTATACTGTTACATAACCAACATCATATTATATTATTCAGTGTTTACATCAATTCGTCTTACCATCAACTCCCAAAAACAATTATTGGCTCTTCTGCTCTCCATACAACATATTTGTACATTATTCATCTCTTTCTTCTCCCTCTATCCTCCCCCTCCTCTCTACCTCCTTTCTTCCCTCTGTCATCCTTCTTTCTCTACTTCCCCTTTCTCTCTCCTTCTCCTCTCTCCCCTTTCCACTCCTTCTTCCTCTACTTCACACTCTTCATCTCATTTACATGGTTTATTTCAGCGTCTGAGTGAGCTCCATTTTATGTTGATGGTGTTTATATTTCCTTTTCAATATACATATTTCATTTTGGCATATATCTTCCTCTATCTTTTTTTTTAAAAAGAGAAAAAAAGTATATATATATATATATATAGTAATTGTATTTTTAAAACCACCACCCCCAGCCCATTTTTGGCAGAGATGCAGCCCTTGTTACAATTTCCAGCTATTCTCATCATTATATTTATATAATTATACATCCTTATGCAACCCCATTTGTGATTCTGTCTTTATAATTTCAGTAATTTCCCATTGTAAGTATATTTCATGTTCCCTCTCCATTTTTCCATATCTTGGCTTAGGTTACCCTTAATTGTCTTTAAATAACAATCCTTATTGAACAATGTATTGGACCAAGCTAATGTAGGGAGGGAGAGGGAGATAGAATATGTCCCAGGCATCAAGATATCAGCATGAGAACAAAGAACACTCCAACAGGTGTTTACAGAAACTGAAAAGACTTCCTCACACTAATATCCGGAGACCATATTGGACGATGGGACCTTAGATAATTGGGGGTGGTAGTGGTAGGATTTGAACTTTAACTATAGGGAAACATCTAGACTGGTTTTGTCATTAAACATGGCCAAATGATGGACTCAATAAAGTTTTGCATAGAGAGACTAGATTGTCTTGATCATGCTTGCTTTGGTTGGGTTCATCCATAGGAACCTTGACACAATCTTTTTGGATTATATTTACATTCTGTAAATTTATTTCAGTATTCTTCTTAAGTAATACAAGCCTCTAATTTTCTTCTTCAATTATTTTCTTGCAATTCATCTTCCCTCAAACTATATTCAGCAAGTAATCTTGTCTTACGCCTTCGATGATCTGGACTAGGACCTCTATGTCTTGTCTAGACTATAGATTCCCTGCATATTTAATTTTTGCACGAGTATAAAGTTTAAATTTTGGGGGGATGTCTAGTCGCCTAAACACATTCCATACCTTAAAATGATCACCACAATTAAAACTCTTTGAATAATCAATCAATCACATAGTGACTTTTTTGGGGGGAAGGGGTATTTTTGGAGTTTCTTTTTTATCTATGATGTGTCAATATTTCCTCACCATTTTCCAAAACCATCTGGAATAACTGGCATCTCCCTTTATACCTTGGATGCCAATCAGCATTGAATAATCCTAGAGATTATTTTCCTGGCAAATTGAAATAAATATATTTTATATACAATCCATTAAGCCTCCTTTCTTTAGTCTACAAACTGTAGCCTTTTGTGTTATTCTCCGGATTTCCTGGCATTTTTTGCTTATAAGCTTACAGGTTCTTCTTATGTTGTTTGTGATATCTGTTAATTCTTCTATCGTCTTCAATTTGTAATGACCAGAGTACTGCTATAAATTTCTCTTCTATTACTAGAGGTTTTGTAAGTGATGAATTTCTTCCAAGGGATCTTGGAGTCTGTCATATCTACAGCAGAGAATTTCTTCTTTCCATCTTTTTATTTTATTCTTCCTTGAATCTATGTATTATCTGTTCATTTGTTCATTTGTGTTATTTAGCACAGGCATTTGAGGTTGGAATCTCCTTTTACATTTGAAAATCTTTGCAAAGGTTCCATTCCTCTTTCTGTCATGGATGTCTTTACAGATATCATTGTAATATTGCTTCTTATCTCTTCTAAAAGCTCATTGGAACCATTTGTTAAATTCCTTCCACAGATGCTTATGTTTCTAGGGTTTGTCTTCTTCCTTTTTGTCTTGCAGTAATTTCTAATGTCTCTTCTGATATTCTTTAGGTTTCCAGTGTTGCTTGATGTTTAAAAGTTTTTTTTTCCACATTCATCCTTAACAACACATATTCCCGAGGAAACGTGAAGAAAGAACATTTCCTTAGGTAGTAAGAGAAATTAATCTCTTAATCAAACTTTTCAAATATTGTATAAAAAAGCTGAAAAAAGCTGGATTGAATTTGAAAATAATTGTTGATGGTCATGTGTTTTCATAAAAATCCTTTGGAGTTTTCTGAAATGAGATATTCCAAAAATGGAATAATCCATATATTTACTTCTTTCAAGGTCAGGGCTTATTTATTTATTTATTTATTTATTTATTTATTTATTATTTATTTATTTATTTGTCAACAAGTACAAGGAAACAAGTATCAGTATAGACATGGACACATGAAAAAAATGACACAAATAAATGGATATAAATAAGCAAAACATAGCCATAAACACATAAAATGAGTACATATAAATGGGGACAGTAGGACAGGTATGGTAGGCACACTAGTATTCTTATGCACGCCCTCTTAAGGATCTCTTAAGAAATGTGTAAGGTCCATGGTAGACAGTTTAAGATAAAAAGTATGGGGGTTAGAGGAACTAACAATAGGTAGCGTGTTCCAGGCATTTACTACTCTATTGCTGAAGTCATTTTTCCCGCAATCAAAATTACATTTAGTTTCTATCTATTGATAGCCCTTGTACTACTGTGGTTCAAATAAAAGTAGTCATCAACAGGTAGGACATTATGGTATATCATCTTATGTACTAAGCTTAGATTGAAACGAAGATGAGCGGTGTAGTTCAAGGTTATCCAGACCTAAATTACAAACCTGGTGGTATAAGGAATTTTATTACAAGCATAGGAGTTGAGTACTCTTCTTGTAAAATACCTCTGGACCTTCTGTAATGTATTAATGTCCAAAATGCAGTGTGGGTTCCAGGTAGGTGAGCAGAATTCAAGTATAGGTCTGGGAAAGGTTTTGTATGCCCTAGTTAGCAGCATAGCGTTACCAGAGAGAAAACTTTGTAAAATAAGGTCGACAACTCTGAATGCCTTTTTTAATGTTGTTACAGTGAGTTCTGAGGCTTAGGTCTTTCAAAATGAGTACTCCTAGGTCTTTGACAGAGTGTGGATCATCTTTATGATCTAGATACATATCATCTAAATGATGATATGTACTCAAAGTGGGTTAAGATTATATCTTAAAGAACTGATATTTTCCACTGGATTCCAATTTTTATTAATATAGAAAAACACCTATGTAGATATTCAATTTCCTTGTGAATGTAATTAAAATTACAATGGCATGTATTTAAAATCCAAGAAGAGGACCTGAAACTTTTACAGTAGAATGATTATTTATTTATTTATTTATTTATTTATTTATTTATTTATTTATTTATTTATTTATTTATTTCAATTTATCAGTCGCCCCTCTCCGAAAAGGGACTCGGGGCGACGTACAATTAAAACAAAATACAAGTGTGGCATGGAGGAGGTGACATCAATATTAATAAGATTAATGAAGCAAATTTAAGCAAGAGAAATGACATTAAGAAGAAATCATTTGTTGTACCCTAAAAGGATGTGGACATTTTCTTTTTTGGGGAAAAGCTGTTGAGACTATTGTAGCACCTATACAGACATTGATTGTCTAGATCCTTTTCAGTCAATTAATAGCCTATATATTATCCTGAGATCATTGGTCACTCTACTGAAGGAACTTTATCAGGACCTGCATGGAATTAGTGCCCAATTCTCCCTTTTTTTAAAAAAAAAGTCTCTAATTTGACCATTGTTGGGAAAAATGGTATTTTGCTCCTTAGTAAATAATTCTAGTCTGTTGTTGTGTGAGAGTAGTTCAAAAGGACTTCTTGGTTGTTGTGTATTAAAGACTTCCTCACCTTCACTAGCTTGTTAAATGTGGATTGAAGCGTTCCTAACTTTCGTCTAGCCAGATACTTGCTTGCAAACTTTCCTGCCATAGACTTACCTTGGCCTCTCCTGATTGTCCAAGATGAACCAGCCAGCCGGCGGGAGAATCCAGCCACCCGATTGGACTGCTGCCTAATAGCTCGAGTATAAAAGAGCTGTCAGCTGTTATTTGCTTCGCTGTTTGCCTTACTGAGTTTGCCATGATTCTCAGCTGTTGTCTTTCTGTAAATAAAGGTTGTGTTAACTTCAACCTGCCTTGCCTCACTTCCTGTCTGCCTCGTTCTCCTTACAGAACATTGGTGGTTCCTGGTTTATTAGAGGAATTGATCATTTCCCCCATTTTTTTTTCAATTACATGAATCCACCAGGATATATTGGATATTTGGGTTGCTGATAATACCCAATTTTATACCAAGTCATCAGCTTTAAAGGAGACACTATCAATGTTCTATCATTTAGAATACTGATGCCTGCAAGGAAGAAAGATTTGATATTTCTATGTTGAGGTTCTCATTAATGCCAATAGTGTCTCTGGATGGTAAGGAAAAAAAAGTTTGTCATTTGGAAATTCATTATAATACAATACAATAGTAGAGTTGGAAGGGACCTTGGAGGTCTTCTAGTCCAACCCCCTGCCTAGGCAGGAAACCATATACCGTTTCAGACAAATAGCTATCCAACATCTTCTTAAAGACTTCCAGTGTTGGGGCATTCACAACTTCTGGAGGAAAGCTGTCCCACTGATTAATTGTTCTAACTGTCAGGAAACTGTCATTATAGACTCACAGTTGCTATTGAAAATGTAGGTGAAAGCCATGACTAAAGGACTCCATTTCTGCCTGGTGCACCAGTTCTTTCTTTATTTGATGCAAGTGGAGCTGGCTATACACACAAATCTATGGATTTGACATGGGACAACATTTAATGCCTCCTGTAAAGTTACACCTAATCCAAAATGCTGTAGCATTTGAGATAATGGAATTCTAATGTTATGATGGTATAATAGCAATTTGAAAGCACATATATTGATTATGGATTGAGTTGTGGTGACAACTAAAGCACTGATTTTAACAGGTAAATCTTTTTATAGTTTAGCACCACCTGAAAGAAAAGATCTTTTTGAGAAACCTTCCGACATTTGGAAGAATATGATAGATGAAAGGTGATGATAGATAGATAGATAGATAGATAGATAGATAGATAGATAGATAGATAGATAGATAGATAGATAGATGATATAGAGATAGAGAGATAGAGAGATGGATGGATGGATGGATGGATGGATGGATGGATGGATGGATTATAGAAAGACAGATAGACATATATCCGAATCTGACTGGTATCAAATGCCAATGAGGTATAAACATCCCCTGAAGTTCTTGATGAATTATAGAAGGTTATTAAAAAATTCATTGGTTTACAGTATCATTTTTAAAATAATTATTTTATGATTATCTGACATGTGGCAGATATTTTTCTTATTTTTGTTATGTAGAGTGCATTTTATTTTATTGTAATTTAATTTAACATATTGCATATTTCCTTTTAACATTTCATGTATCCACAACAGCTGTGAGACTATGGTAGAATATCAATCAAACAAATAAGCAATTTGTAAATTAATGTAAGGCCATATGGCTTTAAAAACAAGAATAACTTTTCCCCTTGTCTTCATATACATGTGGAAAAGTTCTCTATTTCTTGCTGCACAGTTGTTACATGCAATGGTTTCCTAGCACTTGAATTCTGAATTGTTGATCGTTCAGTTGTCATTATCAATTCCCACATCATTGCTTCAACTTCATCTCCTAATGGACAAGAGGTTGTTGTGGAGACAAGTGCAAGTAGAAATACTCTTAATGAGGCAGAGCTTGGGGAAGCTTCAACTGGCTTAAGATCAGACACTTTTACACATTATGATAATATTTGCTGCCTTGGTCTTGGTGCTTTTGCCTGAAATGATGTCCATGATGCCCAGTGCTAAATGTAGGATTAACGATCCTCTGCCTTTTCTTCACAAGCAATATCAGTCAGGAGATTTCATAATTGTGGGCATTTTCTCTCAGATCTACATCTACTGTAGAATGATAGACTTCAGGAAACATCCATCTGAGGAGCTTTTTGGCACCACTGTATAAGATGTTTTTACACAAAGACAGGAAAAGAGAAAAGAGAAAGAAGAAAAGGATATAGAGTGGAAAGAGGGAGACGGAGAGAGCGACAGTCTTCGTATATAGGAAAATATATAGATGGACAATAGTTTATAAATAAACTATTTAGATGATGGATGGATGGATGGATGGATGGATGGATGGATGGATGGATGGATGAATGGATGGATGAATGATAGTTAAATGCTGATTGATAGAGGATGGATGGATGGATAGATAGATAGATAGATAGATAGATAGATAGATAGATAGATAGATGATAGACAGACAGACAGACAGATGTTATGAACATTAAACTTAGTTGACCAATAAAATGCATGATATTTTGGGAAGTATGCTTTTTCACAATATAATATATAATGATTATTTTAGGGTCATAACTCCAATGTATCAGCACATCCTCGCTTTAGAGTTTGCCATCATGAAAATCAATAGAGATCCTTCTATTTTACCAAACCATACCTTGAGGTTCCATATCTTTAATGCCTACTTTGATCCAACTTGGACATACCGAGCCTCATTGGAGCTCTTCTTTACAAAGGGCCAATTCATACCTAACTACAACTGTGATCCTCAAAACAGACCAATAGCAGTCATTGGAGGACCTTCATCTGACATCTATCTATACATGGCTAATATCCTTTCCCTGTACAAGATGCCACAGGTATGTTCCTTCCATGGAATTAAGAGGCAGGAGATAAAAATTGATATAATATATTTTCTGTAAAAATGTTCAAGGAAAAAAAAATGTTGTGATTGTAATAAAAGGGACGCCTTATAGGAAATTCAGGTTGCTAGACACTGCAAGTGAATTTTGGCATGCTTTGATTATGTCACAGCACATTACTTTTTCAGCTTTTTGATATTTAAAGTTGCCAGGCAAAATTAATGGGGATATTATATATTGCCCAGAAGTAATATTTCATTGGTTATTTTAGAGAAAGTGTTGCTAAAAACATGGTGGAGCATGATCAGAATTTCAAACAGGAAAAACTTGAAGATTGTGCTTTCCAAACTTTACTTAAAACATGATTGCAACTATAATAAAATTGTATTTTGCTGTATTTTTCAGCAAAATCAATATTCTCCAGAGTGAGTACAAGGTTCACCCAATCTAGTATTCACGATTTTTTAAGGACTTAGTATTGATTTTGTTTCAGTTTCTTTCTGGCCTGCAAATTTTCTCCTTGGAAATAAGATGAAATTCTTAGGAAATATTGCATTAGTAGTATTTAAAAGAACTAGAGGATATTTTTTACCAATTAAGTAATATATTGTAAATTAATATTTATCTTAATTAATAATATTTAATTTGAAGTGTACAAATTGAATTAAAGATTTCAATGATATAGTTTGTGCCCTTCTGACTAAATCTTGTGTCTTGGGATAAGATAATGGAAATTGCAGACATGGAGTTTATTCTATAAGTTTTTCTATGGTGACATAACATGATATGATTCATCTCTGAACTGTGAACTGGTGTTCTAATGCAACTGTGAGCCACTGACCAATTTTGGTGATGCAGCTCAGCGTTGGAAGTGATGGGATGACAATCTCCATGAACAAATGGAGATCTGCTGGTTTAACTTATTTTCTTAAGTTATGACTAAAGCAGAACATTCCTGCTGCACTAGTTCAGTTTGAACATGAATGTGAAATTTACATGGAATCTGGTTTCAGTTTCTAATTTAGTGACAAAATAGGGAAAGAATATGATTGCACTTTGTAATGATTTCACTTTAAAGTGATTTTTTACAGTGTTTTTTTTCTTTATATTGTTTATCTCTCTGTTTCTAGATATTGTATGGTGCTGCTCCTGAAATTAGCACAAAAGAACAAGTTTCTTTTTACCAACAGATGTTGCCAAATATGAACATTCAGTACAGGGGAATTTCTCTGTTATTGCTATATTTCGCGTGGACATGGGTGGGAATGTTGTTAGTAGACAACGAGAGTGGTGAAATGTTTCTGCACAGGGTGCTTCCCATGGCTACACAGAATGGCATCTGCTTTGACTTTGATGCAAGATTTCCCAAAACTCTTCATTCAAATAATCTGAAAAAGATGGTCGAAATAGGACTTAACATGTACAGATTGGTTATGAAAAGTGATGTCACTGTGGTGGTAATTCATGGTGAAAGTGGTAACATGATGACTCTAAGGTTTCTTTCCAGTAATTTGAAAGATAATGATTTCCCACTATGGACAAAAGGGAAAGTCTGGATTATGACAATCCAGATGGATTTCGCATCAAATCCCTTTCAAAGAAATAAGGACATGGTTTTCCTTCATGGGGATTTAACTTTTGCAGTTCATTCAGAGAAGATATTGGGATTCAAGCAATTTGTTCTCACAAGAAATCCTATCTTGGAAAAGGAAGACAGTTTTATCAAGACCTTCTGGGAAAATGCCTTTCGGTGTTCCTTCCACACCTCTGTAATACAAAAGGCAAATGGGGCCACTTGTACTGGAAAGGAGAAACTGGATGTTCTTCCTACATCTGTCTTTGATATGGAAATGAGTGGCCACAGCTACAGTGTCTACAATGGTATCTATGTAGTGGCACATGCTTTGCATGACTTCTATTCATCTATAATGAAATACAGAGCAGGGGGAGAAATCAAGGGGAAAATTTTGAATCTACATTTATGGAAGGTAAAATCCCCTAAAAGACAAATTGCAAATGTCTCACTATATCTTTTTTCTAGATTTCTAAAACATCATTCTTCCAAGAATTCTTTTGTCCAATCTAGGTGAAACTGTGAAATTTAGTAAATTTAAATTTAACTTTTTTTTTTGCAGTCCTAAAACCAAGTAAAAAAATATAAAATACAGTATACCATTCATGTGTAATATTATGTAAATATATAAAAAAGATTATATATATATATGTTGCTTGTGCCTTTCAAATACCTGCACATTGATAATTTAGTAAGACTAAACATGATTTATTTCTAGGTGACAAGAGTATAATTTATTTTAAAACATCATATTCTATATGTTTATTTGGTCCAAGACCAATATGTTACGTTGCTAATTTGGTATTACTTTTTTCCTTACATATTTTTTTCTTATATGTTTACTTATATGTTTACTGAACCTGCTAATTTTGAGAAGTTTCTGAAATCCAAAACTTTCTTTCGCAATTATCTCAATTATTTTCTTTAGAAATCTCCTGGAAATAGTCTGCTTTAAATTGCTGTATAGTCAATTATACTTCTTTATTTTATTTCTTCTGTTTCATTGTGGTGCTATGAAGGTTCCGTAATCATAGTTACAATCAGTAATGTAATTTATTATTGCGGTTATTATTATCTTTCATGTTTTACAAACCTTGAAAGGATTTCCTGTCTATATATTTTAAAGGGGAGAAAGAGTGCTGTCCTACATCATGATACATATCTCTATTTGGCTTATTTTCTGATTTAGCTCAACTACATTATCCGAAGGATTGCATTTAATAACAGTGCCGGGCAACAAATTGGGTTCAATGAAAATGGAGAATTAGAGACTGGATTTGATATTATCAATTGGATCACATTTTCAAATTTGTCTTTTAAGAAAGTCCAAGTTGGAAGCATGGACCTCAAGGACTCCAACAAAAAAATTGTCACCATTTATGAAGATGTTATTGTGTGGCCAAGCAGGTTTAACCAGGTATGGACCAGTAACAATATGTTCAGTTCAGACTTCACTACTTCTAAAGGTCACTTAGAGCCAAACTATTCCACTGCAATGACCCTTAGAAATAGAATTATATTGTCTCCCTGAAGCCTCTCTCAGCTAGCTTTGTGTGTTCATTCGTGTCAGATGCACCACAGTTAAACTAAGGCAAAACATTTAAAAATATAAAATGCAAGATTAAAATACGTAAAAATTAAACAGACTTTACCCAGAAACTAACTATATTGATTGTATTCCATTATGCTGCCACTAGTCCTCAAATGTACACTGATTGGGACACAAAGGGCAGGCATACATTTGTTTTGTTGTCTGAATGTCACCACTACCACAAAGAGTAGAAGCAACTGAATTTCCCATTTGTTCAGAATGTTTCTGGATCTTGTTGTTCCTATGTACAGGCTACTCAATGGCTTCCATACTTCTCAGTTTTTGTCAGACCCAGGTGCCAGCACCTCCATTGGTTCCATCCTGTATTAGTTCTTTGTAGATTCCGTAAGTCTGCTTTCAAAATCTTCAAAGTCTTCCATCGACCTAAAAGGGTGGATTTTAGTCTCTGCTGAGATGGTTAAAGGCTACAGAGAAGGTCTTGTCTAGATATTGATAATTTGAGTCTATCTCTCTGTATGCTGCTGTTAAGACATTAGGGTGTCTCTTTGACAATAGCTGAGTAATCTCTTCACTCCAGAAGCATCCAAAGCACAGTGAGGTGCTCATTCCCACTTGTAACACTAAGTCTATCTAGCCTTGCTGATCGATTTAGAAAGTCGTTCATTTGTGATCAAAAAGCAACATTCGTAAATCAATGTCTCTGTAAAATGATATTTTTATTTGATGGCAAATTAAGTATTTTGGTCTATATGCTGGCACTGAGGATGAAAGATGGTCAGATCTTTTCAAGCCAAAACCAGGCTTCTCTGTCTCACTTTATTATATCAAAAGAAAAATAAAATGGAAAGATACTTCTAAAAATAATGAAAGACACTGAGATGCTAAGTTTCCAAATACAATCCTATTCTATTTTTTATTTTTAATTTATGAACAGACCCAGCCACTTTCTCTGTGTAACGGGAAGTGTGATTCAGGCTACAATAAGATTAAGATAGAAGGGAAACTATTTTGCTGCTATGACTGTCTTCAATGTGCAGAAGGGAAGATTTCTAACAGGGAGGGTAAGAGATATTAACATATATCTACCTCACCGAATGAATCGGGTTGTTATATGTACCATGGGAAAATTTTCTGTTTTTTGCCAACTTCTTGACTTGGCCAATTAGACTATAAAATAGGGATAAGTAATTGAATTGTAAACATATTCATCATTGGTAGCAAGAACTGGATTTATGCAAATACAGATTGATGACAACTAACTTAATGTACAGCATATATTTTTCAGAAATTAATTGGCAGTCCTCATTTTGAACACTGGTACAGTCTGTTTTTATTCTTTCAATTGCAAGTTCAAGTTCTATATTTTCTTTCCTAGACATGAATGAATGTTTTCAATGTCCAGAAGATCAGTATCCCAATGAGAAACATGTTTTGTGTCTCTCCAAAGTTGCAACATTCTTGAACTACAAAGAAACCTTGGGAACAGTTATGGCTAGTTCTTCTCTTTTCTTCTCTTTAATCACAGTTGGAATCCTTTGGATCTTTATTAAACATCAGGACACTCCCATTGTCAGAGCTAACAATCGGAACCTCACATATATCCTCCTTGTTGTTCTCCTGTTATAATTTCTTTGTACTTTGCTATTCATTGGAAAACCTCACAAGGTCACATGTCTCCTTCGTCAAACTGCCTTTGGCATCATCTTCTCAGTGGCCATTTCTTGTGTTTTGGCCAAAACCATCATTGTGGTTCTAGCTTTCATGGCTACCAAGCCAGGGTCCAAGATGACCAAGTGGGTGGGGAAAAGACTTGGCATGTTTATAGTATCCTTCTGCTCCTTTATTCAAATTAAAATTTGTATTATATGGGTGATCATCTCTCCCCCATTCCCAGATGCTGACATGAAGTCAATAGCAGAAGAAATCATTCTGGAGTGCAACAAAGGATCTGCCTTCATGTTTTACGGTGTCTTGGGTTATATGGGCTTCCTTGCCATTGTCAGTTTCACACTGGCCTTCCTAGCAAGGAAGTTGCCTGATGCTTTCAATGAAGCCACATTTATCACCTTCAGCATGTTGGTCTTCTGTAGTGTTTGGCTGTCCTTTATTCCAGCATACCTGAGTTCAAAGGGAAAATATATGGTTGCTGTGGAGATCTTCTCCATTATAGCCTCCAGTGCTGGATTACTGCTTTGTATCTTTTCTCCCAAGCTGTACATCATTGTGCTGAGGCCTGATTTGAACAAAAAGGATCAGCTCAAAAGAAAAGAAAAAAGGACAGAATAGCATATTTTTTTTATCGCTGCTCCCTATTTTGCATCAGTAATGAAGAAGAGTAGAGCCATTTTGGTTTTGCAGTTTAGGCACTAATCTAGAAATTAGGAGAGTGTGACCTTTACTTCCACCTCAGACCTGTTGCTGTTGTTGGGAGAATTTGAGGAGCAAGGAAAATTAAACATGTTTGCTGACTTGAATTATTTATTTATATAAAAAATAAAGTGGCAGGGAAATTTAAAAAATAAATATTGATTAATGAATCTTCCTTCAAAATTTATATTTTGCTATTTTTAGTTGAAATTTTTCTTTTAAGAAATGTTTACCATATGTACATAATATAGGTTGAGTGAAATTTTTAAAAAGCCATTTAAGTATAATGGTAACGTATTTCAAATAACCGCATCTTAAATAAATGTCTTAGATGCCAACCATGTAAGCATTACCTGGTTAATTTAAAGACCAAAGTAAATATCTACAAATCTGTCTCAATGGTCCAAGTTCTATACTGACGTAGTAGGAAAACTCAACACTGTGAGGAAACAAACTGGGTTTATTCACCTGGACTATCCCACACAATGAGCTAAACAGCAGCAAAACAGTGGGTAAGCTAGTCTGTTAGCAAGCTTCCACCTCCCAGTGCCCTTAAGTAGGTGAGCCATGTGTCCCCTTAGCGCTGGCTTCGCCCTGATGGCTGGCATGTAGTGAAGCTCAGGCTGATTGTTGGGCTTGAACAGCTGTTCCCCATGCTGCCACACCTCCATGCCTCACAGCTTATTTTCTGCTGTCTCTGTTGCAACTGAGGCTGCTGAGCCGATTGGGTAGCCGACCCCTTCCCTCCGCACAGCTGGGCCATCTCCGTCACTGCTGCAGCCGACACACCCCATCACCTGTGCTCTGTCCCACCTCACTGTGGCAATCCCGGGACACAGCTTGACAGGTGGCTCCCCTTTACCAGAGTAGCATCTGGAAAACAGTAAGCAGAAACAGTGAATCATCACAGTTGTCAGCGTTCTGGAAAAACCAAACTCCAGTGAAAACTCCAAGACAGGCATTTCTCAAAGCTCCCATTTATTAGAGTAGGTATACAGGCACATATGGGAAAACCTGAATCTGAGATTTCCAAGCTTTCCCTCAGTAAGTCAAAAGTCGAAACCCATAACCTCCACCCATGAGTCCATCACATCATCCCATTACAATCTGTTCCAACTCCAGACATCACTTCAACCACTCCTCCTCCACGTGCGGAAATACCATGACCTTGACCGAAAAGAAGGATGCTATTCTTGTCAAGGATTATAATTTAAAACCTTTGCAATTAATGATGATGGATCGTGGCTTTTCCTGGCTGTATACTTCTGAATAAGCAAAAATAAACCCGAAGCAAGATCTAATAAAAACATTTTTAATATAAAAGAAAGTAAAAATACAAACTTGCTAACTGAATTAATTACATCTTAGCAGAGCTATGTGCCTACCTCCTGGCAGGCGAACAAAAGATCAGAAGAGAAAGTTAAGAAGGAATGTGTAAGTGCATGTGCAATAAATCATTGTCAGATAAGAACTGTGACCTGCGCAGCAAATCTTCAGCACAGCTAGCAAACCAATTAACGCAGTGACAATTCTGACTAACTACATTCCCTCTACTAAATCCCCATCCAAATTGCCTAAGAACATGAATGAGGTAGTGTGGAAGCTTCTAATGTTAATATGGCTTCCAAAGCTGACAGGCATCCCCCTCCCCCCAAAGAAAAAAGCACATCCTAGAAAATGAAATAGACCAAACACAAAACAGGGGTTAATGTCATGTGCATCAAAATACTAAACCCCCCCTCCCCCTCCCCCAAGGAGGACCTTTTGGTTTGTCAGGAAATTTATCATGAAATTGTTTCAGGAGTCTATCAGCCTTTACATCCCAACTTTTTACCATGTAGCTTCTTACAAATTTATCCTTTCCAGAGTACTAAATTCTGTAACCAACCACGATGCAGTCTAGAGTCAAGAATCTTAAATTCTTAACTTCATAATGAGTTTCACCCTGCACTAGGTTGTGGAGGGGCAACTGTTAAGGATCTTAAAGTAGATTCTACAGCTGTTTTCAATAAGCTACTATGAATCACTGGATGTATTTTCTCTAGTAATTGAGGGACGCTAAATTGGGCAGTCACAGGGTTAATCACTTTTACTATAGGAAAAAGACCGATGAATTTAGGTCTGAATTTCTTGCTCAGTAACCTCAATCTTACATATTATAAGCAGCTGCATCCTCTTTGCCAATGATGTAAAACTATTGAACACCACAGGCAATTCTACTACTCTACAAAATGACCTAGATTATGTATCTGAATAGTCAAACAATTGGCAATTCCAAATCTCCAACAAATTCTCAGTCCTACACAATGGCAATTAAAATCAGAACATCAAATGCAAGCTGGGCGGAAACGATCCAAAAAATGATCCACACTCTGTCAAAGAACTAGGAGTACTCATTTCGAAAGACCTAAGCCCCAGAGCTCACTGTAACAACATTGCCAAAAAGACATTCAAAGTTGTCAACCTTATTTTACATAGTTTTCTCTCTGGTAATGCTATGCTGCTAACTAGGGCATACAAAACCTTTGCCAGATCTATACTTGAATACTGCTCACCTGCCTGGAACCCACACTGCATTTCAGACAATAAAACATTAGAGAGGGTCGAGAGGTATTTTACCAGAAAAATACTCAACTCCTCTGCTCATAATAAAATTCCATATACCACCAAGCTTGAAATTTTAGGCCTTGATAGACTTGAACTAAGCCGTCTACATTTCAACCTGAGCTTAATGCACAAGATAATCTGCCATAATGTCCTACCTGTTAATGACTACTTTTACTTCAACTGCAATAACACAAGGGCTATCAATATATACAAACTAAATGTAATCCATTCTAATCTTGATTGCAGGAAAAATGATTTCAGAGTAGTAAATGTGTGGAATATCCTACCCAATCCTGTTGTTAGTTCCTCTCACCCCCATACCTTTTACCTTAAGCTGTCTACCATGGATCTTACACATTTCTTAAGAGTTCCCTAAGGGAGCGTGCATAAGTGCACCAGCATGCCTACCGTCCCTCTCCTACTGCCCCATTTATATGTACTCTTTTTACGTGTTTATGGCTATGTTTAGCTTTTTTTTTGCCTTTGAATTGCTTCCTTAAATTCTTCTAATGTTATCTCCCTATTTAATATTTCTCTTTTCTCTTCTGTTAGAAGGGGACATATTTTCTCCTTTCAAACAATCATTTATTTTCTCTATTGCAACTCCTCCTTGTTTTTAGAGCTCCTGAAAAAAGTTTTGTGCAATTTTCTTTTTCTTATCCATATTGCTTTGTAAATTTCCGTTCTTATCTTGTAGTTGCTGGATTATTCTCTTCTCTGTTTTTTAATGTATATGTTAACCATCTCCCTGGTTTGTTTGTGTGTTCAAAGTAGTTTTGTTTTGCAAATTTTAGGTTTGTTGCATTCAATTTGTGCTTGGCTAGGACCCTTTTACTTTTAATTTGCTCATCCCTGGGCTTTTTTTGTAGTTGGGATTCTAACTGTTTAATCTCTTCCTATATTGTATTGTAATCTTTCTCTTTCTCCTTATTTTTCTTAGCAGTATATGCTATTGTTAGTCCTCTTATATATGCCTTCATTGTGTCTCATAAATTTTGTAATGAGGTATGTTGTTTCTTATTAACCTGAAAAAAATAATTCAAATTCTTTTGTAATCCATTTTATATATTCCTTTTGTTTTAAAGCTTGTTGGTTCAATGTCCATCTTCCTCTCTTCTTTTTTTGCCCTTTCCATATTATTACAAGGGGATTATGATCTGCACAGGTATTTGGCCAAATTTCTGTCGCCTCTATTTCTTTACCTAATTCTGTGTTTATCTAAATCATATCAATCCTTGATCAGGATCTATGAAGGGTAAGAATAGAACATACATTTACTTTCTTCTGGGTTAAGGGTTTTCCAAATATCTATTAAATTTAGTTCCTTTGCCATTTTGCAAAAGGTTTTTGGGATATTCTTTTTTTTCTTCTTGTTTTTCTGGTTGCAGGCATCATCCTTCTTTATATCCACAATTGCACTGTAATCACCAATTAAACATATATTCTCTTTTCTGATCTCTGTAATTTTTTCATGAACTTTTCTATAGAATTCCTTTTGATTCTTATTAGGTGCATTTATAGCTTCTAGCAACAAACTTTTTTGATCTAAAATTATTTCAATTATCAGTACTCATCCCTATGTATATGCATATAGTTGTTTTGCTTTTACCCCTCTCCTAATGTATACTACCATCACTCTTTTTATGTGGCAATGCTACATAAAGTTTCCCCAATTTGTTACATTGTAAATATTTTTGTCTTGCTTCTTAATGTGTAAGGAGGCACACAATATCCATTTCCTGTTTCACTAATTTTGTGAATGCTTGTTTCCTTTTGATTGGAGAATTTAGTCCTTTAACATTAAGTAAAAACCCTTTCAGTTCATTTTCCATTCTCTTATTGTTGTACCAGTCATAGTCTTCTATTAGTCCTTGTATCCCTTTGTATCTTTGTTCTTACTCCTTCTTCTTTTTGGTGTTCTTTCTCTTCTTCACTTCTTTCCCTTGGTCTTTTCCTTTCACAGTCTGTCAGTCTTCTTCTTGGCTCATGTGTTCTAATTTCTCCCTGCTGCTATGCTCTTCCCTGATCCAATGAGTTGGTCATAAAGTTCTTTCACCTTATCTAAGGTATCTACTTTAAATTTTTTATCTTGCCAGGATACCAACATTCCTTCCGGGGTTATCCATCAGAATAGTATATTTTGTTTATTGAGCAGAGTTGCCAGAAAGCAATAGTCTTTTCTTTGTTCTTGGACTCTTCTAGAAATTTATTTCCATGTTATAATTTCTTTGTCCTTATATCTCATCAGTTCTTGTCTAGTAATAATGTCTTGTACTTTCTCCTGGGCAACATATAAATGGACTTCCCTCGGCAACCTATGACATCTGGCATAGTTCATTTACACTCTATAGACTTCATCCAACTCATTTAAAATCTCTTGTTTATCCCATTGAAGAGCTTCAGCTATCAACTCTGCCATTATTATTCCCAGGTTTTCCTTAGCCTCTGTTAGAATACAATACAATACAATAGTAGAGTTGGAAGGGACCTTGGAGGTCTTCTAGTCTAACCCCCTACCTAGGCAGGAAACCCTATACCATTTCAGACAAATGGCTATCCAACATCTTCTTAAAGACTTTCAGTGTTGGGGCATTCACAACTTCTGGAGGCAAGCTGTTCCACTGATTAATTGTTCTAACTGTCAGGAAATTTCCCCTCAGTTCTAAGTTGCTTCTCTCCTTGATTAGTTTCCACCCATTGCTTCTTGTTCTACCCTCAGGTGCCTTGGAGAATAGTTTGACTCCCTCTTCTTTGTGGCAACCTCTGAGATATTGGAACACTGCTATCATGTCTCCCCTAGTCCTTCTTTCGCTTAAGCTAAACATACCTAGTTCCTGCAACCGTTCTTCATATGTTTTAGTATCCAGTCCCCTAATCATCTTTGTTGCTCTTCTCTGCACTCTTTCTAGAGTCTCCACATCTTTTTTACATCGTGGCGACCAGAACTGAATGCAGTATTCCAAGTGTGGCCTTACCAAGGCATTATAAAGTGGTATTAACACTTCATGTGATCTTGATTCTATCCCTCTGTTGATGCAGCCTAGAACTGTGTTGGCTTTTTTGGCAGCTGCTGCACACGGCTGGCTCCTATTTAAATGGTTGTCCACTAGGACTCCAAGATCCCTTTCACAGTTACTACTACTGAGCAAGGTACCACCTATACTGTACCTGTGCATTCCATTTTTGTTGCCTAAATGTAGAACCTTACTCTTTTGGAATCTTACATTTTGGAATCTTAGGTAAAATGAGGCCCAATTCATCTCTAAGTCTATCAATGAATCTTCTAAACCTTTATTCAGCCCTATCATTCTCTGGTCCACCAACTCTATTTTTTTCCCTGTTTGTTCTGTTCTGGTTCCAATTGTTTTTATTCTTTTATCATTTTTCTGGATTGCCTCCTATATCGAGCCCATTTTCTCACCCAGCTTTTGGATATCACTTTTCACTTCTCTTTTCACTTCTCCCATCTCTGCTTTTATCTCTCCATGATTTTTGGATATGTTTTCTTGGAGCTTCACCATGATTTCTTGGATCATTAGTAAGGTGGATTGCATTGCTTGCATGTTTGGTATGGTGTTCGATTTTTTTCTTGTGAACATTCCTTCAATCAATTTGTGGTTGGATGGAGAAGTAGTCAACACTGATAGAGGTTGGTGCAATTTTCTTTCCTGTCTTCAAGGTGGTAGTTGTGGTGCTTGTCATCTCTTTTAGGATTCTATGCTGCTCTCTTAGAATTCGGTATATATTCTCCCAGATTAATATCCAATATATTTATCTTAATAATGTTCCCTTGGGCTTCTTCCTCCTTCCCCTCTTCCACTCCTCTAATACTATTCTAAGTTCGCTATCTCTTCTATTCCACTGTTATATTTGAGTTATAGAATATATATTGTATTATATTAATTTTCCTCTAGTTTCTATATTTCTATATTTATACTCTTGACAGTGCCTGTTCCTAATCACAATTAATAATAAGTAACCAAAATCATGCTATAGATAGGTAGGATTAATATTATTAATAGTATTGATTGATAATTAATAACAAGTATAGGCAATGTAATCAGATAATGAAAATTATGGCTAAGCTTATAACAAGACAAATTATAATAACAGAGAAAGACAATATCACAATAGAAAAAGAACAGGTAAAGTATAGGTTTATATAACTATTAACATAAATAATTATGTATAACTTTTAAATGTGAGTATTAATATAAATATATCAATTTATCAATGTATAAAATCTGCTTTCAAAATCTATTGCTTTAAGTATAAGTATAAATAAATATAAATATAGATAACAATAACTTTTTTTTTAAAAAAAGTCTGTTCTTTACTTCTGGTAAAAGATGGAGTGTTTAATGGTATTTTGCTCCTTCCTTAGCGAATGATTCTAATCTGTATTAGATGGTCTTGGTGGTGCCTGGCTTATTAGAGGAATTTATCATTTTTCCCCTTATACTTTTTGAATTACATCAGGGTTGTCAAACTCCCAGCTCACAGGCCAAATGCATCATGCGCTGGCCACACCAATCCCTGTTTTAACAAAGGGGGGGGGGGAGTCCCATTACATCATGTGATACCACCGTTTGACACCCCTGAACTACATGAAACCTCCAGGAGATGTCATTTAATATTTGAGTTGCTGATGAAACCCAATTTTATACCATGTCAAAGGCTTTAAGGGAGATGCTATCAATGTTGTATCATATAGACTTCCGGCGGATGCCACCAGGGCAAAGGACGCTCCCTTTAGAGTGTCCGATCTGCAGCTGATTGTTTCGCCGGGAATCGCGGACATCGGCGATTCCCAGGGGCGAAAATCCTCTGCTTCGGGCAAAGAGGCGGAGGAGAGCTTTTTCGGGCTGGGTTGAGCCCGTTTGGACCCTCCAGGAAGGAATTCCTGGAGGTAGAAGCGGTGCTCCCCATGTAGCCCGAGAGGAAGCTCCAACAGCTGGATCCCCCTGCTTTGCAGGGCAAGCTCTGGAAGGCACGTCTCCGTTTACATTGTTGATTGGTGCTGAATTGTAATGGACAGACTGAGACTGAAGCGGTGGCTGCAAGTATTTTTGGTTTTTTTTTCTGCTTTCTCTTATTATTCTACAGCTCTATAACAAAGACTTTCACTTTGGGGAAAAAAAAACGGAGAACTTTTTCCTTTTAAAATGGCTACTTTTCTTTCTCTGCTTGTTCTCCTTAATTGACTCTTACTGAAACCTTATACAACAGTGCCATCTGGTGGTTGGAATTGAAAAAGAGGGGGAAAAAAAGAAAAGAGGATTTTCCTTTTTTTTTTTTTTTTTGACTTGCTTGACGCCTTGGCAAGTTATGGCTGCACAGAGAGGTATCAAGCCCAAGTGCACCTCCTCTCCTTTACAACAATCTCAGCTGTCCTTGTTGGCACAACCTCAATCTCAATCCCAAAATCCACCACCTGCAGCAATTACCAATAAAGAAATATTGGAGACTTTGAACATTAAGTTTGGTGATATGGAGAAAAATATGTTGGATTTGAAACAACAAATGAGAAGCCAACAGGACCAAATGGATCAAATGAACCAAACTATGGAAGAGATGAGGGATCAGGCAGCTCGGGCTAATCAAGATATTAGAAATGATGTAGTTTCTGCCCTTTCTGGACTGGTTGTAAATTTGGAATTCCTGGATGATGCGGTTAAAGAGACTCAGAAGGATGTTGGAAAATTGGAATACCGGGCAGACAAGTTGGAAGAGAGGGCGGATAGAATTGAGCTTGAGCAGTTGCTATTCCAGTACAAGCAGTTAGAGGCTGTTCTGCGGGTAAGGGGTTTGCCAGAGGATAAAGACAGCGGGAAAGGAGAAGATTTGAGGGTGATTTGCGCGGAGGCTTTTGCCCCCCTTCTACAAGTGGATCCAAAAGAGATTCTCCAACAGATTGAGAAAGCCTACAGAGTTAACTCCTGGTATGCAAGACAGCGAAACTTGCCAAGAGATGTGGTGGTTCATCTGGAAAGGAGATACCTGCGTAATGAGATTGTACAGGCTGCATATCATCAGAGATGTACTGTGTGAGATCAGGAGGTGAAAGTTTTGAAAGAAATACCATTGAAAATGCTTAGGCTGCGCAAAGAGTTTAAATTTTTGACAGATGAGCTGAAGAAACGTAACCTGCAATTTAGATGGGAGTTGCCAATTGGCGTTACTTTGATTTAATCTGGGAAAAGATATCGATTGGATTCTACTCAGAAGGCCAGAGATTTTTATTCCAAGGTTCTGAATGCTGACGAGCCAGGATTGGAATCGGAAAAGACCCAGCCTGTTCAGCAGGAGCCAATAGAGATAGCAGCCTCGGCACTTGCGTCAGTTGATAAACAGCTTGTGGAGAGACTGGAAGAAGCAGTAGGCTTGGGATTGGAATTTAAAGAACAGAGAATTACTAGAGCAACGGCAAAGAAAATGGAGAAGACTATACAGTAAACTTCGAGTATCTCTGTTGATGTACCTACACAATCTGAAGCCGTGGGAGGAGCAAGGCCTAAGAGATTTCCTACTGATATGAGGGCTATGCTTCAGAAGCTTCAAACTAAGCTTGACCATGGTCAGGCTGCGGACCTGGAATGTTAATGGACTCAATTCCCCACAAAAAAGAAGAAAGGTTTTCTATTATTTGAAACAGCATAAAAATGATGTAATTTGCCTGTAGATTTATGAAAGTTAAGGCTTTATGGATTAAAATATGGTGGATAATGCAGAAGAAGATTCTTAAAAGAAAAATTAAATTTGCTCCCCAATTTTTTCTATTGGGCATAGTACCTGACTGCACTGTTGCTGAAACTAAATTAATATTGTATATGATTACAGCAGCTAGACTGCTGGTAGCACAATATTGGAAGAAAGCAGAATTATGCTCTATAGAAGAATGGATACTTAAGGTAGCAAATCTTGCCGAAATGGATAAAATTTCTGTATATCTAAAAGATCACTCTTACGATAAGTATATTATAGATTGGTATCCCTGGATTGATTTTGTAAAATTAAGGTACGGTTCAAAGGAAGTGTCTATGGGATTTGGTTGAGAAATGTTTCATAAATATGTAGTAATGGTTTTGGAAAGGAGGTTATGATGGTTTTTTTTTCCTTTTTTGTCTTTTTTGTATTATCCTGTTCTTATTCTGATATATGCATATTATTATTGGGATATTTGTTTTTCAGATTTGCTGGTAACTGTGCTTCTGTCTCTATCTGGGAAGTCAGGGGTTGGGTTAGGGAGGGTTAGGGTGGGGAAACGGGTGGGTGGGTGGAGGGAGGGGGAGGGGAGGGAGAAAATGTTTTAAATTTTTTTTTGTTTTGTGTAAAACTTTTCAATTAAAAAAAAATGTTGTATCATATAGAACACTAATGCCTGTAAGAGTCAGGACAAGAAAGAACAGAAGCTAAAGAAGGTAGATTTGATATTTCTATATTGAGGTTCTCCATCAATGCCAGTAGTGTCTCTGGATAGATAAGAAAAAAAAAAGGTTTGTAATTTGGAGATTCATTCTGGACTCACAATTGCTATTTTAAATGTAGGTGAAAGCCATGACTAAAGGACTCCATTTCTGGCTGGCACACCAATTCTTTATCTGATACAGGTGGAGCTGGCTATACACACACATCTATGGATTTGACATGGGACATTTAAAGACTCCTCTAAAGTTACACCTAATCCAAAATGCTGCAGTCTCTGAGACAATATAATTCTAATGTTATGATGATATAATGGCAAGTTGAGAGCACCTATATTGATTATGGGTTGAGTTGAATTTGACCGAGCACAAGTACGAGCCCATTCAAGGACGTACCTAGTGGCATTGAGAACGGCCAAACGCCAATATTGCGCCGCTCTCATTGCATCCTCAGAGAACCGCCCTGCCGCCCTGTTTCGGGTGTCCCGCTCCATCCTGTTTCAGAGGCCGCGGGAGGCCCCTTTACAGGGTAGGGCAGAGGAATTTGGGAAATATCTGCAGGATAAAGTCGCTCAAATCCGGAAGGATTGGGTCCCCTTCAGTGGCCCAGTCGAGACGTCCGCGGCGAGTCTTGAGAAACCTTTTTGGGAGGAGTTTGACTTGGTTGTCATCGAGGATTTGGACAGATTGCGTGGACGACTGCGACCTACCACATGTTTACTGGACCCGTGTCCCTCCTGGCATTCAACTCGCCCCTGTGGAGCGGGTGCGCAATTTGGGCGTCCTCCTGGATGCCAGGCTGTCCATGGATGACCATGTGACAGCCATGGCCAGGGGGGCGTTCCACCAGGTTCGCCTGGTGCGCCAATTGCGCCCCCTATTGGACCGGGATGCCCTACGCACAGTCACCCATGCGCTGGTGACGTCTCGCCTGGACTACTGCAACACTCTGTACATGGGGCTTCCCTTGAAATGCACTTGGAGACTGCAGTTGGTCCAGAATGCGGCCGCGCGGGTGATTATGGGGAGTACTAGGTACTCCCATGTGACACCTCTCCTGCGCGAGCTGCACTGGCTTCCTGTGGTCTATCGGGTGCGTTTCAAGGTCTTGATTACGATCTTTAAAGCGCTCCATGGCTCAGGACCTAGCTACCTGCGGGATCATATTCTGCCCCATACATCCCTGCGACCTATCCGCTCGCACAGAGAGGGACTTCTCCAGGTGCCGTCCACCAGACAGTGCCGAGGGGCGGCGCCTAGGAGCAGAGCCTTCTCTGTGGCGGGCCCAGCCCTGTGGAATGACCTCCCTCCGGATATTAGGACCACCATTGACCTCCGCTCCTTCCGTATAAAGCTCAAGACCCACCTATTCCAAATAGCTGGCCTGGCTCAACCATAACTGTATATCGCTCCTGACGGGTTTTTTTTTAATTTGGTAATTTTATTTAATGGGATTTTAAATTGTGTTTTTAATTGTCTTCACTTTCTAGTCTACCTCCTCCATGCACATGTATATGTCTTTGTTTCTTATGTATTTATGTTGTCTCTATCTGTATTTTATTTGTTTTGATTGTACGCCGCCCCGAGTCCTTCGGGAGAGGGTTGCGGCTAATCAAATAAAAAAATTATTATTATTATTATTGTGGTTACAACTAAAAGCACTGATTTTACCATGTAAATCCTTTTATGGCTCAGCATCACCTGAAAGAAAGGGCCTTTTTGATAAACTTTCCAATATTTGGAAGAATATGATAGATGATGATAGATAGATGATAGATAGTTAGATAGATAGATAGATGATAGATGATAGATAGATAGATAGATAGATAGATAGATAGATAGATAGATAGATATGGTATGATATGATATGATATGATATGATATGATAATGGCAATTATATTATCATATCATATCACAGTGATGGCGAACCTGTGGCACGCGGAGCCATTTGTCAAGGCACGTGAAGCGCTGCCCTGTCAGCTGGCCAGGGTGCATGCGCACGCTGGCCAGCTGAGTTCAGCCTCTTTTAAAGCCATTTTTCGCCCTCCCCAGGCTCCAGAGGCTTTATAGGAGCCTGGGGAGGGCGAAAAGAGCCTCCCCCCACCCGGAGGCCCTCCGGAGGCTTCATGAGCTTCCCTGAAGCCTAGGGAGCGCAAAAAACCGCCCCTATGGCGGAGGGTTTTTTTTGAGTGCTCCAAAGGCTTCAGGGAAGCCTCTTGAAGGTCCCTGAAGCTTTCAGAGTGGTTAAAACGACCCTCCGAGCTCGGAGGATCATTTTGACTGCTTCGGAGGCTTCAGGGAAGCCTCCTGAAGGTCCCTGAAGCCTCCGGAGGGCTTCCATGGGGGCGGGGGAGGCTGTTTTCGCCCTCGCCATGCTCCTATAAAGCCTCTGGAGCCTGGGGAGGGCGAAAAAAGCATGCAAAAATGGGGGGTTGCGCCTATAGTGCGCGCATGCGCACTGGGGGGTGTTGCACATTGCATTATGGGTGCAGCACACCTGCACACGATCCCCCTGCGCTCCTCCCACTTATGGCACGCGAGCCAAAAAAGGTTCGCCATCACTGTCATATCATATATCATATGATATGATATGATATCAAAGCACATATGATGATTACCGATTCAGTTTTAGGTACAACTAAAAGCACTAATTTTACCATGTAAATCCTTTTACAGCTTAGCATCATCTGAAAGAAAGGGCCTTTTTGAGAAACTTTCCAAACTTTGGAAAAATAAAATAGATGATAGACAAACAGACAGATAGATGATAGATAGATAATAGGTAGGTAGGTAGGTAGGTAGGTAGGTAGGTAGGTAGGTAGGTAAGTAGGTAGGTAGATGATAGATAGATAGATGATAGATAGATAGATGATAGATAGATAGATGATAGATAGATAGATAGATAGATAGATAGATAGATAGATAGATAGATGATAGATAGATAGATAGATAGATAGATAGATAGATAGATAGATAGATAGATAGATAGATAGATAGATTGATGATAGATTATAAACAGTCAGATAAACATCTATCCAAATGTGAATATTATCAATGAGGCATAAACTTCCACTGAAGTTCTTGATTAATTGTAGGTTTGTTTTTTTAAAAAAATATTTTATTGATTTACAGCATCACTTTAAAATAATTATTTTACTATTATGTGGCATGTAGCTGGTATTTTTAATTTTATGATCTTTTACTCTTGTTATGTAGAACGTATTTTATTATAATTTACTTAATATATAGTATATTTCCTTTTAACATTTTGTGTACCCACAAACTGCTGTGAGACTATGGTAGAATCAAATAAATAAGCAATGTGTAAATTAATGTAAGGCCATATTGCTTTAAAAGCAAGAACAACTTTTTCCCCTGTCTTCATAGAAACCGGAAAAAGTTCTTTATTTCTTTTAGGTTTTCATTGCTGTCAATAATTACAGGCTGCTGTACAGCTGTTTACATGCCAGTTGTTACATGCCATGGTTTTCTAGAACTTGAATTTTGAATTGTTGATCTTTCCATTATAATTATCAATTCCCACATAATTGTTTCAACTTCATCTCCTAGTGGACAATGGTTGTTGTGGAGACAACTGCAAGTAGAAACACTTTTAATGAGGTAGAGCTTGGGGAAGCTTCAACTGGCTTAAGATCAGACACTGCCTTGGTCTTGGTGCTTTTGCCTGAAATGATGTCCGTGATTCCCAGTGTCAGATGTCGGACTAACGACCCTCTGCCTTTTCTGCACAACCAATATCAGTCAGGAGATTTCATAATTGTGGGCACTTTCTCTCAGATCTACCTCTACTGTAGAATGAAAGACTTCAGGAAACATCCATCTAAGGAGCTTTTTGGCACCACTGTGTAAGATATTTTTTACAGAGACACAGGAAAAGAGAAAGAAAAAAAGCATATAGAGTGGAAAGAGGGAGGGAGGGAAGGAGGGAGAGAGAGAGAGACAGTCTTTGTATGTAGGAAAATATATAGATGGAAAATAGATTATAAATAATTAGAGGATGGATGGATGGATGGATAATAGATAGATAGATGGAAACTTGATAGAATATAGGTAGGAAGGTAGGTAGGTAGGTAGGTAGATGATAGACAGACAGACAGATGTTATGAACATTAACCTGAGTTGACCAATACCATGCATGATATTTTGGGAAGTATGCATTTTAACAAAATATATAATGCTTATTTAAGGGTCTTAACTCCAATGTATCAGCACATCCTCGCTTTAGAGTTTGCCATCATGAAAATCAATAGAGATCCATCTATTTTACCAAACCATACCATGGGCTTCCATATCTATAATTCCTACTTTGATCCAACTTGGACATACCGAGCCTCATTGGAGCTCTTCTTTACAAAGGGCCAATTCATACCTAACTACAACTGTGATCCTCAAAACAGACCAATGGCAGTCATTGGAGGACCTTCATCAGACATCTATCTATACATGGCTAATATCCTTTCCCTGTACAAAATGCCACAGGTATGTTCCTTCCATGGAATTAAGTGGCAGGAGATAAAAATCCATATATATATATATATATATATATATATATATATATATATATATATATATATATATATTCTGAAAAATAGTCAAGGAAAAAAATATTGTGGTTATAATAAAAAGGATGCATTTTACGAATTTCAGGCTGCTAGAGACTACAAGTGAATTTTGGTGTGTTTTGGTTATGCCACAGCACCTTAATTCTTCAGCTTTTTGGTGTTTCAAGGAGCCAGGCAATTAATGGGGATATTATACATTGCCAGGAAGTAACATTTTATAGGTCATTTCAGGTAAGAGTTGCTAAACCCATGGTGGAGTGTGGTCAGAATTTCAAACTGCGTCTGGGAAAACTAGCACCTTGAAAATCACACTGTTCAAATTTTTACTTAAAATATGATTGCAACTATAATAAAACTGTATTTTGCTGTATTCTCCAGAGTGAGTACAAGGTTCACCCAACCTAGTATTTAGGATTTTTTTGAGGACTTAGTATTGATTTTGTTTCAGTTTCTTTCTGATCTACTAATGTGCTCCTTGGAAATAAGATGAACTTCTCTGGAAATATTCGATCAGTAGTATTTAAAAGAGCTGTAGGATATTTTTTTTCAACCAATTAAATAATATATTGTAAATTAATATTCATCTTAATGTATAATATTTAATTTTAAGTATACAAATTGCATGACATATTTGCGTGATATAATTTGTGCTCTATGAACTAAATCTTGTGTCTTGAGATATGATATTGGAAACCCCAGACATGAAGTATATTCTGTAAGTTTTTCTATGGTGACATAACATTATATGATTCATCTCTGAATTGTGAACTGGTGTTCTAATGCAACGGAATCACTGACCAATTTTCGTAATGCAGCTCAGCCTTGGAAGTGACGGCATGGCAGTCTCCATGCAGAGAGGGAAGTCTCCTGATTGAACTTATTTTCTTAGGGCAGGAGAAAAGCTGAATGTTGCTGCTCTATAGGCTAAGCTTGAATATAAATGAGAAACTTACATGGAATTCGGCTTCAGTTTCTAATTTAGTGAACAAAAGAGGCACAGAATATGATTTGCACATCCACTTATCACTTTACAATGATTTTTCCCCCTTTTTATTCTTTATCTCTCTGATTCTAGATATTATATGGTTCTGCTCCTGAAATTAGCACAAAAGACCAAGCTGCTTTTTACCAACAGATGCTGCCAAATATGGACTCTCAGTACAGGGGAATTTCTCAGTTATTGCTATATTTCACATGGACATGGGTGGGGATGCTGTTAGTAGACAACGAGAGTGGTGAAATGTTTCTGCGCAGGGTGCTTCCTATGGCTACCCAGAGTGGTATCTGCTTTGACTTCATTGCAAGATTCCCTAAACCTGTTCATTCAGATAATATGAAAAAGATGATTGAAATAGGACTTAACATGTACAGATTGGTTATGAAAAGTGATGTCACCGTGGTGGTAGTTCATGGTGAAAGTGGTAACATGATAACTCTAAGGTTTCTTTCCAGTAATTTGAAAGATAATGATTTCCCACTATGGAAAAAAGGGAAAGTCTGGATTATGACAATCCAGATGGATTTCATGTCAAGTCCCTTTCAAAGAAATAAGGACATGGTTTTCCTTCATGGGGCTTTATCTTTTGCAGTTCATTCAGAGAAGATATTGGGATTCAAGCAATTTGCTCTCACAAGAAACCCTATCTTGGAAAAAGAAGGCAGTTTTATCAAGACCTTCTGGGAAAATGCCTTTGGGTGTTCCTTCCACACTTCTGTAACAGAAAAGGCAAATGGGGCCACTTGTACTGGAAAGGAGAAACTGGAGCTCCTTCCCACATCTTTCTTTGACATGGAATTGAGTGGCCACAGCTACAGTGTATACAATGCTATCTATGTAGTGGCACATGCTTTGCACGACTTCTATTCATCTATAATGAAAAGCAGAGCAGGGGGGAAAGTCAAGGGGAAACTTTTGAATCAACATTTATGGAAGGTAAAATCCCCCAAAAGACAATTTGCAGATGTCTCACTACATCTTTCTTCTATATTTCTAAAAAAAATTCCTTCTTCCAAGAATTCATTTGTCTAATATAGGTGAAATTGTGCAGTTTAGTTAAATTTGAATTTAGCCATTCTTTTTTTTTTGCAGTCTAAGACCAAGTAAAAAAAGAAAAATACCAGATATCATTAATGTATCCATTTGTAATAATATGTAAATATATAAGAAAGAAGAAACCCTATAAAATTAGGAATTCATTAGTCACAAAACACTTTATATAAGCTAAAGTTAGATATAAAAATGTTGCTTCTGCCTTTGAAAGTCCTGCATATTGATAATTTAGTAAGACTAAACATGATTTATTTCTAGATAACATGCATACAATTTATTTTAAAACATTGTATTCTCTTTATTTATTTGGTCCAAGACCAATATGTTATTTTGCTTATTTGGTATTACTTTTTCCTAATATGTTTTTTTATTATATGATTACTGAACCTGCTAATTTTGAGAAGTTTCTAAGTTACAAGAACATACTGAAAATTTACTTTCTTTTAAAGGAAATCAATGAAGATGTTTGTGATTTTTATATTAGAATTTTTTTTAAAAATGTATGGCGTTCCCTAACATTACAATTTTAACATTTTAAAGCCTTCTGCAACATTCAACCCTAATACTCTTTATATTCTTCTCAATGTAAACTTTCTTTCGCAATTATCTCAATTATTTTCTTTAGAAATCTCCTGGAAATAGTCTGCTTTAAATTGCTGTATAGTCAATTATACTTCTTTATTTTATTTCTTTTGTTTCATTGTGGTGTTATGAAGATTCTGTAATCATAATTATAAAACGTAATGTAATTTATTATTGTGGTTATTATTATCTTCCATGTTTTACAAACCTTGAAAGGTTTTCTTGTATATATACATCAAAAGGAAGAAACAGTGCTGTCTTACACCCTGATAAATATCTCTATTTGGCTTATTTTCTGATTTAGCTCAACTACATTATCAGAAGAATTGCATTTAATAATAGTGCCGGGCAACAAATTGGGTTCAATGAAAATGGAGAATTAGAAACTGGATTTGATATTATCAATTGGATCACATTTTCAAATTTGTCTTTTAAGAAAGTCCAAGTGGGAGCCATAGAAAACAAGGAGTCCAATGAAAAAATGGTCACCATTTATGAAGATGTTATTGTGTGGCCAAGCAGGTTTAACCAGGTATGGACCAGAAACAATATGTTCAGTCCAGATTTCACTACTTCTAAAGGTCACTTAGAGCCAAACTATTCTACCACAATAACCCTTAGAAATAGAATTATAGTGTCTCCATGAAGCCTCTCTCGGCTAGCTTTGCGTGTTCATGTGTATTAAAAGCATCACAGTTAAAATAAGGCAAAACATTTAAATATATAAAATGCAAGATTAACATATGTACAAATTAAAAATGCCTTATCTAGAAACTCGGTACATCACGCTAACATGTGGTCCAAAACAAAACTTTTCTATTTTTTTATTTTTTATTTATGAACAGACCCAGCCACTTTCTCTGTGTAATGGGAAGTGTGATTCAGGCTACAGTAAGATTAAGATAGAAGGGAAACTATTTTGCTGTTATGACTGTCTTCAATGTGCAGAAGGGAAGATTTCTGACAGGGAGGGTAAGAGATATTGCATATACAATATCTACCACACTGAATGAATTGTATTGTCATTTGTATCATGGGAAAATTTTCTGTTTTCTGCCAACTCCTTGACTTTATTATTATTATTTATTGAATTTATAGACCGCCCCCTCTCCCCGAAGGGACTCGGGGCGGTGTACAGACAACAACTAAAAAACCATATACATAGTAGAAAATAGTAAATACCCCTTAAAAATAGATTAAATACAAAGCCTGTACAATAAAATTAAAAATTAAAAAACAGCCTAAAAAGTCTACCCCGAAAATTTAAAATTCCAGCCAGAAGGATTGAAGATTAAAACTACGGTTAGGCCAGGCCAGCTAAGTGGAACAGGTGGGTCTTAAGTTTCTTGCGGAAGGAGCAGAGATTGGTGGTTGTTCTGATGTCAGGGGGGAGGTCATTCCAGAGGGTCGGGCCCATCATAGAGAAGGCCCTACTCCTGGGCATCGCCCACTGGCATTGCCTAGTGGACGGCACCCGGAGGAGTCCCTCTCTGTGAGAGCGAATTGGTCGCAGGGATGTGTGGGGTAGGATGCGATCCCGCAGATAGCTAGGTCCTGTGCCATGGAGCGCTTTGAAGATGATAGTCAGAACCTTGAAACGCACCCGAAAAGCCACAGGCAGCCAGTGTAGCCCGCGCAGGAGAGGTGTTATATGGGAGTACCTGGTACTTCCCATGATTGCCCGTGCGGCCGCATTCTGGACCAGCTGCAACCTTCGGGTGCAGTTCAAGGGAAGCGCCATGTAGAGAGCATTGCAATAGTCCAGACGGGACGTCACCAGCGCATGTGTGACTGTGTGAAGGGAGTCCCGGTCCAATAGGGGACGCAATTGGCGCACCAGGCGAACCTGGTGGAACGCCCCCCGTACCACGGCTGTCACATGGTCATCCATCGACAGCCGGGCATCCAGGAGGATGCCCAAATTGTGCGCCCGCTCCACGGGGGCCAGTTGTTCGCCCCCGATGGCCAGTGATGGAACCCACTGGTTCAACCAGGGTGCCGGTAACCACAGCCACTCTGTCTTGACGGGGTTGAGCCTGAGTCTGTTGCTTCCCATCCAGACCCGTATGGCCTCCAGGCACCGGGACATCACTTCGACGGCATCGTTGGGGTGGTTCGGGGTGGAGATGTACAGCTGAGTATCATCAACGTGCAGATGGTACTCAACCCCAAAACCACGAATGATCTCACCCAGCGGCTTCATATACGTGTTGAACAGGAGGGGCAAGAGGACCGACCCCTGTGGGACCGCACAAGGGAGTGGCCTCGGGGTCGACCTCTGCTCCCCTGCCAACACGCATTGCGTCCGGCCGGAGAAGTAGGAGGAGAACCACCGCAAGATGGTGCCCCTCACCCCCAGCCCCTCCAGATGACGCAATAGGATACCATGGTCGATGGTATCCAAAGCAGCTGAGAGATCTAATAGGCCAATTAGACTATAAAATAGGGATAAGTAATTGAATTGTAAACATGTTCATCATTGGTAGCAAGATCTGGATTTATGCAAATACAAATTGATGTCAACTAACTTAATGTACGACATATATTTTTCAGAAATTAATTGGAAGTCCTCACTTTGAACACTTGTAGAGTCTGTTTTATTCGTTCAATGCAACTTCAACATCAATATTTTATTCCCTAGACATGGATGAATGTTTTGAATGTCCAGAAGATCAGTATCCCAATGAGAAGCAGGTTTTGTGTCTCTCCAAAGTTGCAACATTCTTGAACTACAAAGAAATCTTGGGAACAGTTATGGCTAGTTCTTCTCTTTTCTTCTCTTTAATCACAGTTGGAATCCTTTGGATGTTTATTAAACATCAGGACACTCCCGTTGTCAGAGCTAACAACCGAAACCTCACATATGTCCTCCTTTTTGCTCTCCTACTATCATTTCTTTGTACTTTGCTATTCATTGGGAAACCTTACATAGTGACATGTCTCCTTGGTCAAACTGCCTTTGGCATCATTTTCTCAGTGGCCATTTCTTGTGTTTTGGCCAAAACCATCATTGTGGTTCTAGCTTTCATGGCTACCAAGCCAGGGTCCAAGATGACCAAGTGGGTGGGGAAAAGACTTGGCATATTTATAGTATCCTGCTGCTCCTTTATTCAAATTAAAATTTGTGTTGTATGGCTGATCATCTCTCCCCCATTCCCAGATGCTGACATGAAGTCAATAGCAGAAGAAATCATTCTGGAGTGCAACAAAGGATCTGCCTTCATGTTTTACGGTGTCTTGGGTTATATGGGCTTCCTTGCCATTGTCAGTTTCACACTGGCTTTCCTAGCAAGGAAATTGCCTGATGCTTTCAATGAAGCCAAATTTATCACCTTCAGCATGTTGGTCTTCTGTAGTGTTTGGTTGTACTTTATTCCAGCATACCTGAGTTCAAAGGGAAAATATATGGTTGCTGTGGAGATCTTCTCCATTATAGCTTCCAGTGCTGGATTACTGCTTTGTATCTTTTCTCCCAAACTGTACATTATTGTGCTGAGGCCTGATTTGAACAAAAAGGATCAGCTCAAAAGAAAAGAAAAAAGGACAGAATAGCATAAATTGTTATCGCTGCTGCCTATTTTGCATCAGATATGAGGAAGGTTGGAGCCAGATTGGTTTTGAGATTAAGGCACTAAATTGGAAACTAGGAGAGTGTGAGCTTTACTTCCACCTCAGACTTGTTTTTTTCCCCAAAAATGTTTATTAGTTTTTATACTTATATGGGAAAAGGTAAGGGGATACAAAAATTTTTGGCAGTTCCCACACTCCATCCAAAACTCACAATTTTTACAATCTTAAATACAAAATATAAAAGATAAGCAGAAAACAGGGTCTTATTCTATATTCTCAACCAAGTGTTCATTCATTTTCCTTTGTCACTTTCTAGAGTATCACCAATTGCTATTATTTCAAATACTTTTATTTTTGTGATCTGAGCCTTTTCGATATTGCTCCTTCATCCCTGTCCCCAGAGGAAGCCTCAGCCCCCCGTCCTTCTTATCTTGCACCTTAGTGTCCCTTCCACTACCTTCACTATGTTCGTCCTCTATGAGAGGAAAATTATTTTTAATGAAGGATTCCGCCTCCTGCACTGTATTAATTCTTATCCTGTTTCCCTCCCAAAAGATCAACATTCCTTCTAGCAATAACCATCTAAACCAAATTCCTTTCTTATATATTTTCTTTAATAAGGAGGAATACTTCCTCCTTTTCTCTCTTATCTTTTTTGGAATCTGCTTAAGGATGGTGATTTCTTCATCTTTATATTTCAATGGTCTCTCCCTTTAGGTCCCAAGCACCTCATCCCTTGTGGTCCTCCTGAGAAATTTAACATGTACCTCCCTTGGAACATTATGACTTCTAGCATATGCTGAATTTATCCTGTAGACTAGGTCCATATCCCACCAGCTGTTTTTTATCTCTCTTAATATAATCTGCTAAGATTGTACTCATGATATCCTTTCTGTCTCTGGTAGGTTCTGGAATGTAAGAAAAAAGGACATTCTTTCAAATTCTATTTTTGCCAAAAAGTTTTCCAATTCTAGATTTCCCTTCCAGATTGTTTTAATCTCTTCCCCCAACCCAGCCGCACCCTCCTCCAACCCTTCAATCCTTTGTTTATTTTCTGCAATATGATGTTTAACATCTCTGAGCTCTTCTTTGAGCTCTGTCATTTCTTTTTTCAATTCATTTTGCCCCTCCATAAGTTCTTGAAACATTTGAGAGACAGATAGTTCTTTTGGTCCCTCCTCTTGCTGTAACAGTGAGGTAATTTTCATTTGTTACATACTGGGACTGGAAGAGGCAGATGAGGGGGCCGAAAGTGACTTGCCTGTCGGTGGTTTCTTAGGCCCCATTTGTTTAAAGTTCAGAGATGTAAGTCTTTTCCCAAAAAGATGGTGCTCGAGGATTGCGCAGCTGTGCTGATCCCAAGAGGCAAAAAAAGCCAAAAGTGCAAGTTCACAGTTCCAAGGCACCGAGGCAAATCAAAAGAAGGGGTTCAAATAATCAAAGTTCAGAAGAGCCACATATCAGGGAGGGGTCTCTGTTTCCTTCAGAGAGAGTAATAAGGCTGAAGGTAGTTTCAAAGGGCAGACTTCATTTATAAGTAGACAAAAGAAGAAGGGAGGGTGCCATCTTGGCTCCTCTTTCCACAGGGAGAAAGAAAACGAAAGTCTTTAGCTAGTCAGTTAGCTAGTCCAAGTGACAGGTCAGCCTTTGTTCTCTCTCTTCTAAGAGAGATTGTTCAAATGCCAGTTAATCCAAGGGGGGAGAGAAAGAAACACCCCCTCTAATCTCCATTCAAATAGGTTGAACACAGAACTTACAAAAGTCTGCTGCTTTTCCTTTAAACAGTCAGAGAGTTCAGGATGGATCCCCCACCACCAGGCTCCAGCCGCACTTCTCCAGGCACATTCTCTCCTCCGGGACTATTCGGCAAAAGGGCGGACAGCGCAATGCTGTCCCTCGCCCCCCCCTCCGCTCCCCGGCTCCTAGGCAAAGCTGAAAAGCACCCCTGCTGGCTGCCGCCAATTTCAGGGGGCTTCAGCAAGCCGCCCTTCGGCAGGGGACACCTCCAGTGCCCCCTGTGCTCCTTACGGAGCCCACTGGGGAGAAGAGCGGCGGACAACACGTCCATCGCCAGCAGGAACTGGAAGTCGTCTCCACCTCAGATTTGTTGAGAAGCAAGTAATATTAGACATATTTGCTGCCTTGAATTATTTATTTATATAAAGATAATAAAAGGGCAGGGAAATTAAAACAAATAAATATTAATCCTCCTTCAAAATTTATATCTCGCTTTTTTTAGTTGAAATTTTACTTTAAAAAACAATTGTTTATTAAATGTACATAATATAGTTCACTGAGAGTTTTAAAAAGTTATTTACATAATGTATTCCAAAAAAACACATCTTAAAGAAATGTCTTAAATGCATAGGCCTATTATCTGGCTTATTTAAAGACCAAAGTAAATATCTACAAATCTGCTCATCTTGATTTCTAATGGGGGAAGGTGCACTTCCCTATTCTCTGTCCAGAGAGAAAGAGAGATTGGTCCCTTTAGTGATGAAACCATTTTCATGTTTGTCCTATGATGATGGAAAAGAGAAGAATAGAAGAAAGAAAGAAAGATTGGGAAAACTTACTGTTTTTGCATGCATTTTAATCAGTAGAAGGAATTATTCTGACAACAGAAAGATCCAAATCAACCTTTCAAAAAGGGAGTGCTACACAACAGAAGATAGCACAAATCAAGTACAAGCAAACTGTGCACAATATGTGTCTGATAGAAAAACAAAGCTGAAATAAAATACATCTATATATTAAGGATCATATGGTTCATCTAACTCAACACTTTATTCCCTCCCATTATTAAATGCAAAGAGAAAACAACTTACAAATAATAGCGGGCAAGCAAGGGAAAATGACACTCCTAAGTTGTTTGTAACCTCTGCAAATTAATTGGTCAAAGGAAAAAGAAATCATTATGTTTTCCATTTAATGAGATACCCATCCTCTAACTCTGTGAAACACACTGCCAATATTAACATGTTCATTTGGAAAACATCAAGAGGCTTCCAGAATAGACTTCCAAAGTAAGGACAGGATTGACTTTCCAGCAGTCATTCTGATGTTACTTCAGTGGGGAATGTATTTATCTCTATTGCACCAACCTATGAGTTCTTTGTCAGAGAAGGTTGACCACAGCTACAGATCAATTCCACAGTTGGTCATGCAACTCATGAGGAATATTAAATAATTAACCAGACCATTCAAGGGGTGAGGTAGACCAGACAGGAAACATGGCTAGATGATTTAACAACTAAACAAAAGTATCTGAGAAAGAACAAAGCAACATTCCCTTGACTATTGCAATCTTGAGATATTTACAGTTTGGTTTCTGATCTTGAATATTTGCCACTAGAAACTAGTAGAACAGTAACCAAGACTGTTAAAGATGAATCTAAAATACAAACTGCTACATTCAGTGTGCTGGAAGCCATGTTTCTAATGAATTTGGGTCAGGTTGTATATAAGATTCCCAATTCTAAATGTTGTATCAGTGACCTTCTGCTGTCAGCGTTCCAAATATCATGCAAAAATAAATAAAAGTCCAAGGCAGAGTTACCCTTAAAGTTCCAATTTAATAAAGCAGACATGTTGGCACATCTGTGAAATTCCGACTCTGATTTATTTCCTGAAATGCCACCCAGTTGAAAGTTCATAATCTTATGCACACTCCCATAAATCCATCACATGGTCCAATCTTCTTCTTTGACGCCGACAACTCCACCCCGCGGGTTCCGGTCAGGTGTTAAGGTGCAGAGACAAAAGATGACCTTGGGCTTCTAGAAAGAATGACAACAACACATTCCACAAATCTACTCCTTTCTATTCTGCCCTCCCAACTACTACACTAATGAAACAGCATAGGAAAATAATAGAAAGTGTGGCAGGCCAAAGATCCTAAAAGAAACATAACTACAGGCCTGACAGGTGGCCTCTCCTCAGAAGAAAAATGTTTCCTGTAAAGAAAATAACATAAAACTTAACATAATAAAAAATAACCACCTCTTCCCCCCCCCCCCTAGGGGGACCCTTTGGCTTATCTGGAAACTTCTCATGGAATTGTTTCACTAATTTATCCGCTTTTAGATCTCAACTTTTCACCCACATATCTTCAGACAAAGGGTATCCCTTCCAATGCACTAAATATTGTAAGCGACCTCTGTATAGGATGGAATCTAAGATTTTTTTTCACCTTATAATGTGTTTCCCCTTCTACTACTACAGGAGGAGGGGAAGCTTGGGTGGATGGCCTTATGCTAGACCCCATTACTGCTTTCAACAAGCTAAAAAATGTTTACTATATGTACATACTATTGGTTGAGTGAATTTTTTTTTAAATTAAGTAGAATGGTAGCATATTTCAAACAACTGCATCTTAAAGAAATGTCTTAGATGCACACGACATAAGCATTATCTGGTTTATTTAAAGAACAACATAAATATCTACAAATCTGTCTCAATGGTCCAAGTTCCAGACTGACCCAGTAGGAAAATGCCACACCATGAGGAAATAAACTTGGGTTTATTCAGCTGGACTCTGGCACACAATGAGTTAAACAGCAGCAAAACAGTCAGTAAACCAGCCTGTTAGCAAGCTTGTCAGATTCAAAGTCTGCGCTGGGGGTTTCCGCCTCCCAGCACCCTTAAGTAGGTGAGCCATGCCTCCTGTTGGTGCTGGCCTTTTGGCTGACATGCACCGAAACCCCGGGCCAGCTGATTGTTGGGCTGGAACAGTTGTTCCCCATGCTGCTATGCCTCTGCACCTCACAGCTTCTCCTACTGCTGTCTCTGCTGACACTGAGGCTGCTAAGCCGATCGTGACTAAGAGCAGCCATCTTCACCACCCCTCCCTGTCACACAGCTGGGCAATCTCCATCCTGCTGCAGCTGACACCCCCCCCCCCCTTTACCTGTGCTCTGTCCCACCCCACTGTGGCAAGCCCGGGATGCAGCTTGACAAGTGGCTCCCCTTTTCAGGGCAACATCTGGAAAACAGTAAGCAGAAACAGTGAATCATCACAGTTGTCAGCATTCTAGAAAACCTAAATGCCAGTGAAAATTCCGCCACAGGCATTTCTCAAAGCTCCCATTTATTAGAGTAGGTACACAGGTACATCTAGCAAAACCAGAATCTGAGATTTCTGGGCTTTTTCTCACTAAGTCAAAAGCCCAAACCCATCTCCCGCCCCCATCAGTCCATCACATCGTCCAATCTCAATCTATCCCAACTCGAGACATCACTTCAACCACTCCTTCTCCATGTGCAGGAATACCATGAACTTGACCAAAAGGACGAATGCTATTAATTCTAACTACATTCCCTCTACTAGTTCCCCCCTCCTAATTTCCCAAGCACAAGCATATGGAAGCACGGAAGCTTCTGGGGCTAATATGACTTCCAAAGCTGACAACAGTGTCACATTCGGGTCCCACCCAGTTTGCTGGGATGCTTCCTGTGAAATCGAACAAGCACTCAGTCTGCACTTACATCCTTCTGTGATACCCATGAGGCTTCTGTGAGGGAGTAACCCTGCCAGCAAACCAGCTACCGGCCCTGGCCCCGATGTAGCTTTGTCAATCTTGTAATGGTTTCTCCCAACCTCTATCAGGTTGGGTGGCGCACCTGCAGGTGGTCAGATGTTGTCTTCCCTTACTGGATTCGGCAAACTGCTGTGAAAGACAGGGTGCACTTTACCCAGCAAGCAAGGTAATTTTCAGTCCACTGTTATTGGGTTAATCACCCATACAAAAGGGAATGGACCCAGGAACTTCACGGTAACTTCTGGCAGGGAACCTTTGATTTCAGATACTTGGTCAACAGAAACACCTTCTGCCCCACCTGGAATTCTTTTTGTGGAAATAAGTTTTTCTCTGCCTGCAATTTCTGGGTTTCTATAGGGCCACTTTCACCACTCCCCACACTCCTGGCAAAATGTCTACCTGTTTCTTTGGAAGGGCGTAAGGGTTTCTATTACCCAGGTATGGGAACCAAGTCTTGTCCATGCACCACATGGAAAGGGGTAACAATTGTACTGCTATGGACTACGTTGTTGTATGCCACCTCCTGAAAGGGTAAAATAACTGCCCAGTTACACTGCTGATAGGTGACATAGCATCTCAAATAGCATTCCAGTATGTTGTTAGTTCTCTCCATGGCCCCACTGGTACTTGGATGGAATGCTGATCTTAACCCTTGAGATGAGATGAGTATCTTAACAAACTCCCACCAAATTGGGCTGTGAACTTAGACTCCCTGATCTGAAATTATCCTCTGTGGTGCACCGTGGAGGTGATATATGTGTAGGAGGAATAATTTATCTAGCTTCTGTGCCAATGGCAAGCCAGATCAGGGTATAATATGGGCCTATTTCAAGAACAGATCAATGACTGTCCAGATGATGGTCTGATCATTGCTCTCCGGTAACTCCACAATGAAGTCCATATCTATCTTCTCCCATGGTTGAGTGGAGTTGGCCACAAACTGTAGGAGGCCATCAGGTTTCCCTGTGCAAGGTTGTGTGGTCATGAACACCGGGCAAGACTTCACAGACTTCTCCATGTCGTGTAGCATCATGGGCTACCAGAACTGTCATTTGGCTAAATACAGAGTTTTGTGGAAGCCAAAATGTCTGGCTTGTTTTACTTCATCACACCATTGTAGTACTTGTTGTTTCAGGGATTGGGGTACATATAGCTTACTATCCTTCCATGCGATCCCCTCCCGGTGGATGAGCAGAGTTTGGTGTTCCAAGAACCAAGGGTCTTTTATGAGTTCCATTTGGAGGTAGTGGGTCAGGTCATCTGAATGCATGATCTGCTGCCGGGCGGACAGTTATGCAGCTTGTTGCAGTGCAAGGGTAATAATGGTGTGCACCACTTCTTCCTTGTCACTGTTGCATTGCGGCATTTGGGATACTGTGCTTGGAAGAAAGTTCTTCCCCCGGGGATGCGGCCTTTGCGGCCTTTGACCTGGTGTCGATCCCGGATGGCTCCTTGGTTTACCGAGGAACTCCGGGAGATGAAACACCGGAAAAGATGCCTAGAGAGTGGTTGGAGGGCCAGCTGGTCTGAATCTGATCGAACACTAGTAAGAATTCATATTAAATCCTACTTAGTGGCGATAGAAGTGGCAAAACAGCAATATTTTTCCGCTCTTATTGCGTCCGCAGATAACCACCCAGCCGCCCTGTTTAGGGTGACCCTGCTCCTTACTTAACCAAGGAACTGGGGAAGACCCCTTGCAGGGTAGGGCTGAAGAATTTGTTCAGTATCTGCAGGATAAAATTGCTCAGATCCGGACAGGCTTGGACTTTGACTGGGTAGATTCGGGCGAGCCGATGGGGCTGAATCTTGAGGAGACAATCTGGGATGGGTTTGACCCTGTGACCCCCGAAGGCATGGACAGGATTATGGGGAGACTCAGTGCTGCCACTTGTGTGCTGGACCCGTGTCCCTCTTGGTTAGTTTCGGCTTCCCAGGAGGTGACACAAGGCTGGCTCCAGGCGATTACCAATGCTTCATTGAGAGAGGGATCCTTTCCCACTGCCTTGAAGGAGGCGGTGGTGAGACCCCTCCTTAAGAAGCCTTCCCTGGACCCAGCTTCTTTAGCCAACTATCGTCCGGTCTCCAACCTTCGCTTTGTAGCAAAGGTTGTCGAGAGTGTGGTAGCACGTCAGCTTCCCCAGTACCTGGATGAAGCTGGCTACCTGGATCCGTTTCAGTCGGGTTTCAGGCCCGGGTACAGTACGGAGACGGCATTGGTCGCATTGGTCGATGATCTCTGGTGGGCCACAGAGTTGGCCTCCCCAGGGTGCCGTCGGCCAGACAGTGTCGGCTGGTGACCCCCAGGGGGTGAGCCTTCTCTGTGGGAGTGCCTTCCCTCTGGAATGAGCTGCCCCCAGAGCTTCGCATAATCCCTGACTCTGGTCCTTCCGACGCGCCCTAAAAAGTTGGCTTTTCCAGCAAGCCGGCCTAGCCTGTTAATTTTAACTTATTTTAAATGTATTGTCTTTTAAATATGTTTTCTTGGAGCTTCGCCATGGTTTCCACTGATGGAGTTTGGTGCAGCTTTCCTTCCGGTCTTCAAGGTGATAGTTGTGGTGCTTGTCATCTCTTTTGGGATCTATGCTACTCTCCTAGAATTCTGTGTACACACACACAAACACACACACACACACACACACATATATATATTCTCCCAGATTAATATCCAATATATTTACCTTAATAATGCTCCCTTGGGCTTCTTCCTCTTTCCTCTCTTCCATTCCTCTAATACTATTCTAAGTTCTCTATCTCTTATATTCCACTGTTACATTTGAGTTATAGAATACATATTGTAGTATATTAATTTTCCACTAGTTTCTATATTTATACTCTTGATTGTGCCTGTTCCTAATCACAATTAATAATAAACAAACAAAATCATACTATAGATAGGTAATAATATTAATAATATTAATTAATAATGAATAACAAGTATAGGCAATGTAATCAGATAATGAAAGTTATAGCTAAGCTTATAACAAGACAAATCATAATAACAGAGAAAGACAATATCACAATAGAAAAAGAATGGGTAAAGTATAAGTTTATATGACTATGAATATAAATAATTATGTATAACTTTTAAATGTGAGTATTAATATAAATATATCAATTTATCAATATGTAAAATCTGCTTTCAAAATCTTTTGCTTTAAGTATAAGTATAAATAAGTATAAATATAGATAAAAATAACTTTTATTTTAAAAAGTCTGTTCTTTGACCACTTCCTAGTAAAAGATGGAGTGTTTAATGGTATTTTGCTCCTTCCTTAGTGAATGATTCTAATCTGTTTTAGATGGTCTTGGTGGTGCTTATTAGAGGAATTTTTCATTTTTCCCATACTTTTTCAATTACATCAGGGCTGTCAAACTCCCGGCTCACAGGCCAAATGCATCATGCGCTGGCCACACCAATCCCTGTTTTAACCATCATGTGACACCACTGTGACAATGTGAGTTTGACACCCCTGAACTACATGAAACCTCCAGGAGATGTCATTTAATATTTGACTTGCTGATGAAACCCAATTTTATACCATGTCATAGGCTTTAAGGGAGATGCTATCAAGGTTGTATCATATAGAACACTAATGCCTTTAAGAGTCAGGACAAGAAAGAACAGAAGCTAAAGAAGGTAGATTTGATATTTCTATATTGAGGTTCTCCATCAATGCCAGTAGAAATAAGAAAAAAAGGGATAAAAAGAGATAAGAAAAAAAAGGTTTGTAATTTGGAGATTCATTCTGGACTCACAATTGCTATTTTAAATGTAGGTGAAAGCCATGACTAAAGGACTCCATTTCTGGCAGGCAACCCAATTCTTTATCTGATACAGGTGGAGCTGGCTATACACACAAATTTATGGATTTGACATGGGACAACATTTAATGCCTCCTCTAAAGTTACACCTAATGCAAAATGCTGCAGTCTCTGAGACAATAGCATTCTAATATTATGCTGATATAATGGTAAGTTGAGAGCACCTATATTGATTATGGATTGAGTTCTGGTGACAACTGAAAGCACTGATTTTAACATGTCAATCCTTTTATGGCTTAGCACCACCTGAAAGAAAGGGCCTTTTTGATAAACTTTCCAATATTTGGAAGAATTTGATAGATTATATATATATATATATATATATATATATATAGATAGATAGATAGATAGATAGATAGATAGATAGATAGATAGATAGATAGATGATAGATAGATAGATAGATAGATAGATGATAGATAGATAGATAGATAGATGATAGATAGATAGATAGATAGATAGATAGATAGATAGATAGATAGATAGATAGATAGATATGGTATGATATGATATGATCATATAATGGCAATATATAATGGCAATTATATTATCATATTATATCATATATCATATGATATGATAATATAATGGCAATTATATTATCATATCATATCATATATCATATGGTATGATATGACATCAAAGCACATATGATGATTACCGATTCAGTTTTAGGTACAACTAAAAGCACTAATTTTACCATGTAAAAACTTTTACGGCTTAGCATCACCTGAAAGAAAGGGCCTTTTTGAGAAACTTTCCAAACTTTGGAAAAAATAAAATAGATGATAGACAGACAGACAGATGATAGATAGATAGATAATAGATAGAAGATAGATAGGTAGATAGTAGATAGGTAGGTAGGTAGGTAGGTAGGTAGGTAGATAGATAGATAGATAGATAGATAGATAGATAGATAGATAGATAGATAGATAGATTATAGACAATCAGATAAACATCTATCCAAATTTGAATATTATCAATGAGGTATAAATTTCCACAGAAGTTCTTGATTAATTGTAGATTTGTTTTTTAAAAAAAATCTTTTATTGAATTACAGCATCATTTTTAAATAATTATTTTACTATTATGTGGCATGTAGCTGGTATTTTTAATTTTATTATTTTTTACTCTTGTTATGTAGAACTTATTTTATTATAATTTAATTAATATATTGTATATTTCCTTTTAACATTTTGTGTATCCACAAACTGCTGTGAGACTAGGGTAGAATCAAACAAATAAGCAATGTGTAAATTAATGTAAGGCCATATTGCTTTAAAAAACAAGAACAATTTTTCCCCTGTCTTCATACAAACCGGAAAAAGTTCTTTATTTCTTTTAGGTTTTCATTGCTGTCAATAATTACAGGCTGCTATACAACTGTTTATATGCCATAGTTTCCTACGACTTGAATTCTGAATTGCTGATCTTTCCATTATCATTATCAATTCCCACATAATTGTTTCAACTTCATCTCCTAGTGGACAAGTGGTTGTTATGGAGACAAGTGCAAGTAGAAACACTTTTAATGAGGCAGAGCTTGGGGAAGCTTCAACTGGCTTAAGATCAGACACTTTTACACATTATGGTGATATTTGCTGCCTTGGTCTTGGTGCTTTTGCCTGAAATTATGTCCATGATTCCCAGTGCCAGATGTAGGACTAACAACCCTCTGCCTTTTCTTCACAAGCAATATCAGTCAGGAGATTTCATAATTGTGGGCATTTTCTCTCAGATCTACCTCTACTGTAAAAAGATAGACTTCAGGAAACATCCATCTAAGGAGCTTTTTGGCAACACTGTGTAAGATATTTTTTACAGAGACACAGGAAAAGAGAAAGAAAAAAAGCATATAGAGTGGAAAGAAGGAGGAAGGGAAGGAGGGAGAGAGAGAGACAGTCTTTGTATGTAGGAAAATATATAGATGGAAAATAGATTATAAATAATTAGATGATGGATGGATGGATGGATGGATGGATAATAGATAGATAGATGGAAACTTGATAGAATATAGATAGGTAGGTAGGTAGGTAGGTAGATGATAGACAGACAGACAGATGTTATGAACATTAACCTGAGTTGACCAATATCATGCATGATATACATTTTAACAAAATATATAATGCTTATTTAAGGGTCTTAACTCCAATGTATCAGCACATCCTCGCTTTAGAGTTTGCCATCATGAAAATCAATAGAGATCCATCTATTTTACCAAACCATACCATGGGCTTCCATATCTATAATTCCTACTTTGATCCAACTTGGACATACCGAGCCTCATTGGAGCTCTTCTTTACAAAGGGCCAATTCATACCTAACTACAACTGTGATCCTCAAAACAGACCAATGGCAGTCATTGGAGGACCTTCATCTCACATCTATCTATACATGGCTAATATCCTTTCCCTGTACAAAATGCCACAGGTATGTTCCTTCCATGGAATTAAGTGGCAGGAGATAAAAATCCATATAATATTTTTTCTGTAAAAATAGTCAAGGAAAAAAATATTGTGGTTATAATAAAAAGGATGCATTTTACGAATTTCAGGCTGCTAGAGACTGCAAGTGAATTTTGGTGTGTTTTGGTTATGACACAGCACCTTAATTCTTCAGCTTTTTGGTGTTTCAAGGAGCCAGGCAATTAATGGGGATATTATACATTGCCCAGAAGTAACATTTTATAGGTCATTTCAGGGAGTGAGTTACTAAACCCATGGTGGAGTGTGGTCAGAATTTCAAACTGGGTCTGGGAAAAATTGTACCTTGAAAATCACACCGTTCAATTTTTTACTTAAAATATGATTGCAACTATAATAAAAGTGTATTTTGCTGTATTCTCCAGAGTGAGTAAAAGGTTCACCCAACCTAATATTCAGGATTTTTTTAAGGACTTAGTATTGATTTTGTTTCAGATTCTTTCTGGTCCACTAATGTTCTCCTTGGAAATAAGATGAACTTCTCTGGAAATATTCCATCAGTAGTATTTAAAAGAACTAGAGGATATTTTTCAACCAATTAAATAATATATTGTAAATTAATATTCATCTTAATGTATAATATTAAATTTGAAGTATACAAATTGCATGACATATTTGAGTGATATAGTTTGTGCTCTGTGAACTAAATCTTGTGTCTTGAGATATGATATTGGAAACCCCAGACATGAAGTATATTCTGTAGTTTTTCTATGGTGATATAACATTAAATGATTCATCTCTGAATTGTGAACTGGTGTTCTAATGCAACTGAATCACTGACCAATTTTCGTAATGCAGCTCAGCCTTGGAAGTGAGGGCATGGCAGTCTCCATGCAGAGATGGAGATCTGCTGATTGAACTTATTTTCTTAGGGCAGGAGAAAAGCTGAATGTTGCTGCTCTATAGGCTAAGCCGCCCCGAGTCCTTCGGGAGAGGGTGCGGCTAAGAAATAAATATTTATTATTATTATTATTATTATTATTAAGCTTGAATATAAATGTGAAACTTACATGGGATTCGGCTTCAGTTTCTAATTTAGTGAACAAAACAGGAACAGAATATGATTTGCACATCCACTTGTCACTTTACAATGATTTTTCCCCCTTTTTATTCTTTATCTCTCTGATTCTAGATATTATATGGTTCTGCTCCTGAAATTAGCACAAAAGACCAAGCTGCTTTTTACCAACAGATGTTGCCAAATATGGACTTTCAGTACAAGGGAATTTCTCAGTTATTGCTATATTTCACATGGACATGGGTGGGGATGCTGTTAGTAGACAACGAGAGTCGTGAAATGTTCCTGCGCAGGGTGCTTCCTATGGCTACCCAGAGTGGTATCTGCTTTGACTTCATTGCAAGATTTCCCAAACCTGTTCATTCAGATAATCTGAAAAAGATGATTGAAATAGGACTTAACATGCACAGATTGGTTATGAAAAGTGATGTCACTGTGGTGGTAGTTCATGGTGAAAGTGCTAACATGATGACTCTAAGGTTTCTTTCCAGTAAGTTAAAAGATAATGATTTCCCACTATGGAAAAAAGGGAAAGTTTGGATTATGACAATCCAGATGGATTTCACATCAAATCCCTTTCAAAGAAATATGGATATGGTTTTCCTTCATGGGGCTTTATCTTTTGCAGTTCATTCAGAGAAGTTACTAGGATTCCAGCAATTTGTTCAGATGAGAAACCCTATCTTGGAAAAAGAAGGCAGTTTTATCAAGACCTTCTGGGAAAATGCCTTTGGGTGTTCCTTCCACACCTCTGTAACAGAAAAGGCAAATGCGGCCACTTGTACAGGAAAGGAGAAACTGGAGCTCCTTCCCACATCTTTCTTTGATATGGAATTGAGTGGCCACAGCTACAGTGTATACAATGCTATCTATGTAGTGGCACATGCTTTGCATGACTTCTATTCATCTATAATGAAATACAGAGCAGGGGGGAAAGTTAAGGGAAAACTTTTGAATCAACATTTATGGAAGGTAAAATCCCCCAAAAGACAATTTGCAGATATCTCACTACATCTTTCTTCTATATTTCTAAAAAAAAATCCTTCTTCCAAGAATTCATTTGTCTAATATAGATGAAACTGTGCAGTTTAATTAAATTTGAATTTAACTATTCAATTTTTTTTTGCAGTCTAAGACCTAGTAAAAAAAGAAAAATACCACGTATCACTAATGTATCCATTTGTAATATTATGTAAATATATAAGAAAGAAGAAACCCTATAAAATTAGGAATTCATTAGTCACAAAACACTTTATATAAGATGAAGTTAGATATAAAAATGTTGCTTCTGCCTTTGAAACTCCTGCATATTGATAATTTAGTAAGACTAAACATGATTTATTTCTAGATAACATGCATACAATTTATTTTAAAACATTGTATTCTCTTTATTTATTTGGTCCTAGACCAATACCTTATTTTGCTTATTTGGTATTACTTTTTCCTAATATGTTTTTTTATTATATGATTACTGAACCTGCTAATTTTGAGAAGTTTCTAAGTTGCAAGAACATACTGAAAATTTACTTTCTTTTAAAGGAAATTGATGAAGATGTTTGTGATTTCTATATTAGAAACTTTTTAAAAATGTATGGCGTTCCCTAATATTACAATCTCCTGGAAATAGTCTGCTTAAATTGCTGTATAGTCAATTATACTTCTTTATTTTATTTCTTCTGTTTCATTGTGGTGCTATGAAGGTTCCGTAATCATAGTTACAATCAGAAATGTAATTTATTATTGTGGTTATTATTATCTTCCATGTTTTACAAACCTTGAAAGGTTTTCTTGTCTATATACATCAAAGGGAAGAAACAGTGCTGTCCTACATCCTGATACATATCTCTATTTGGCTTATTTTCTGATTTAGCTCAACTACATTATCCAAAGGATTGCATTTAATAATAGTGCCGCGCAACAAATCGGGTTCAATGAAAATGGAGAATTAGAGACTGGATTTGATATTATCAATTGGATCACATTTTCAAATTTGTCTTTTAAGAAAGTCCAAGTGGGAGGCATAGAACACAAGGAGTCCAATGAAAAAATGGTCACCATTTATGAAGATGTTATTGTGTGGCCAAGCAGGTTTAACCAGGTATGGACCAGAAACAATATGTTCAATCCAGATTTCACTACTTCTAAAGGTCACTTAGAGCCAAACTATTCCACCACAATGACCTTTAGAAATAGAATTATATTGTCTCCCTGAAGCCTCTCTCGGCTAGCTTTCCGTGTTCATGTGTGTCAAAAGCATCACAGTTAAAATAAGGCAAAACATTTAAATATATAAAATGCAAGATTAAAATATGTACAAATTAAAAAGGCCTTATCTAGAAACTTGGTACATTGATTGTGTTCCATCACGCTAACATGTGGTCCAAAACAAAACTTTTCTATTTTTTATTTATGAACAGACCCAGCCACTTTCTCTGTGTAATGGGAAGTGTGATTCAGGCTACAGTAAGATTAAGATAGAAGGGAAACTATTTTGCTGCTATGACTGTCTTCAATGTGCAGAAGGGAAGATTTCTGACAGGGAGGGTAAGAGATATTGCATACACAATATCTACCGCACTGAATGAATTGTATTGTCATTTGTATCATAGGAATTTTTTTTGTTTTCTGCCAACTCCTTGACTTGGCCAATTAGACTATAAAATAGGGATAAGTAATTGAATTGTAAACATGTTCATCATTGGTAGCAAGAACTGGATTTATGCAAATACAGATTGATGACAACTAACTTAATGTACGACATATATTTTTCAGAAATTAATTGGAAGTCCTCACTTTGAATACTGGTAGAGTCAGTTTTATTCCTTCAATGCAACTTCAACATCAATATTTTATTCCCTAGACATGGATGAATGTTTTCAATGTCCAGAAGATCAGTATCCCAATGAGAAGCAGGTTTTGTGTCTCTCCAAAGTTGCAACATTCTTGAACTACAAAGAAACCTTGGGAACAGTTATAGCTAGTTCTTCTCTTTTCTTCTCTTTAATCACAGTTGGAATCCTTTGGATCTTTATTAAACATCAGGACACTCCCGTTGTCAGAGCTAACAACCGGAACCTCACATATGTCCTCCTTGTTGCTCTCCTACTATCATTTCTTTGTACTTTGCTATTCATTGGTAAACCTCACAAGGTGACATGTCTCCTTGGTCAAACTGCCTTTGGCATCATTTTCTCAGTGGCCATTTCTTGTGTTTTGGCCAAAACCATCATTGTGGTTCTAGCTTTCATGGCTACCAAGCCAGGGTCCAAGATGACCAAGTGGGTGGGGAAAAGACTTGGCCCTTTTATAGTATCCTGCTGCTCCTTTATTCAAATTAAAATTTGTGTTATATGGCTGATCATCTCTCCCCCATTCCCAGATGCTGACATGAAGTCCATAGCAGAAGAAATCATTCTGGAGTGCAACAAAGGATCTGCCTTCATGTTTTACGGTGTCTTGGGTTATATGGGCTTCCTTGCCATTGTCAGTTTCACACTGGCTTTCCTAGCAAGGAAATTGCCTGATGCTTTCAATGAAGCCAAATTTATCACCTTCAGCATGTTGGTCTTCTGTAGTGTTTGGTTGTCCTTTATTCCAGCATACCTGAGTTCAAAGGGAAAATATATGGTTGCTGTGGAGATCTTCTCCATTATAGCCTCCAGTGCTGGATTACTGCTTTGTATCTTTTCTCCCAAACTGTACATTATTGTGCTGAGGCCTGATTTGAACAAAAAGGATCAGCTCAAAAGAAAAGAAAAAAGGACAGAATAGCATAAATTTTTATCGCTGCTGCCTATTTTGCATCAGATATGAGGAAGGTTGGAGTCACATTGGTTTTACGATTAAGGCACTAAATTGGAACCTAGGAGAGTGTGAGCTTTACTTCCACCTCAGACTTGTTTTTTTTTCCTAAAAATGTTTATTAGTTTTTATACATATATGGGAAAAGGTAAGGGGATACAAAAAAATTTTGCAGCTCCCACACTCCATCCAAAACTCACAATTTTTACAATCTTAAATACAAAATATAAAAGATAAGCAGAAAACAGGGTCTTATTCTATATTCTCAATCATGTGTTCATTCATTTTCCTTTGTCACTTTCTAGAGTATCACCAATTGCTATTATTTCAAATACTTTTATTTTTGTGATCTGAGCCTTTTCGCTATTGCTCCTTCATCCCTGTCCCCAGAGGAAGCCTCAGCCCCCCTCCTTCTTATCTTGCACCTTAGTGTCCCTTCCACTACCTTCACTATGTTCGTCCTCTACGAGAGGAAAATTATTTTTAGTGAAGGATTCCGCCTCCTGCACTGTATTATTTCTTATCCTGTTTCCCTCCCAAAAGATCAACATTCCTTCTAGCAATAACCATCTAAACCAAATTCCTTTATTATATAGTTTCTTTAATAAGGAGGAATACTTCCTCCTTTTCTCTCTTATCTTTTTTGGAATCTGCTTAAGGATGGTGATTTCTTCATCTTTATATTGCAATGGTCTCATCCTTTGGGTCCCAAGCACCTCATCCCTTGTGGTCCTCCTGAGAAATTTTACATGTACCTCCCTTTAACATTATGACTTCTAGCATATGCTGAATTTATCCTATAGACTAGGTCCATATCCCACCAGCTGTTTTTTATCTCTCTTAATATAATCTGCTAAGATTGTACTCATGATATCCTTTCTGTCTTTGGTAGGTTCTGGAATGTAAGAAAAAAGGACATTCTTTCAAATTCTATTTTTGCCAAAAAGTTTTCCAATTCTAGATTTCCCTTCCAGATTGTTTTAATCTCTTCCCCCAACCCAGCCACACCCTCCTCCAACACCACAATCCTTTGTTTATTTTCTGCAATATGATGTTTAACATCTCTGAGCTCTTCTTTGAGCTCTGTCATTTCTTTTTTCAATTCATTTTGGCCCCTCATAAGTTCTTGAAACATTTGAGAGACAGATAGTTCTTTTGGCCCCTCCTCTTGCTGTAACAGTGAGGTAATTTTCATTTGTTGCATACTGGGACTGGAAGAGGCAGATGAGGGGGCCGAAAGTGACTTGCCTGTCGGTGGTTTCTTAGGCCCCATTTGCTTAAAGTTCAGATATGTAAGTCTTTTCCCAAAAAGATGGTGCTCGAGGATTGCGCAGCTGTTCTGATCCCAAGAGGCAAACAAAGCCAAAAGTGCCAGTTCACAGTTCCAAGGCACCGAGGCAAACTAAAAGAAGGGGATCAAATAATCAAAGTTCAGAAGAGCCACATATCAGGGAGGGGTCTCGGTTTCCTTCAGAGAGAGTAATAAGGCTGAAGGTAGTTTCAAAGAGCAGGCTTCATTTATAAGTAGACAAAAGAAGAATGGAGGATGCCATCTTGGCTCCTCTTTCCACAGGGAGAAAGAAAACGAAAGTCTTTAGCTAGTCAGTTAGCTAGTTCAAGTGACAGGTCAGCCTTTGTTCTCTCTCTTCTAAGAGAGATTGTTCAAATGCCAGTTAATCCAACAGGGGGGGGGGAGAAAGAAACACCCCCTCTAATCTCCATTCAAATAGGTTGAACACAGAACTTACAAAAGTCTGCTGCTTTTCCTTTAAACAGTCAGAGAGTTCAGGATGGATCCCCCACCACCAGGCTCCAGCCGCACTTCTCCGGGCACATTCTCTCCTCTGGGACCATTCGGCAAAAGGGAGGACAGCGCAATGCTGTCCCTCGCCCCCCCTCCGCTCCCCGGCTCCTAGGCAAAGCTGAAAAGCACCATTGCTGGCTGCCGCCGATTCCGTGGGGCTTCAGCAAGCTGCCCTTCGGCAGGGGACCCCTCCAAGGCCCCCTGTGCTCCTTATGGAGCCCACTGGGGAGACGAGCGGCAGACAACACGTCCATCGCCAGCAGGAACCGGAAGTCGTCTCCACCTCAGACTTGTTGAGAAGCCAGTAATATTAGACATGTTTGCTGCCTTGAATTATTTATTTATATAAAAATAATAAAAGGGCAGGGAAATTAAAACAAAATAAATATTAATCCTCCTTCAAAATTTATATCTCGCTTTTTTTAGTTGAAATTTTACTTTTTAAAAAAACCATTGTTTGTTATATGTACATAATATAGGTTCACTGAGAGTTTTAAAAAGTTATTTACGTAATGTATTTCAAATAACAGCATCTTAAAGAAATGTCTTAGATGCATAGGCCTATTATCTGGCTTAATTAAAGACCAAAGTAAATATCTATAATTCTGCTCATCTTGATTTCCAATGGGGGAATGTCACTACGTTAAAATGTTTGCTAGCCATGAACTGACTGAACTGACACTAAATAGTTAAACTGAGAAAGAGTTATTGCGCAGGTCATAAAGTCTTATCTGACAGTGATGTATTGCGCATGTCTTCACACTTTCCAGAGAGAGAGCTACTTCTGTTCTTTTGTCCAGCTGCCAGTAAAACTGGCAGACGGAACCTTTCTTATCAAAATGTAACAATTAGTTAGTTTCTGTTTTATTTCCTTTTATTATTTTTGTATTAAAGTTTGTTTATTAATTAGAATATGCTTCCCAGAATCTTTATTTTTTTTTCTTCGCATCTTAATGTATATGCTGTTGGAAATCAGCCCGATCCTAGACCTCATTTTCTTCAGGGTGAAATCTTCCCCTGACAATTAATGGTAGCAGAGGATGGTTATAATTTACGGCTGTTTTTCCTTCGAGCTATCTTAAGATAACCGGCTAGGCTAATTAGCCATGTCGAAGAAAAAGAAGAAGAAGAAAAATGGAACGAGCTCAGATGGGTCCACTTCTTCTGATACAGAGGCTCCCTCAGACACAGAGAAGCAAGATCCTTCAAAATTACTTCAAAAGCAACAAATATCTCCACCGGCCGAGCCTGCTGTGGGGGAAGGAGCTACAGAAGACGAGATCTACGAAACGAGGTCAGTAGTTCCCCCTTCTCACTATGAAAGCTCACAAATACCTCAAGGAGATTATGATTTATTGGGGGCCAAGCCAAAACTTTCCACTTTGCCAGAGCCATTTCACTCCCAAACTCTTGGAGATTATGAAACAATTGATGAATGGCAAAAGCCTCAGCGGCAACTGCCGGCGGAGAAAAAATACTCCCACGCAGAAAGCGAAATTCATGAATCCTTCTCAGGCACTGGGGAAGAAATGCAAAGCTATCGTGACCAGTTAGAGCGATTTGAAAAATACGCCAGGGAAGCCAGAGAATATTTTGAGGAAATGAAAAGAAGTAGGAGGAGTTCCCCCACTCCCAAAATGTCTGAGGACGCCATCTTGTCTTCAAAACAACAGCCTAAGACACACCCCACAGAGGACATTGTTTTAGGTGAATCAGAACAAAGAGATATGTACATGTCACAGAGGTCACGTGATCCCTTTTGTTCCACTGAATTTCCGGCCACGTATAGAGTGCTGATGCAGCCAAGAAGTGAAGCTGCACTGCCATCTGCTGGCGGAGAAAAATTATTAGAGCAAAAGCTGAAGCAGCTACGCCAGAGCTTTAAAGATTTATCTATGAGTCCTCTAGAAGCCAAAGTTTTGCCTCCAAAGGTTAAGTCTTCAACGCCCCCTGGTGGTGTTGGATCCTCCCTAGATGGAAAAAGGCAAAGCCAAAGGCGAATGCAAGGAAGTCAATTTGATATTGCCACGCAAAGGCCAATGGTGCAATTGCAGCACCCCCTGGTTCAACAACCAGCTTTGCAACCTGCTCAACAAGTTGTTCCAATGCATATTCCTCAGCAGGTATTTCCAGTCACTCCTTTGACTGGTGAGTCAAAATTAAAGGAGTCAGGAGAGAATTATAAAGCCTGGGTCAGTGAAATTGCACTCTTGCTTCGCAGAGAAGGCACATACTGCATGGTTTTTAATCCTCCTGCCCAAACATGGACACCTGCAATGAGAGACCTGGAAAACAGAGCAATCACGACTTTGCTCATGTCAATGGAAATTGAGCTCCAGGGTACCTTTCCACTTGATGCAACAGCCCAACAAATTTGGGCTATTTTGGAAGATTGCTACAGGCCCGTTTCAATTGAATCTTCATGTTTGCTCATGTCTGAGTTCCATGGTTCGAAGTTGAAACCTGGTGAACGAATTGGTGGACATTTGACCAAACTGAAAAGAATGAGAAGTGAATTGAGACAAAATGGCCATGTAATCGATGATATCCAAATGATTAGCATCATCATTAACTCATTGAATTATGAATGGAAAGATGCTGTTGCAAAGATTAACTACGTGCCTATTGCTCAACGCACAGTTAACCACATTTGCAGACTTTTAGTGGAGGAAGAAGCTATCAAGTTAGCTACACCACATCTGCAACGACCCCCAGCATCAAAGGCTCCAGCTAGACGTCCCTTCTGAGGAAGAGGCTACGCTCCAAGGATGCCAAAATGCTACACCTGCAACCGTGTGGGACATGACACCCGGGATTGTCCCCGAGTTCCAGCTCCCGTCACGTACCAGCCCAGAGGAACAGATTCCAGAGGCAGAGGTAGAGGCGGAAGACAAGGTCGTTGTGGTCCAAGGCGTGATCCACAAGCTCCACTCGCAACATTGGCCATAACCAACGTTCCACAACCTGATCCAAAGTTCGACAGATGTCTTTTGTGGACTTTAGATAGTGGAGCAGCTGTGCACGTTACCCACAGAAGGGAACTTTTCACAGAGATGGGCGAGCCAGAGCCCGAGTATCGAGAACTGTATTCCTTCACCAACCACACTTGCAAGTTCATGGGAAAAGGAACTGTTTATATTGAAGATCTCGATACATACATCCCTGATGTTTATTACATACCTTCAGCATCAGTAATTTGCTTAGTCAAAGTCACTTGTCTAGAGAGTTAAAGTTCCAGGTTCACCACCTCGAAAAGCAAGTTACTTAGTTAAAGATGGAGATATTGTTGCTGAAACCATGCTGATTGGTGGTGTTTATTACTTAAAGCCAAAGCCTAAAGGGCAAGCACAGGCAAGTATGCAAACCCCAAAAAGGCACAACACGGGCCCAGAGAGAGTTGGTTCAGAGAGAGAACCCGTTACTGTGCCAAAGGCTCCTAAAGCCAACAAAGAGAGAAAACAGAAACAGGTTGCTCAGAGCAAACCTGAGGTTCCTCATGAAACTGTTAATGTTGAGAATTCACTAACTGGTAAACCTTTGCATTCCAGGTGTATCCACAAGTGGCACAGAAGATTGGGGCATGCCAGTTTCCGTGTTCTTAGAAAGATGCCGGAGTTCGCAAAAGGTTTGGATCTAAAGGGGTGTAAGGTGTTTTTGGATTGTGCAGTTTGCAAAAAGGCTAAATCCAAGGCAACTGCTATTCCCAAACATGCTACACGCCGGTCAACACGCATTTTTGATTTGGTACACACTGACATAGTAGGTCCTTTCCCACCAACAATTGGTGGCAGAAAGTATTTTCTAACAATAGTAGATAATCATTCTAGATATGGATTTGTATATCCTATGAGAGAGAAATCTGAGACCTTTCAGATCTTTAAAGACTTTTGTTTCTACACAATACCGAGTTCGCATCGCCAGAATCCAGAGTGACCGTGGTGTAGAATTCATGTCTCAGCGTTTCCAGGACTGGATGCGTAAGAATGGAATTCTTCATCAGACATCCGCTCCATATACACCGGCTCATAATGGAGTCGTAGAAAGAAGACAAGGGCTTCTACAAACCATGATGCGTTGTCTTCTAGAAGATGCCAACCTTGGTAGCATATACTGGGGTGAAGCAGTCAAATATGCAAATTACATTGTCAACCATACTTGGAGCAGTGTAATCAATCAAACTCCTTTTTACATGCTGTATGGCTACAAGCCTGATCTCAAGAACCTCCACATTTTTGGTTCATATGCTATGGTGAACACTCCCTTAAGTCAAAGAAGAAAGGGGGGTACAGTAGCAAAGAGACTGAGATTTATGGGTATTGATGATAACTCAAAATGGTGGAAATTCTTTGATACTAAACATGTGATTGTCATTTCACAATCTGCTAATTTTGAGGAAGACATTGACTGGTACAGGATTCATTCCAATGATCCTGGAGTTTATTTTCCTAGAGATGGTGTTCCAGATGCCACGCAGCCTGATGACAATTCGCAGGCAGATATTTCTCCTACCAGTTCTTCACAACCTGATGTTCCGTCTTCGCAAGCCGCGGATGCTGATGCTAGCGACGAACGTGAGGACGAGGATGAAGAAGAAGAAGAAGACTGGTCTGTTGTTCCTAGACGTTCCAAGAGGGTCACAAAAGGAATCCCTCCACAACGATATTCATGGCAACTGACAAAAACACCATTACCTTTGATTTGCAACGTTACTCTTCCTCCTGAGACATTCACACAAATCAAACAGCTTCCTGATTCAGAGCAAGACAAATGGTATGATGCAATGTAGGATGAAATGGACAGTTTAAAGAAACTTAATGTATTCACACCTGCAAAACCTCCAGCAAACAAGAAAGTCATTGGCACTCGATGGGTCTACAGAATCAAGAAGAAACCGAATGGTGAGTCTTTATACAAAGCCAGACTAGTAGCTCGGGGTTTCGCTCAACGTTATCCTGAGGACTACACAAGCACTTACTCACCAACAGTCAGAACTGAAAGTGTAAAAATTGCCTTAACCACTGCAACTATTCTTGGTTTAGAAGTTTTCCAATTTGATGTGGACACAGCTTATCTACATGCAGACCTAGATGAAGAGATCTACGTAAGAAGCCCTCCAGGGTTCCGAAAGCAAGAAGGGGATACCTGGTTCCTGAACAAAAGTCTTTATGGTCTGAAACAGTCAGGTTTAATGTGGTATTTATGTCTTACTGAGAAACTAAATTCAATGGGCTTTATTAAGTCCGAAACTGATGAATGCGTGTTCACAAAAAGATCTAACAATGCATATGAGATAATTCTTGTTTATGTTGATGATATTGTTTATATTGGTCCAAATAAGAAAATGAGTGAGATTTTTGCCAAAAGTTTGCAGAGATACTTCACACTGAAATCTTTAGGACACATTAGCACTTATTTAGGTGTTCAGATTAAAAAGACACAGAAGGGGTTTAGTCTTTCACAAGAGGAGAAAATTGACCACATTTTGCATCATTGCAACATGAAAGATGCTAGCGCAACAAAGACACCCGTGCAAACAGACTTTCACAACTTAACACATGAACCAAGTCCTGAGTTCGAGGATCAAACACTTTATCGTTCAGTCATTGGTTCACTATTATACATTAGTAGTTGGATCAGACCTGACATTGCACTTAGTGTTAATCTTTTATCACGACACGTAGGTAAGGCAACACAATTTCATTGGGCATGCATTAAGAAATTGTTGAAATACCTGAAACACACTAAACACATGAAGTTATTGCTAGAACCAGCACACACTGATCATCCACAGTTAATTTGTTATGCTGACGCCGACTGGACAAGCGATAAGAAGTCACGTAAAAGCAGTTCTGGTTACATGATGTTCCTGAATGGATGTCCTGTTTACTGGCAAGTGAGAAAACAGAGTTTTGTTTCATGTTCATCTACTGAAGCTGAATATGCTTGTGTTTCAGATGCTTGTAATTCTCTAACATGTTTTGATGCTTTGATCACAGATATCTGGACATGTCCGATTCGACCAATCACCGTGATGAAAGATAATGTATCTGTGGTTTATATTTCTGAGTCACATTTCACAGGTTCTAGGTCCAGACACATTGACATTCGTTATCAAAACACAAAGCAATTAGTTAAGCAAGGTTTTGTTAAATTGCAATATGTTCCTACACATGATCAGATTGCTGATGTGCTCAACAAACCACTTCCTGCAAATCAACACGAGTATCTGCGAAAGAAGATGTGCCTTAATTGATGATTTGATGACGTCAGCCCAGACTAGCAAAAGAAGGGGTGTCACTACGTTAAAATGTTTGCTAGCCATGAACTAACTGAACTGACACTAAATAGTTAAACTGAGAAAGAGTTATTGTGCAGGTCATAAAGTCTTATCTGACAGTGATGTATTGCGCATGTCTTCACACATTCCAGAGAGAGAGCTACTTCTGTTCTGTAAAACTGTCAGACGGAACCTTTCTTATCAAAATGTAACAATTAGTTAGTTTCTGTTTTATTTCCTTTTATTTTTTTTGTATTAAAGTTTGTTTATTAATTAGAATATGCTTCCCAGAATCTTTATTTCTTTTTCTTCGCATCTTAATGTATATGCTGTTGGAAATCAGCCCGATCCTAGACCTCATTTTCTTCAGGGTGAAATCTTCCCCTGACAGGGAAGGTGCACTTCCCTATTCTCTGTCCAGAGAGAAAGAGAGATTGGTCCCTTTAGTGATGAAACCATTTTCATGTTTGTCCTATGATGATGGAAAAGAGTAGAATAGAAGAAAGAAAAAAAGAGTGGGAAAACTTATTGGTTTTGCATGCATTTTAATCAGTAGAAGGAATTATTCTGACAACAGAAAGATCCAAATCAACCTTTCAAAAAGGGAGTGCTACACCACAGAAGATAGCACAAATCAAGTAAAAGCAAACTGTGCACAATATGTGTCTGATAGAAAAACAAAGCTGAAATAAAATACATCTATATATCAAGGATCATATGGCTCATTTTTCTCTAACTCAACACTTTATTCCCTCCCATTATTAAATGTCAAGAGAAAACAACTTACAAATAATAACAGGCAAGCAAGGGAAAATGGCACTCCTAAGTTGTTTGTAACCTCTGCAAATTAATTGGTCAAAGGAAAAATAAAGCATTAAGTTTTCCATTTAATGAGACACCCATCCTCTAGCTCTGTGAAACACACTGCCAATGTTAACATGTTCATTTGGAAAACATCAAGCGGCTTCCAGAATAGACTTCCAAAATAAGGACAGGATTGACTTTCCAGCAGTCATTCTGATGTTACTTCAGTGGGGAATGTATTTATCTCTATTGCACCAACCTATGAGTTCTTTGTCAGAGAAGGTTGACCACAGCTACAGATCAATTCCACAGTTGGTCATGCAACTCATGAGGAATATTAAATAATTAACCAGACCATTCAAGGGGTGAGGTAGACCAGACAGGAAACATGGCTAGATGATTTAACAACTAAACAAAAGTATCTGAGAAAGAACAAAGCAACATTCCCTTGACTAATTGCAATCTTTAAATATTTACAGTCTGGTTTCTGATCTTGAATATTTGCCACTAGAAAGTAGTAGCACAGTAACCAAGACTGTTAAAGATGAATCTAAAATACAAACTGCTACATTCAGGGTGCTGGAAGCCATGTTTCTAATGAATTTGGGTCAGGTTGTGTATAAGATTCCCAATTCTAAATGTTGTATCAGTGACCTTCTGCTATCATGCAAAAATAAATCAAAGTCCAAGGCAGAGTTACCCTTAAAGTTCCAATTTAATAAAGCAGACATGTTGGCACATCTGTGAAATTCCAACTCTGATTTATTTCCTGAAATGCCACCCAGTTGAAAGTTCATAATCTTATGCACACTCCCATAAATCCATCACATGGTCCAATCTTCTTCTTTGACGCCGACAACTCCACCCCGGGGGTTCCGGTCAGGTGTTAAGGTGCGAAGACAAAAGAGGAACTTGGGCTTCTAGAAAGAATGACAACAACACATTCCACAAATCTACTCCTTTCTATTCCCCCCTCCCAACTACTACACTAATGAAACAGCATAGGAAAATAATAGAAAGTGTGGCAGGCCAAAGATCCTAAAAGAAACTACAGGCCTGACAGGTGGCCTCTCCTCAGAAGAAAAACGTTTCCTGTAAAGAGAATAACATAAAACTTAACATAACAAAAATTAACCACCTCTTCTCCTCCCCCCCCTCCCCCAGGCAGACCCTTTGGCTTATCTGGAAACTTCTCATGGAATTGTTTCACTAATTTATCCGCTTTTAGATCCCAACTTTTCTCCCACATAGCTTCAGACAAAGGGTATCCCTTCCAATGCACTAAATATGGTAAGCGACCTCTATATAGCCTGGAATCTAAGATTTTTTTCACCTTATAATGTGTTTCCCCTTCTACCACTACAGGAGGAGGGGGAGCTTGGGTGCATGGCCTTATGTTAGACCCCATTACTGGTTTCAACAAGCTAAAAAATGTTTACTATATGTACACACTATTGGTTGAGTGAATTTTTTTTAAAATTAAGTAGAATGGTAGCATATTTCAAACATTTCTTAAAGAAATGTCTTAGATGCACACGACATAAGCATTATCTGGTTTATTTAAAGAACAACATAAATATCTACAAATCTGTCTCAATGGTCCAAGCTCCAGACTGACCCAGTAGGAAAATGCCACACCAAGAGGAAATAAACTTGGGTTTATTAAGTTGGATTCTGGCACACAATGAGTTAAACAGCAGCAAAACAGTCAGTAACCCAGTCTGTTAGCAAGCTTTTCAGATTCAAAGTCTGCGCTGGGAGCTTCCGCCTCCCAGCACCCTTAAGTAGGTGAGCCATGCCTCCTGTTAGTGCTAGCCTTTTCGCTGATATGCACTAAAACCCCGGCCCAGCTGATTGTTGGGCTGGAACAGTTGCTCCCCATGCTGCTATGCCTCTGCACCTCACAGCTTCTCCTACTGGTGTCTCTGCTGACACTGAGGCTGCTAAGCCGATCGTGACTAAGAGTGGCCATCTTCACCACCCCTCCCTGTCGCACAGCTGGACAATCTCCATCGCTGCTGCAGCTGACACCCACCCCTTTACCCGTGCTCTGTCCCACCCCACTGTGGCAAGCCCGGGATGCAGCTTGACAAGTGGCTCCCCTTTTCAGGGCAACATATGGAAAACAGTAAGCAGAAACAGTGAATCATCACAGTTGTCAGCATTCCAGAAAATTGTCAAACTCCAGTGAAAATTCTGCCACAGGCATTTCTCAAAGCTCCCATTTATTAGAATAGGTATACAGGCACATCTAGCAAAACCAGAATCTGAGATTTCTGGGCTCACTAAGTCAAAAGCCCAAACCCATCTCCCGCACCCATCAGTCCATCACATCATCCAATCTCAATCTATCCCAACTCGAGACATCACTTCAACCACTCCTTCTCCATGTGCAGGAATACAATGACCTTAACCAAAAGGACGAATGCTATTAAGTCTAACTACATTTCCTCTATTAATTCCCCCCTTCTAATTTCCCAAGCACAAGCATGTGGAAGCACGGAAGCTTCTGGGGTTAATATGACTTCCAAAGCTGACAACAGTGTCACATTCGGGTCCCACCCAGTTTGCTAGGATGCTTCCTGTGAAATTGAACAAGCACTCAGTCTGTACTTACATCCTTCTGTGATACTTATGAGGCTTCTGTGAGGGAGTAACCCTGCCAGCAAACTAGCTACTGGCCCCGGCCCCTGATGTAGCTTTCTCAATCTCGTAATGGGTTCTTCCCAACTCTATCAGGTTGGGTGGCGCACCTGCAGGTGGTCAGATGTGGTCTTCCCTTACTAGCTTCAGCAAACTGCTGTGAAAGACAGGGTGCACTTTACCCAGCAAGCAAGGTAATTTTCAGTGCACTGTTATTGGGTTAATCACCCATACAATAGGGAATGGACCCAGGAACTTCAGGGGTAACTTCTGGCAGGGAACCTTTAATTTCAGATACTTGGTCAACAGAAACACCTTCTACCCCATCTGGAATACTTTTTGTGGAGTTAAGTTTTTCTCTGCCTGCAATTTTTGAGTTTCTATAGGGCCACTTTCACCACTCCCCACACTCCTGGCAAAATGTCTACCCGTTCCTTTGGAAGGGCGTAAGGGTTTCTATTACCCAGGTATGGGAACCAAGTCTTGTCCATGCACCACATGGAAAGGGGTAACAATTGTACTGCTATGGACTACGTTGTTGTATGCCACCTCCTGAAAGGGTAAAATAACTGCCCAGTTACACTGCTGGTAGGTGACATAGCATCTCAAATAGCATTCCAGTATGTTGTTAGTTCTCTCCATGGCCCCACTGGTACTTGGATGGAATGCTGATCTTAACCCTTGAGATGAGATGAGTATCTTAACAAACTCCCACCAAATCGGGCTGTGAACTTAGACTCCCAGATCTGAAATAATCCTCTGTGGTGCACCGTGGAGGTGATATATGTGTAGGAGGAATAATTTATCTAGCTTCTGTGCTAGATGGCAAGCCAGAGCAGGGTATAAAATGGGCCTATTTCAAGAACAGATCAATGACTGTCCAGATGATGGTCTGATCATTGCTCTCTGGTAACTCCACAATGAAGTCCATATCTATCTTCTCCCATGGTTAAGTGGAGTTGGCCACAAACTGTAGGAGGCCATCAGGTTTCCCTGTGCAAGGTTTTGTGGTCATGAACACCGGGCAAGACTTCACAGACTTCTCCACGTCGTGTAGCATCATGGGCCACCAGAACTGTCATTTGGCTAAATACAGAGTTTTGTGGAAGCCAAAATGTCTGGCTTGTTTTACTTCATCACACTATTGTAGTACTTGTTGTTTCAGGGATTTGGATACATACAGCTTACTATCCTTCCATGTGATCCCATCCCGGTGGGTGAGCAGAGCTTGGTGTTCCAAGAACCAAGGGTCTTTTATGAGTTCCGTTTTGTGGTAGTGGGTTAGGTCATCTGAATACATGATCTGCTGCCGGGAGGACAGTTATGCAGCTTGTTGCAGTGCAAGGGTAATAATGGTGTGCACCACTTCTTCCTGGCGGCTGTTGTATTGCGGTATTTGGGATAGTGCCTGCCAGAATGTTCTTCCCCTGGGGGTGTATTTCAACATAAACTGGAAACGTTGGAAGTATTGCAGGGCCTGAGGGCTTTGAGGTTTTTATGGTCCTCCTTTTCCCAGATAGCCCACCAGCGTTCTGTTTCGGTGAGCTTGCGGGAGGTATATGCACATGGCTGTAACACACCCTGCTTGCCACAGCCACCACCACATCAGTATCATCCCCTTTGACCATGAAGGACTGTTCAAGGTCTGGATGTTTCAGCACCAGCTCTTTGGTGAACAGGATTTTGAGAGCTTCAAAAGCTCATGGGCCATCTAATGTCCAGGAGTTCAGTTGACCAGATCAGGGCTTTATCTGTGTGTGCTTTGTTTTCAGAAGGTCTGTTAATGGCAAGGCAACTGTCACAAACAAGGAGATGAACTGCCAATAAAAGTTAGCAAACCCCAGGAAGCTCTGCAACAGTTTCTACATCTTTGGTACCTGCCAACTCAGGACTGCCTGGAATTTTGGCAGGTCCATCTCCAGCCTAGTGCCTGGTACCTGATACACCACATAATCCAACTGTGTTTGATGAAAGTCACACTTTGGCAATTTAACGTGAAGGTTGGCAGCCAGCAACTTCTTCAACATCTGCTGAATCAGCTGAATGTGCTCACCCATAGTCTGGGTGTAAATAAGGATGTCACTGAGTACATGAACACTCCTTGATACAAATGCTTGTGTAACACCTCGTTAATTAGCTGCATAAAAACAGGTGCCCCCTGCAGGATAAAAGGCATCACCCAGAATTGGAAACTACCCAGGGGACAATTGAAAGTAGTCTTCCACTCGTCCCCCTCCTTGATCCTTAAGTGGTAGTATGCCTCCTGTAGATCTAATTTCGTGAATATCTTCTTTTTTGTCAGTGGTATAGCATGTCTGTCATAAGGGGTAGCAGATACATGTTTTGCACGCACACTCCGTTGATGCCCTGGAAGTATATGCACAAGTGCATTGTGCCATCCTTCTCCTTACAGAAGATAGGAGCCATGATACATGAGCGGGTTGAATGAAACCCCGGGCTAAGTTCTTATCTATGTATTTCCTCATTTTGTCCATCTCCTTGGGCATCATGGAATACATCTTGGGTTTCTGTAACTTAGCTCCAGGGAGGATCTCAATTGCACAGTCAGTTAGACAATGTCACTCTCTGTCTCACTAAAAACCTCTGTCAAGTCTTTGTAGACATGCACGAACGCGGTCTGAGATGGAGACTGGACAGAAGGGGACTAATCGTGTATCCCTCCTACCTGTTCATACGGGGGAGGACGAGGACCCATTCATATCCTCAACTTTTGGGATCAGCCTTCCCATCAGGTCATAGGGCCCCACTTGTCCAACCTGGCTAACCCCAGACTTTCATTAATGTAGAATATCACCTATATAAAAATTCAATTTTCTTGTGAATGTAATTAAATTGTAATGGTATGTACTGTATTTATTACAATACTAACACCTGAGAAGAGGACATCAAGCTTTTACAGTAAAAAAATACTACAGTCATCATATCATATAGAACATTAATGCTTGTAAGGGTCAAGACTAGAGAGAACAGAAGCTGAGGAAGATAGATTTGGTCTTTCTATGTTGACGTTCTCCATCAATGCCAATAGTGGCTCTGGATGGGTAAGGGAAATAAAAAAGATTTGTCATTTGGAGTTTCCTTATGGACTCACAGTTGCTATTGGAAATATAGGTGGAAGCCATGACTAAAGGACTCCATTTCTGGCTGGTGCACCAGTTCTTTCTTTATCTGAGGCAAGTGAAGCTGGCTACACACACAATTCTATGGATTTGACATGAGATAACATTTAAAGACTCCTCTAAAGTTACACCTAATCCAAAATATTGTAGTCTCTGAGATAATAGAATTTTAATGTTATGTTTTTGACAGCACCTATATTGATTACCAATTCAATTTTCAATAAAATGAAAGCAGATAAGACAGACAGATAGATAGATAGATGATAGATAGATAGATAGATAGATAGATAGATAGATAGATAGATAGATGATAGATAGATAGATAGATTATAAACAGACAAATAGATATATATCTGAATCTGACTTATATCAAATGCCAATGAGGTATAAACACCCATTGAGTTTCTTGGTGAATTATACAAGGTTATTTTTTTAAAAAAAAATATTCATTGATTTACAGCATCATTTTTTAAATAATTATTTTACTATTATCTGACATGAGGCTGATATTTTTTATTTTTTGTTATGTAGAGTGCATTTTATAGTAATTTAATTTAACATATTGTTTATTTCCTTTTAACATTTTGTATATCCACAACTGCTATGAGACTATGGTGGGATATCAATCAAACAAATAAGCAATTTAATTTGTAAATTAATGTAAGGCTATATTGCTTTAAAAACAAGAATAACTTCTTCCCCTGCCTTCATACAAACCGGGAAAAGTTCTTTATTTCTTTTAAGTTTTCATTGCTGTCAATAATTACTGGTTACTGTACATGCCATGTATATGCCAGTTGTTACATGCCATGGTTTTCTAGAACTTGAATTTTGAATTGTGGGATGTTTTTATTGTCATTATTAATTCCCACATCACTCTTTCAACCTCATCTCCTAGTGGGCAAGAGGTTGTTGTGGAGGCAAGTGCAAGTAGAAATATTCTTAATGAGGGAGAGATTGGAAAAAATTTCCATTGGCTTAAGATCAAAGACACTGAGGTGGGGGCCCTTAAACTCCATATCATTTGAATCTTCCTGAAGCTAGGATTGGAGCTGCTGGAGAGAAGGAGGGGGTGAGTCACAAGACAAAGACACTGAGGTGGGGGCCCTTAAACTCCATATCATTTGAATCTTCCTGAAGCTAGGATTGGAGCTGCTGGAGAGAAGGAGGGGGTGAGTCACAAGACAAAGACACTGAGGTGGGGGCCCTTAAACTCCATATCATTTGAATCTTCCTGAAGCTAGGATTGGAGCTGCTGGAGAGAAGGAGGGGGTGAGTCACAAGACAAAGACACTGAGGTGGGGGCCCTTAAACTCCATATCATTTGAATCTTCCTGAAGCTAGGATTGGAGCTGCTGGAGAGAAGGAGGGGGTGAGTCACAAGACAAAGACACTGAGGTGGGGGCCCGCGCGCCTAACGGCGCGCGAATCATATATCTATAAACCAAAATAGCAATAATACATTCTGGATTAGTGTGTTTGAGATTGTGATTTTATTTATTTCAAAATGACTGGCTTAGTTCAATGTAATAGCTGTTTTGCACCTGTCTTTCGCAGTACTTTTTTCAAATTTGGATACTGTCCCCTTTGTAAACAAATTACGAGTCTACATAGGCAGATTACCTATCTAGAATCTGTAATCTGTGCTCTCCAAGCAGAAACTAGGTGTCTACGTCAGCCATTCCACTCTATGGTGAAGCCACACTATCAGCCCCCTCTACCACAAAGATCTTGCAGGAGAAGAGCTGTCTGGACAACTGTGGGATCTGGCAGGTTGAGAGCTGTGAACCATAAACCCAAAGCTTTTGCTGTGACCCAGCAAAACAGATATAGTGCCCTTGCTGACCTTAATGGGGACACTAAAGAGATAGGTCAAGGCAGTTGTGATAATGATGACTCAAATAAGCAGGGGATCGTGGTCCAAAACGAAGAACTTTCTTCGGAAAGGCGAAAAGGGGAACCAGGTATCACACATCAGTCGCAGAAGAAGATCAAGGTATGTAAAAAGAGAAGTCACCTTCTGGTTGGTGATTCAATCGTAAGAGATGTTAATTTAGGAGAGGATACGGAGGTTTTAAAAGAGGTCAGGTGTCTGCCAGGTGCTACTGCCAGCAGAGACAAGAGGCGTATTCTTAAGATAGTCAAGAATGCAAGTAAGGACTGTGACGTTGATGCTATTATACATCTTGGCACTAATGATCTATCCCAGAAAGATGTACTTTCTGTGCAGAATGATTTCCAGAACTTGGGGTATGAACTTAATAGTATAGGTTGTAGGCTTATCTTTTCAGAGGTTTTACCTGTATATAAGGAACAAAAAGGGAAGGGCCAGCGTGTAGCAGAGTTTAATGTTTGGCTAAAGGAGTGGTGTAAAAGGGAAGGCTTTGGTTTTATTAGTCATGAAGCCTGTAGCTGGTCCAATGAAAAACTGTACAAAAGAGATGGGTTGCACCCATCCAAGAAAGGAACTGAGTTACTTGGCATTAAATTCACAGATTTTCTTGATAAACATTTAAACTGAAGAGCGGGGACAGAGAATTAATAGATACAGAACATCTCTGTCCCCAGCAAACTAAAATTCATAGGGTTATAAATGCATGTAACATAGATGTGTGTGTGGGTAAGATTATCACTCCTGCTGTCAAGCAAAACCAAGCATGTAATAGTGATTGTCATACCATGTGCATGAATCACACAAGTGGCAAGAAAATAGGGGCAGTCAGGCATAATACAGGTTATGTAGACAGTAAACACAAGGTCAATCAAAATGGACTCAAATGTCTATATACCAATGCACAGAGTATGAGGAATAAACAGGGAGAATTAGAAATTCAAGTAAAAGAGGGCAGATATGATATTATTGCCATTACAGAAACTTGGTGGGATGAAACTGACAAATGGAACATACAGCTAGAAGGATTTAAATTATTTAAAAGAAATAGACCAAATAAAAGAGGAGGTGGAGTTGCACTATATATAAGAAATAACTATGTCTCTACAGAAATAGAGCACAACAATAATGAGAACTATCTTGAATGCATTTGGGTCAATATTAAAGTTTGTGGGGGAAATGACATTGTCATAGGTCTATACTACAGGCCACCCAACCAAGCAGAGGAAGAAGATGAACTTTTTGCTAGTCAGCTAACTAAGGTATGTAGGAAGCACACCACAATAGTAATGGGAGATTTTAACTACCCTGACATCAACTGGGAAACAAACTCTGCACCAAGTGGAAGATCCAACAGGTTCCTAACAAACCTAGCAGACAACTTTGTTTTCCAAAAAGTAGAGAAGGAAACAAGGGGATCAGCCATACTGGACTTAATTCTCACTAACAGAGAGGAAATGATAGAAGGTGTTGAAGCCATAGGAACCCTGGGGGCAAGTGACCATGCAATATTGGAATTCAACATTATCCAAACACAAGTAGTAGAACAAAGTCAAACTAGAGTCTTGGACTTTAAGAAAGCTAATTTCAATAAACTTAGAGAGAGCTTGGGAAAAATTCCATGGATGAGAATCCTCGAGGGGAAAACAACTCAAGAAGCTTGGGAAATTTTGAAAAATGAGATTAGAAAAGCCCAGTCTAACACAATACCAATGAAGAAGAAAAACAACAGCTCCCAAAAGAAACCAGCATGGCTGCATAAACAACTATCTGACAAACTGAAAGACAAAAAAAGTAAGTATAAAAAGTGGAAGGAGGGGGACATAACTAAGGCAGAATATCAGCAAATAGCCCGAGCCTGTAAAGATGAAGTGAGGAAAGCTAAGGCTCACAATGAAGAAAGGCTTGCCACAAAAGTAAAAATTAACAAAAAAAGCTTCTTCCAACATGTTAAAAACAAGAAAAAAGTTAAGGAAACAATTGGTCCATTGCTAGGAGAAAGTGGCAAGAAGGTGACAAGCAACAGGGAGAAAGCAGAACTATTTAACTCATGTTTTGCATCTGTCTTTACACAAAGGGATAAAACAGTCCAACCTATCAAAAGCAGCACCACAAAATTAGGAACACAAATTGAAATAGGGAAGAAAATGGTAAGTGAGCACCTGTCTACCCTAGATGAGTTCAAATCACCAGGACCGGATGGATTACACCCCAGAGTTCTGAAGGAACTAGCAGACGAGATCTCAGAACCACTGAATTATATCTTTCAGAGATCCTGGAACACCGGGGAACTACCAGAGGACTGGAAAAGAGCTGATGTGGTTCCCATCTTCAAAAAAGGGAAAAAATTAGATCCAGGAAACTACAGACCTATCAGCCTAACCTCAATACCAGGAAAGATTCTGGAAAAAATAATCAAGCAACGAATTTGCGAACACCTAGAAGCAAACAAAGTAATAGCCAAAAGCCAACATGGATTTGTCAAAAACAGATCATGCCAGACTAATCTTATTGCATTCTTTGATAATGTGACAAAATTAGTGGACCAGAGGAATGCCGTTGATATAGTTTACTTGGACTTCAGTAAGGCTTTTGATAAGGTAGACCATAACCTACTACTAGATAAAGTAGAAGAATGTGGGTTAGACAGCATCACCACCAGATGGATTGGTAACTGGCTGACCAACCGCACTCAACGTGTAGTTCTCAATGGAACTGCATCTACATGGAGGGAAGTATGCAGTGGAGTACCCCAAGGCTCTGTTTTAGGCCCAGTACTCTTCAACATCTTCATCAATGATTTGGATGAGGGAATAAATGGGGAACTCATCAAATTAGCAGATGATACCAAGCTGGCAGGAATAGCCAACACTCCAGAAGATAGGCTTAAGATACAGAAGGATCTTGACAAACTTGAACATTGGGCACTATCTAATAAAATGAAATTCAATGGTGAAAAGAGTAAGGTTCTACATTTAGGCAACAAAAACGGAATGCACAGGTACAGTATAGGTGATACCTTACTCAGTAGTAGTAACTGTGAAAGGGATCTTGGAGTCCTAGTGGACAACCATTTAAATATGAGCCAGCAGTGTGCAGCAGCTGCCAAAAAAGCCAACACAGTTCTAGGCTGCATCAACAGAGGGATAGAATCAAGATCACGTGAAGTGTTAATACCACTTTATAATGCCTTGGTAAGGCCACACTTGGAATACTGCATTCAGTTCTGGTCGCCACGATGTAAAAAAGATGTGGAGACTCTAGAAAGAGTGCAGAGAAGAGCAACAAAGATGATTAGGGGACTGGAGACTAAAACATATGAAGAACGGTTGCAGGAACTGGGTATGTTTAGCTTAAGAGAAAGAAGGACTAGGGGAGACATGATAGCATTATTCCAATATCTCAGAGGTTGCCACAAAGAAGAGGGAGTCAAACTATTCTCCAAAGCACCTGAGGGTAGGACAAGAAGCAATGGGTGGAAACTAATCAAGGAGAGAAGCAACTTAGAACTGAGGAGAAATTTCCTGACAGTGAGAACAATTAATCAGTGGAACAGCTTGCCTCCAGAAGTTGTGAATGCCCCAACACTGGAAGTCTTTAAGAAGATGTTGGATAGCTATTTGTCTGAAACGGTATAGGGTTTCCTGCCTAGGCAGGGGGTTGGACTAGAAGACCTCCAAGGTCCCTTCCAACTCTACTATTGTATTGTATTGTATTATCAGACACTTTTACACATTATGATAATATTTGAAGCCTTGGTTTGGGTGCTTTTGCCTGAAACGATGTCCATGATTCCCAGGGTTAAATGCAAGACTAAAGACCCTCTACCTTTTCTTCACAAGCAATATCAGTCAGGAGATTTCCTAATTGTGGGCATTTTCTCTCAGATCTACATCTACTATAGAATGATAGACTTCAGGAAACATCCATCTAAAGAGCTTTTTGGCACCACTGTGTAAGATGTTTTTACAGAGACATAGAAAAAGAGAAATAAGAAAAAGGAAAGAGAGGGGAGGGAGAGAGGGAGAGAGGGACAGTGTTTGATGTAGGAAAATATATAGATGGACAATAGATTACAAATAATTAGATGATGGATGGTGAATGGATGGATGGAGGGATGGATAAATGATAGATGGTAGATTGATAGAGGATAGGCAGATAGATAAAGATAGATAGATAGATAGATAGATAGATAGATAGATAGATAGATAGATAGATGACAGACAGACAGACAGACAGACAGACAGACATTGCAAACATTAAACTGAGTTGATCAATACCATGCATGAAATTTTGGGAAGTATGCATTTTGACAGAATATATAATGCTTATTTTAGGGTCATAACTCCAATGTATCAGCACATCCTCGCTTTAGAGTTTGCCATCATGAAAATCAATAGAGATCCCTCTATTTTACCAAACCATACCTTGGGGTTTCATATCTATAATGCCTACTTTGATCCAACTTGGACATACCATGCCTCATTGGAACTCTTCTTTATAAAGGGGCAATTCATACCTAACTACAACTGTGATGGTCAAAACAGACCAATAGCAGTCATTGGAGGACCTTCATCTGACATCTATCTATACATGGCTAATATCCTTTCTCTGTACAAGATGCCACAGGTATGTTACTTCTTTGAAATTAAGTGGCAGGATATAAAAATCCATATAATATTTTTTTCTGTAAAAATAGTCAAGGAAAAAAATATTGTGGTTGTAATAAAAGGGATGCATTTTACGAATTTCAGGCTGCTAGACACTGAGTGAATTTTGGAGTGATTTGGTTATACCACAGCACCTTAATTCTTCAGCTTTTTGATGTTTCACGGGACTGGGCCATCAATCAGGATATTATAGATTGCTCAGAAGTAATATTTCATTGGTTATTTTAGAGAAAGTGTTCCTAAAAACATGGTAGAGCATGATATCCTTTCCCTGTACAAGATGCCACAGGTATGTTGCTTCCTTGGAATTAAGTGGCAAGAGATAAAAATCCAATTAATATTTTTTCTTTAAAAATCTTCAAGGAAAAAGTATTGTGATTGTAATAAAAGGGGTGCATTTTAGGAAATTCAGGCTTCTATAGATTACAAGTGAATTTTGTTTTTTTGGTTATATTATGCCATCTTAATTCTTCAGATTTTTGTTTTTTCAAGGGTCCAGACTATTAATGGGGATATTATACATTGCCCAGAAGTAACATTTTATTAGTTATTTTAGAGAAAGAGTTGCTAAACCCATGGTCTCGGAACACTTGAAACTTGAAGATTATGCTTTTCAAGCTTTACTTAAAATATGTTTGTATTTATAATTATAATACAATTATATTTTGCTGCATTTTTCAACAAAATCAATATTTTCCAAAGTGAGTATGGTCAAGTTTCACCAACCTAATATTAGGGATTTATTTACGGAGAAGGTATTGATTTTGTTTAAGTTTCTCTCTGGCTTGCTAATGTTCTCCTTGGAACTAAGATGAACTTCTCTGGAAATATTCCATCAGTAGTATTTAAAGCAGTGGAGCAGTGGTGGGTTCCTACCGGTTCACATCGGTTCAATTAGCAGAGACCCAGGCCTGCCACATCTCTGAACAGGATCTCCTATGGTGAACCATCTAGAATTTGTGGTCAACTGTGCATGCGCAGAACAATTTTCATTGCAGAAATTTAATTTTTCTAACATTTTTTATGTTTTGCACATGCACAGACCTATTTTTGACCAAATGCGCACACGTACCGAGCATGCATCTGGCACGTGAACGAGTGAAGCAAGGGTGCACATGCAAAATCTTTGCACACATCAAGCTGACATAATGCCAGGAGCAACCCACCTCTTAACTGGAGGATCTTTTTTTTACAAATTAAATAATGTATGGTAAATTAATAATTATCTTAATGATATTTAAGTTGGAGTGTACAAAATGCCTTACTTAAACATTTAAGTGATATGGTTTGTCCTCCATGAACCAAATCTTGTGCCTTGAGATATATTGGAAATCCCAGACATAGAGTTAATTCTGTAAGTTTTTCTGTGGTGACTTAACATGATATGAACCAACTCTGAATTGTGAACTGGTGTTCTAATACAGCTCTGAACCACTAAAATATTTTGATGATGCAGCTCAGTCTTGGAAGTGACAGCATAGCAATCTCTGTGCACAGATGGAGATCTGCTGATTGAATTTATTTTCTTAGATCCGGAGAAAAGCTGAACGTTCCTGCTCCATTAGCTTAGCTTGAATATAAATGTGAAACTTACATAGAATTCAGCTTCAGTTTCTAATTTAGTAAGCAAAACAGGCACAGAATATGATTGCACATCAACTTGTCACTTTACAATGATTTTCCCCCCTTTTATTGTTTATCTCTCTGTTTCTAGATATTGTATGGTTCTGCTCCTGAAATTAGCACAAAAGACCAAGCTGCTTTTTACCAACAGATGCTGCCAAATATGGATTTTCAGTACAGGGGAATTTCTCAGTTATTGCTATATTTCGCGTGGACATGGGTGGGGATGCTGTTAGTAGACAACGAGAGTGGTGAAATGTTTCTGCGCAGGGTGCTTCCCATGGCTACCCAGAGTGGCATCTGCTTTGACTTCGTTGCAAGATTTCCCAATCCTGTTCATTCAAATAATCTGAAAAAGATGGTCGAAATAGGACTTAACATGTACAGATTGGTTATGAAAAGTGATGTCACTGTGGTGGTCGTTCATGGTGAAAGTGGTAACATGATAACTCTAAGGTTTCTTTCCAGTAAGTTGAAAGATAATGATTTCCCACTATGGAAAAAAGGAAAAGTTTGGATTATGACAATACAGATGGATTTCACATCACATCGCTTTCACAAAAATAAGGACATGGTTTTCCTTCATGGGGCTTTAACTTTTGCAGTTCATTCAGAGAAGATATTGGGATTCAAGCAATTTGTTCAGATGAGAAACCCTATCTTGGAAAAGGAAGGCAGTTTTATCAAGACATTCTGGGAAAATGCCTTTGGGTGTTCCTTCCGCACCTCTGTAATAGAAAAGGCAAATGGGGCCACTTGTACGGGGAAGGAGAAACTGGAGGGTCTTCCTACATCTGTCTTTGATATGGAAATGAGTGGCCACAGCTACAGTGTCTACAATGCTATCTATGTAGTGGCACATGCTTTGCATGACTTCTATTCATCTATAATGAAATACAGAGCATGGGGGGAAATCAAAGGGAAACTTTTGAATCAACATTTATGGAAGGTAAAATCCCCAAGTAAATGAAAAATACAGTATACCATTAATATATCCACATGCAATGTTATGTAAAAATGTAAAAATGAAGAAACCCAATAAAATTAGAAATTCATTACAGTCACAAACCTCTATAAGCTAAAGATATATAAAAATGTTGTTTCTGCCTTTCAAACACCTGCATATTGATAATTTAGTAAGACTAAACATGATTTATTTCTAGATTGCAAGCATATAATTTATTTTAAAACATTGTATTCTACATATTTATTTGGTCCAAGACCAATATGTTATTTTTCTTATTTGGTATTACTTTTTTCCTTATACATTTTTCTTATTTGTTTACTGAACGTGCTAATTTTGAGAATCCAAAAACGTACTCAAAACGTACTCAAAACGTACTCAAAACGTACTCAAAACGTACTCAAACGTACTCAATATCTTTTAAAGGAAATCCATGGAGATGGTTGTCATTTTTGTACTAGACACTTTTAAAGAGTGTGAAATGGTCCTCATCATTACAATTTTAACATTTTAAAGATTTCTGCAAAACTCACCCCTTATACTCTTTTTTTACTCTTCTCAATTTAAACTTCTTTCTCAATTATCTCAATTATTTTTTTACAAACCTGCTAGAAATACTGTAGTCTTTTTTAAATTGCAGATTAGTCTGATCTAGTATTTTATTTTATTTCTTCTGTTTTATTGTGCTGCTATGAAGATTCTCTAATCATTGTTACAATCCGTAATGTAATTTATTATTGTGGTTTTTATTATCTTTCATGTTTTACATACATTGAAATGATTTCTTATCTATATACTTTAAAGGAGAGAAAGAGTGCTGTTTTATATCCTGATATATATCTATTTGTCTTATTTTCTGATTTAGCTCAACTACATTATCGGAAGAATTGCATTTAATAATAGTGCCGGGCAACAAATTGGATTCAATGAAAATGGAGAATTAGAGACTGGATTTGATATTATCAATTGGATCACATTTTCAAATTTGTCTTTTAAGAAAGTCCAAGTTGGAAGCATGGACCTGAAGGACTCCAACAAAAAAATGGTCACCATTTATGCAGATGATATTGTGTGGCCAAGCAGGTTTAACCAGGTATGGACCACTCACATTGAGCTCAGTCCAGATTTTACTACTTCTAAAGCTCACTTTAGAGCCACACTATTTCACCACAATTACCTTCAGAAATAGAATTAAATTCTCTCACTAAAGCCTCTCTAGCCGTTTTTTGGTTCATTTGCATGAGAATCATTACAGTTAAAATAAGGCAAAACATTTAAAAATATAAAATGCACGATTGCCCAGAAACTAGCTACATTGATTGTGTTCCATCACGCTGCATGAGGTCCTCAAATGTACACTGATCAGGACACAAAGGGCAAGCATATATATGTTTTGTTTTCTTTATCTTTATTGAAAAAAAAAGTTTTTATTTTTATTTTTTCATTTTCATAACATATAACCACATGTATACTATTATATAACTAATATCGCATTGTATTATTAAATATTTAGATCAATTCATGTTACCATCAACTCCCAAAAACAATTATGGCTCTTCTGCTCTCCATACATCATATTTGTACCTTATCCATTACTCTCTTCTCCATCTCTCCTGTCCTTCCCTCCCTTCTTTCTTCCCTCTGTCACCCTTCTCTTCTCTACTTCCCCTTCCTCTCTCCTTCTCCTCTCTCCCCTTTCCACTCCTTCTTTCTCTCCTCCTCTTCCCCCCTGCCTTCTCTCCTATCCCTTTCTTCTTCCCTTACCTCTCTCCTTTACTTCACACTCATCATCTCATTTACTTGCTGTATTTCAGCTTCTGAGCAAGTTCCATTTTATGTTGATGGTATTTATAATTCCTTTTCAATATACATATTTAATTTTAACATATATCTTCTTCCTCCTTCTTTTTTTTAAAAGAGGGCGAGAAAAAAGTATACATATTTAGTCATTGTGCTTTTAAAACACCCCTCCCCCAGGCTACTTTTGTCCGAGATGTAGACCTGGTTACAATTCCCAGCTATTCTCATCATTATATTTATATAATTATGCATCCTTACATGTCCACACTTTGTGATTTTGTGTTTAAATCTCAATAGTTTCCCATTGTAAGTATATTTCATGTTACCTCCCCATTTTTCCATATCTTGGTTTAGGTTACCCTTAATTGTCTATAAATGGCAATCCTTACTGTTCAATGTTCATTACAATTCCCTTAATCTACTATATTGATAAACAAGCAATACACATCTCACTTTGTTCATCATCTTAGAAGTTCTATATATGTCCATGTTTCGTATATTTTAACCTATGCTTAATTGTCCTTTTACTGTCATATTCAATCAATTAGCAACTTAGTTTAATTATCATGTATAAAAGTGAATTACAAACCTCTGCTTTACAATCTCCTCATATCAGTTTCATATTTGTCCATATTCCATATATTTTAACCTTTATTTAATTATCTTTCCATTATCATATTAAATCAGTTAACAATTCAGTTTTATTGTCATATTTAGGAATAAACCTTTTACCGTAGCTTTACATTTTCCCATATAACAATTTCTAGTTGTCTGATTTTTTCCTAGTAAGTCTTTTGTCCCACTTCTCTATTCCTGCCTTCTCCCTTTTCTTTATTTTAACACATCCACCCTCTTCAATTTTCCTCAAGCCAATATCAAAGAGATCTTTTATATTTCCTTTTGTTGGGGCATAACCTCCTTCAATTTTTTTCTTCAATTTTCTTTATGCCACTGTCAACCTCTGAAACATTTTTGTCTGCTTTTTATTTCCTTTTGTTGGGAAACATCTCCCCTTTTCAATTTTCCCAATACCACTGCCAGATCCAATGGAGGTTTTTCTTTGCTTTTTATTTCCCATTGTTTGTACCCCTTCATTATCTCTCCCCCCTTCTTCCTTCCCTTTTTCTTTAAATACCTGCTTCTCTGAGTTCAGAATTCTATTTAGGCTTGCTATTAATAATTTTAATGACTTATGCACATTTTTTACATTTTCACATAGTTCTTCAAATTCTCTCCTTTCCATAATGTCCACTTCCAAAGTTACAGTTAATTATACAGTTCTTATTTCAGAGTTCTGGTCCACCTTAAATTTATCTAATTCAGTTGCTGTGGAGGAGAGTGACGGGAGCCATCTTGTTTTTTTTTTCCCTTAATGTCCAGTTCGAAAATTGCAGTTAGTTATACAGATCTTATTTCAAAGTTTTGGTCCCCCTTAAATTTAGCTAATTCATCTAATGTGAAAATAAAAGAGAAGCTGGAGCCATCTTTCTTTTGCAGAAAAGAAAAAGAAAAAAAAACCTTAATATTTGCCCAGTTCTTGATTTTGTTATTATTTTTTCCCTTGCTACCTTCCACGTCCCATTGGTTATAGTTGCTGAAAATATATTAATTGGAACAAACTTGCATACAGCCAAATTCAGGTTTTTTTCTCTTCACCTCCTGCTTTTCCAAGTTCTCATTTAAAGCAGTTGGTTAACTAAAACTTCCCACACAGGAAAGATTAAATTATCAGCTATCAGTGAGAAAATAGTGCTTTTTTTCTATTTTTTTCCCCTTGTTGCATTCTACCTCTCTTTAATTTGAGTTGCTTAAGATATATTAGTTAGAAGAAATTCGGATGAAATAAATCACCACGGAATGTTTGGTTTCTATTTCAAGTCCAAAACCAAATTTAGAGTTTATATTTGAGTGGGTTTGTCACTTCTCTGCTTTCTCCCTTTCTGTCCGAATTGTTTCAAACAAATGGCTTTTTAGGGGGCTAGAGTTTCAACCCTCCATTTTCCCTTTCTTTCTTTCCTTTTGCCAAAATCCAGATCTGTCTATTAATATTATTTGTACTCTCAAGATTCTTTGTCTTTTCCAAGTTTTGATTTATGACTGTGGGTTAAATGAATCTTCTTACTGGTCTTTCATCTCGACCTCACGCTCCTGTTCAGTTGCTTTGGCTGGAAACCAGCTTCTTGTGAAGCCATGTTGCCATGCTGCCACCCCTGCTCCAATTCAGAGGGCAAATCTCTGACCTGTGAGGGGCCTGTTGCCTCCCCCTGGGTCTCATGAGATGCTGTCCTTTCTTCGCCCCTCCTCCAGGGGGGTTATGATCCAAAAATGATCTTGGAATAGGTTTGTCAGACAGGGTTCATGTGAGGCTCTTGAGAGCTCATCCCTTCCCCATGTCTGTTCAGCTGGAGAACTTCCATTTGACTTGCAAATGTTTTGTTTTCTGAATGTCACCACAACCACAAAGAGTAGAAGCAACTGTTCATTTGCGTCCATTTGTTCAGACTATTTCTGGATATAGTTGTACCCATGTGCAGTCTACTCAATGATTTCCATACTTATCAAATTTTGTCAGATCCAGGTGCCAGCTCTTCCATTGGTTCCATCCAGTAGTAGTTTTTTGTAGATTTCCATAAGTCTGCTTTCATACTATTCAAAGTCCTCCATCGACCTAAAGAATGTGGATTTCAGTCTCTGCTGAGATGGTTAAAGGCTACAGAGAGCCTTTACAAAGCATCCAAAGCACAGTGAGGTGCTCATTTCCACCTGTGACACTATGTGTATCTAGCCTAGCTGATAGCTTAGAAAGTCATTCATTGATAATCCAAATAAGGTATCTAGGATAGGTGGAAAGAAAGGTGTAGGCAACAAAGAAAGTTTACACTTAGCATGTAACTTCTATGCAAAAACATTCCCATTTTCTAAAAGCCTTAGAGTTGTTCAAAAACAAAGAAAGGCAAGGAACACTTGTATATAATAATGGCTCTGTAAAATGATATTTGTTTTGGCAACAAATTAAGTATTGTGGTCTTTATATTTGCATGGAGGCAAAAAGTTGTTCAAATCTTTTCAACCCAAAACCAGACTTTGCTGTCTCACATTATTATATAAAAAGAAAAATACAATGGAAAGATACTTCCAAAAATACTGAAAGACACTTCAGAGATGCCAATTTTTCAAACATAAAGCTTTCCTATTTTTCATTTTTTAAAAATTTATGGACAGACCCAACCACTTTCACTGTGCAATGGGAAGTGTGATTCAGGCTACAGTAAGATTAAGATAGAAGGGAAACTATTTTGCTGCTATGACTGTCTCCGATGTCCTGAAGGGAAGATTTCTAACAAAGAGGGTAAGAGATATTGTATATATCTATCTCACTGAATGAATCGGGTTGGCATTTGTATCATGGGAAAATTTCTGTTTTCTGCCAAATCTTTCACTTGGCAGATTAGACTATAAAATAGAGATAGGTAATTGAATGGCAACCATGTACATTATTAATAGCAAGAATTGGATTTATGCAAATAGAAGTAGATGTCAATTAACTTAACATATGGCATATATTTTTCAGAACTAAATTGGCAGTCCTCACTGTGAACACTTGTACAGTCAGTTTTTAGTGTTTCAATGTAATTTCAACATCAATATTTTCTTTTATAGACATGGATGAATGTTTTCAATGTCCAGAAGAACACTATCCGAATGAGAAGCAGGTTTTGTGTCTTCCCAAAATTGCAACATTCTTGAACTACAAAGAAACCTTGGGAACAGTTATGGCTAGTTCTTCTCTTGTTTTCTCTTTAATCACAGTTGGAATCCTTTGGATCTTTATTAAGCATCAGGACACTCCCATTGTCAGAGCTAACAACCGAAACCTCACATATATCCTTCTTGTTGCTCTCCTGTTATCATTTCTTTGTACTTTGCTATTCATTGGGAAACCTCACAAGGTGACATGTCTCCTTAGTCAAACTGCCTTTGGCATCATCTTCTCAGTGGCCATTTCTTGTGTTTTGGCCAAAACCATCATTGTGGTTCTAGCTTTCATGGCTACCAAACCAGGGTCCAAGATGACCAAGTGGGTGGGGAAAAGTCTTGGCACATTTATTGTATCCTGCTGCTCCTTTATTCAAATTAAAATTTGTGTTATATGGCTGATCATCTCTCCCCCATTCCCAGATGCTGACATGAAGTCAATAGCAGAAGAAATCATTCTGGAGTGCAACAAAGGATCTGCCTTCATGTTTTACGGTGTCTTGGGTTATATGGGCTTCCTTGCCATTGTCAGTTTCACACTGGCCTTCCTAGCAAGGAAGTTGCCTGATGCTTTCAATGAAGCCAAATTTATCACCTTCAGCATGTTGGTCTTCTGTAGTGTTTGGTTGTCCTTTATTCCAGCATACCTGAGTTCAAAAGGAAAATATATGGTTGCTGTGGAAATCTTCTCCATTATAGCCTCCAGTGCTGGATTACTGCTTTGTATCTTTTCTCCCAAGCTGTACATCATTGTGCTGAAGCCTGATTTGAACAAAAAGGATCAGCTCAAAAGAAAAGAAAAAAAGGACACAATAGCATAAATTTGTATCACTGCTGCCTATTTTGCATCTGATATGTAGAAGTGTGGAGCCAGATTGGTTTTGGGATTAAGGCATTAATTAGAAACTAGGAGAGTGTGAGATTTACTTCCACCTCAAACTTGCCCCTGTTTTGGAGAAAAATTGAGAAACAAGTAATAGTAGACGTGTTTGCTGCCTTGAATTATTTATTTATATAAAAATAATAAAAGTGCAGGGAAATTAAAACTAATAAATATTAATCCTCCTTCAAAATTTATATCTCGCTTTTTTTAGTTGAAATTTTACTTTAAAAAACAATTGTTTATTATATGTACATAATGTAGTTCACTGAGAGTTTTAAAAAGTTATTTACGTAATGTTTTCCAAAAAAAACACATCTTAAAGAAATGTCTTAGATGCATAGGCCTATTATCTGGCTTATTTAAAGACCAAAGTAAATATCTACAAATCTGCTCATCTTGATTTCTAATGGGGGAAGGTGCACTTCCCTATTCTCTGTCCAGAGAGAAAGAGAGATTGGTCCCTTTAGTGATGAAACCATTTTCATGTTTGTCCTATGATGATGGAAAAGAGTAGAATAGAAGAAAGAAAAAAAGATTGGGAAAACTTGTTGGTTTTGCATTCATTTTAACCAGTAGAAGCAATTATTCTGACAATTGAAAGATCCAAATCAACCTTTCAAAAAGGGAATGCTATACAACATAGGATAGTACAAATCAAGTAAAAGCAAACTATGCACAATATGTGTCTGAAAGAAAAACAAAGATGAAATAAAATACATCTATATATTAAGGATCATACGGCTCATTTCTCTCTAACTGAATACTTTATTCCCTCCCATTACTAAATGCAAAGAGAAAACGACTTGCAAATAACAGTAGGCAAGCAACGGAAAATGGCACTCCTAAGTTTGTAACCTCTGCAAATTAATTGATCAAAGGAAAAAGAAAGCATTATGTTTTCCATTTAATGAGATACCCATCCTCTAGCTCTGTGTCATGCACTGCCAATATTAACATGTTCATTTCGAAAACATCAAGAGGCTTCCAGAATAGACCTCCAAAATAAGGGCAGGATTGACTTTCCACCAATCATTCTGATGTTACTTCAGTGGGGAATGTTTTTATCTCTATTGCAGCAGCCTAGGAGTTCTTTGTCAGAGAACGTTGACCACAGCTACAGATCAATTCCACAGCTGGTCATGCAACTCATGAGGAATATTAAATAATTAACCCGACCATTCAAGGGGTGAGGTAGACCACACATGAAACATGGCCAGATGATTTAACAACTAAGCAAAAACTATCTGAGAAAGAAGAAAGCAACATTCCCTTAACTATTGCAACTTGGAGATATTTACAGTTTGGTTTCTGATCTTGAATATTTGTCACTAGCAACTAGTAGCACATAGCCAAGACTGTTAGAGATGAATCTCAAAGAGGAATTGCTACATTCAAGGTGCTGCTGCTGAAAGCCATGTTTCTGATGAATTTGGGTCAGGTTTTGTATAAGATTCCCAATTCTAAATGCAGCATCAGTGACCCTCTTCCTTTTCTTCAAAAGGAATACAAACTAAGAAACCACATTCCCTTACTGGGATTCGAACCAGGACTGTATTACATATTAGGCAGTTGTATTAGCCACTAAGCCACAGGATCTCCTCCTTATCAGCTGAGCCAGGGAAATAAGTATGCATTTGTGTTACAACCCCTGGTATGCCCAAATACAAATGCCTAATATGTAATACAGCCCTGGTTCGAATCCCAGTAAGGGTAAGGCTAGCTGATGAGAGCTAAATAGCTTGAAATAGATCTATACTAGTCTCCCTTTATTTATTTATCAGCACAAATACAAATATAAAAAGGCAACATTAAAAATAAAAATATGGTTTTCTGCCTGGATGGTCTTCTGTAATGAGCTGAATGACAGAAAGAGGGATTAATGAGCTCCCTCCCATATTTGGGCATACCAGGGGTTGTAACACAAATGCAAACTATATTGTATTATTCAGTGTTTATATCAATTCGTCTTACCATCAACTCCCAAAAACAATTATTGGCTCTTCTGCTCTCCATACAACATATTTGTACATTATTCATCTCTTTCTTCTCCCTCCATCCTCCCCCTCCTCCCTACCTCCTTTCTTCCCTCTGTCATCCTTCTTTCTCTACTTCCCCTTTCTCTCTCCTTCTCCTCCCTCCCCTTTCCACTCCTTCTTTCTCTCCTTCTCTTACTCCCTGCCCACTCTCCTGTCCCTCTCTTATTCTCTTACCTCTCTCCTCTACTTCACTCTTCATCTCATTTACGTGGTTTATTTCAGCGTCTGAGTGAGCTCCATTTTATGTTGATGGTGTTTATATTTCCTTTTCAATATACATATTTCATTTTGGCAGATGTCAGCATGAGAACAAAGAACACTCCAACAGGTGTTTACAGAAACTGAAAAGACTACCCCACACCAATATCCAGAGACCATATTGGACGATGGGACCTGAGATAATTGGGGGTGGTAGTGGTAGGATTTGAACTTTAACTATAGGAAAACATCTAGACCTGGTTTTGTCATTAAACATGGCCAAATGATGGACTCAATAAAGTTTTGCATAGAGAGACTAGATTGTCTTGATCATGCTTGCTTTGGTTGGGTTCATCCATAGGAACCTTGACACAATCTTTTTGGATTATGTTTACATTCTGTAATTTTTTTTCAGTATTCTTCTTAAGTAATACAAGCCTCTAATTTTCTTCTTCAATTATTTTCTTGCAATTCATCTTCCCTCAAACTATATTCAGCAAGTAATCTTGTCTTACTCCTTCGATGACCTGGACTAGGACCTCTATGTCTTGTCTAGACTATGGATTCCTTGCATATTTAATTTTTTCATGAGTATAAAGTATAAATTTTGGGGGGATGCCTAGTCGCCTAAACACATTCCATACCTTAAAATGGTCACCACAATTAAAACTCTTTGAATAATCAATGAATCACATACTGACTTTTTGGGGGGAAGGGGTATTTTTGGAGTTTCTTTTTTATGTATGATGTGTCAATATTTCCTCACCATTTTCCAAAACCATCTGGAATAACTGGCCTCTCCCTTTATACCTTGGATGCCAATCAGCATTGAATAATCCTAGAGATTATTTTCCTGGCAAATTGAAATAAATATATTTTATATTCACTCTATTAAGCTTCCTTTCTTTAGTCTCCAAACTGTTGCCTTTTGTGTTATTCTCCGGATTTCCTGGCATTTTTTGGTTATAAGCTTACAGGTTCTTCTTATGTTGTTTGTGATATTTGTTAATTCTTCTATCATCTTCAATTTGTAATGACCAGAGTACTGCTATAAATTCCTCTTCTATTACTAGAGGTTTTGTAAGTGATGAATTTCTTCCAAGGGATCTTGGAGTCTGTCATATCTACAGCAGAGAATTTCTTCTTTCCATCTTTTTATTTTATTCTTCCTTGAATCTATGTATTATCTGTTCATTTGTTCATTTGTGTTATTTAGCAGAGACATTTGAGGTTGGAATCTCCTTTTACATTTGAAAATCTTTGCAAAGGTTCCATTCCTCTTTCTGTCATGGATGTCCTTACATAGTTCAGAATGCGGCCGCGCGGGCTATCATGGGAGGGACAAGATACTCCCATATAACACCACTCCTGCCGAGCTGCACTGGCTGCCTGTGGTTTTTCGGGTGCGTTTCAAGGTGTTGGTCACTATCTTCAAAGCGCTCCATGGCATGGGACCTAGTTACCTGCGGGATCGCATCTTACCTCACACATCCTCACGACCAATCCGCTCTCACAGGGAGGGACTCCTCCAGGTGCCATCCGCCAAGCAGTGCCAGCGGGCGGCGCCTAGGAGTAGAGCCTTCTCTGTGATGGGCCCAACCCTCTGGAATGACCTCCCCCCCCGATATTAGAACTACTAACGACCTCCGCTCCTTCCGACAGAAGCTTAAGACCCACCTGTTCCAATTAGCTGGCTTGACTGATGTATAGTCCCATCTTTAACCTCCTGGCAAACATCTTACTGTGTAATTTTTAAGTGAAATTTTAATTATATTTGTATTTTAATTTAAATTTGGTACAGCACATTCTACCTCCTCCGTTTATATGTTTATATGTTTATATATGTATGCACATTTATATTTTGTATCTATATGGTTTTTAATATGTCTGTCCACGCCCCGAGTCCTGTTTAGGAAAGGGCGCGGTTTATAAGTAAAAGTTTACTTACTTACTTACTTACTTACTTACTTACAGATATCATTATAATATTGCTTCTTATCTCTTCTAACAGCTCATTGGAACCATTTATTAAATTCCTTCCTGAGATGCTTATGTTTCTAGGGTTTGTCTTCCTCCCTTTTGTCTTGCAGTAATTTCTAATGTCTCTTCTGATATTCTTTAGGTTTCCAGTGTTGCTTGATCTTTAAAAGTTTTTTTTCACATTCATCCTTAACAACAGATATTCCCGAGGAAACGTGAAGAAAGAACATTTCCTTAGGTAGTAAGAGAAATTAATCTCTTAATCAAACTTTTCAAATATTGTATAAAAAAAGCTGAAAAAATCTGGATTGAATTTGAAAATAATTGTTGATGGTCATGTGTTTTCATAAAAATCCTTTGGAGTTTTCTGAATTGAGATATTCCAAAAATGGAATAATCCATATATTTACTTCTTTCAAGGTCAGGGCTTATTTATTTATTTATTTATTTATTTATTTATTTATTTATTTATTTATTTATTTATTTATTTATTTATTTATTTATTTATTTATTTATTTATTTATTTATTTATTTATTTATTTATTTATTTATTTATTTATTTATTTATTTATTTATTTATTTATTTATTTATTTATTTATTGTCAACAGGTACAAGGAAACAAGTACCAGTATAGACATAGACATGGACATATGAAAAAAATGACACAAATAAATGGATATAAATAAGCAAAACATAGCCATAAACACATAAAATGAGTACATATAAATGGGGACAGTGGGACAGGAATGGTAGGCACACTAGTATTCTTATGCACGCCCTCTTAAGGATCTCTTAAGAAATGTGTAAGGTCCATGGTAGACAGTTTAAGATAAAAAGTATGGGGGTAACAATAGGATTAGGTAGCGTGTTCCAGGCATTTACTACTCTATTGCTGAAGTCATTTTTCCTGCAATCAAAATTACATTTAGTTTGTATCTATTGATAGCCCTTGTACTACTGTGATTCAAATAAAAGTAGTCATTAACAGTTAGGACGTTATGGTATATCATCTTGTGTACTAAGCTTAGATTGAAACGAAGATGAACGCTGTAGTTCAAGGCTATCCAGACCTAAATTACAAGCCTGGTGGTATAAGGAATTTTATTACAAGCATAGGAGTTGAGTACTCTTCTTCTCTGGACCTTCTGTAATGTATTAATGTCCAAAATGCAGTGTGGGTTCCAGGCAGGTGAGCAGTATTCAAGTATAGGTCTGGCAAAGGTTTTGTATGCCCTAGTTAGCAGCATAGCGTTACCAGAGAGAAAACTTTGTAAAATAAGGTTGACAACTCTGAATGCTTTTTTAATGTTGTTACAGTGAGCTCTGGGGCTTAGGTCTTTCGAAATGAGTACTCCTAGGTCTTTGACAGAGTGTGGATCATCTTTATGATCTATATACATATCATCTAAATGATGATATGTACTCAAAGTGGGTTGAGATTATATCTTAAAGAACTGATATTTTCCACTGGATTCCAACTTGTATTAATATAGAAAAACACCTGTGTAGATATTCAATTTCCTTGTGAATGTAATTAAGTTACAATGGCATGTATTTAAAATCCAAAAAGAGGACATAAAACTTTTACATTAAGATACTACAAAGAATGATTAATGAAGCAAATTTAAGCAAGATAAATGACATTAAGAAGAAATCATTTGGTGTACCCTAAAAGGATGTGTACATTTTCTTTTTTGTGGAAAAGCTGTTGAGACTATTGTAGCACCTATATAGACATTGATTGTCTAGATCCTTTTCAGTCAATTATTAGCCTATATAATATCCTGAGATCATTGGTCATTCTACTGAAGGACCTTTATCAGGACCTGCATTGAAGATTTGATATTTCTATGTTGATGTTCTCATCAATGCCAGTAGAGTCTCTGGATGGTAAGGAAAAAAAAAAGGTTTGTCATTTGGAAATTCATTATAGACTCACAGTTGCTATTGAAAATGTAGGTGAAAGCCATGACTTAAGGACTACATTTTTGCCTGGTGCACCCGTTCTTTCTTTATTTGATGCAAGTGGAACTGGCTAGGCACACAAATCTATGGATTTGACATGGGACAACATTTAATGCCTCCAGTAAAGTTACACCTAATCCAAAATGCTGTAGTATTTGAGATAATGGAATTCTAATGTTATGATGGTATAATAGCAATTTGAAAGTACATATATTGACTATGGATTGAGTTGTGGTGACAACTAAAGCACTGATTTTAACATGTAAATCTTTTTATGGCTTAGCACCACCTGAAAGAAAAGATCTTTTTGAGAAACCTTCCGACATTTGGAAGAATATGATAGATGAAAGGTGATGATAGATAGATAGATAGATAGATAGATAGATAGATAGATAGATAGATAGATAGATAGATAGATAGATAGCAGATAGATAGATAGATAGGTGGATGGATGGATGGATGGATTATAGAAAGACAGATAGACATATATCCGAATCTGGTATCAAATGCCAATGAGGTATAAACATCCCCTGAAGTTCTTGATGAATTATAGAAGGTTATTTTAAAAATTCATTGGTTTACAGTATCATTTTTTAAATAATTATTTTATGATTATCTGACATGTGGCAGATATTTTTATGATTTTTGTTATGTAGAATGCATTTTATTTTATTGTAATTTAACTTAACATATTGCATATTTCCTTTTAACATTTCATGTATCCACAACAGCTGTGAGACTATGGTAGTATATCAATCAAACAAATAAGCAATTTGTAAATTAATGTAAGGCCACATGGCTTTAAAAACAAGAATAACTTTTTCCCCTGTCTCCATATACATGTGGAAAAGTTCTTTATTTCTTGCTGTACAGTTGTTACATGCCATGATTTCCTAGCACTTGAATTCTGAATTGTTGATCTTTTAATTGTCATTATCAATTCCCACATCATTGCTTCAACTTCATCTCCTAGTGGACAAGAGGTTGTTGTGGAGACAAGTGCAAGTAGAAATACTCTTAATGAGATAGAGCTTGGGGAAGCTTCAACTGGCTTAATATCAGACACTTTTACACATTATGATGATACTTGCTGCCTTGTTCTTGGTGCTTTTGCCTGAAATGATGTCCATGATGCCCAGTGCTAAATGTAGGATTAACGACCCTCTGCCTTTTCTTCACAAGCAATATCAGTCAGGAGATTTCATAATTGTGGGCATTTTCTCTCAGATCTACATCTACTGTAGAATGATAGACTTCAGGAAACATCCATCTGAGGAGCTTTTTCACACTACTGTGTAAGATGTTTTTACACAAAGACAGGATAAGAGAAAAGAGAAAGAAGAAAAGGATATAGAGTGGAAAGAGGGAGACAGGGAGAGAGGGACAGTCTTCGTATATAGGAAAATATATAGATGGACAATAGTTTATAAATAAACTATTTAGATGATGGATGGATGGATGGATGGATGGATGGATGGATGGATGGATGGATGGATGATAGTTAAATGCCGATTGATAGAGGATGGATGGATGAATGGATAGACAGACAGACAGACAGACAGACAGACAGACAGACAGACACCAGATATTATGAAAATTAAACTGAGTTGACCAATACCATGCATGATATTTTGGGAAGTATGTATTTTGACAGAATGTATAATGCTTATTTTAGGGTCATAACTCCAATGTATCAGCATATTCTTGCTTTAGAGTTTGCCATCATGAAAATCAATAAAGATCCCTCTATTTTACCAAACCATACCTTGGGCTTCCATATCTATAATGCCTACTTTGATCCAACTTGGACATACCGAGCCTCATTGGAGCTCTTCTTTACAAAGGGGCAATTCATACCTAACTACAACTGTGATCCTCAAAACAGACCTATAGCAGTCATTGGAGGACCTTCATCAGACATCTATCTATACATGGCTAATATCCTTTCCCTGTACAAGATGCCACAGGTATGTTCCTTCCATGGAATTAAGAGGCAGGAGATAAAAATCGATATAATATATTTTCTGTAAAAATGTTCAAGGAAAAAAAATGTTGTGATTGTAATAAAAGGGATGCATTATAGGAAATTCAGGTTGCTAAACACTACAAGTGAATTTTGGCATGCTTTGATTATGTCACAGCACATTACTTTTTCAGCTTTTTGATATTTAAAGGGGCCAGGCAAAATTAATGGGGATATTATACATTGCCCAGAAGTAATATTTCATTGGTTATTTTTAGAAAGTGTTGCTGAAAACATGGTGGAGCATGATCAGAATTTCAAACAGGAAAAACTTGAAGATTATGCTTTCCAAACTTTACTTAAAACTTGATTGCAACTGTAAAATTGTATTTTGCTGTATTTTTCAGCAAAATCAATATTCTCCAGAATGAGTACAAGGTTCACCGAATCTAGTATTCACGATTTTTTAAGGACTTAGTATTGACTTTGTTTCAGTTTCTTTCTGGCCTGCTAATTTTCTCCTTGGAAATAAGATGAAATTCTCTGGAAATATTGCATCAGTAGTATTTAAAAGAACTAGAGGATATATTTTTTACCAATTAAAAATATATATTGTAAATTAATATTTATCTTAATTAATAATATTTAATTTGAAGTGTAAAATTGAATTAAAGATTTCAATGATATAGTTTGTGTTCTTCTGACTAAATCTTGTGTCTTGGGATAAGATAATGGAAATTGCAGACATGGAGTTTATTCTATAAGTTTTTCTATGGTGACATAACATGATATGATTCATCTCTAAATTGTGAACTGGTGTTCTAATGCAACTGTGAACCACTGACCAATTTTGGTGATGCAGCTCAGCCTTGGAAATGATGGGATGACAATCTCCACGAACAAATGGAGATCTGCTGATTAAACTTATTTTCTGAAGTTATGACTAAAGCTGAACATTCCTGCTGCACTAGCTCAGCTTGAATATGAATGTGAAATTTACATGGAATCTGGTTTCAGTTTCTAATTTAGTGGACAAAATAGGGAAAGAATATGATTGCACTTTATAGTGATTTCACTTTATAGTGATTTTTTACAGTGATTTTTGTCTTTTTATCGTTTATCTCTCTGTTTCTAGATATTGTATGGTGCTGCTCCTGAAATTAGCACAAAAGAACAAGCTGCTTTTTATCAACAGATGTTGCCAAATATGGACATTCAGTACAGGGGAATTTCTCTGTTATTGCTATATTTCACATGGACATGGGTCGGGATGTTGTTAGTAGACAACGAGAGTGGTGAAATGTTCCTGCGCAGGGTGCTTCCCATGGCTACCCAGAGTGGCATCTGCTTTGACTTCATTGCAAGATTTCCCAAATCTGTTCATTCAGATAATCTTAAAAAGTTGGTTGAAATAGGATTTAACATGTATAAATTTGTTATGAAAAGTGATGTCACCGTGGTAGTAGTTCACGGTGAAAGTGGTAACATGATAACTCTAAGATTTCTTTCCAGTAAGTTAAAAGATAATGATTTCACACTATGGAAAAAAGGGAAAGTTTGGATTATGACAATCCAGATGGATTTCATGTCAAGTCCCTTTCAAAGAAATATGGATATGGTTTTCCTTCATGGGGCTTTATCTTTTGCAGTTCACTCAGAGAAGGTTCTGGGATTCCAGCAATTTACTCTCACAAGAAACCCTAGCTTGGAAAAGGAAGACAGTTTTATCAAGACCTTCTGGGAAAATGCCTTTGGATGTTCCTTCCGCACCTCTGTATTAGAAAAGGCAAATGGAGCCACTTGTACTGGAAAGGAGAAACTGGAGGTTCTTCCTACATCTGTCTTTGATATGGAAATGAGTGGCCACAGCTACAGTGTCTACAATGCTATCTATGTAGTGGCACATGCTTTGCATGACTTCTATTCATCTATAATGAAATACAGAGCAGGGGGAGAAATCAAGGACAAACTTTTGAATCAACATTTATGGAAGGTAAAATCCCCCAAAAGACAAATTGCAAATGTCTCACTATATCTTTCTTCTAGATTTCTTTAAAAAATTCATTCTTCCAAGAATTTACTTGTACCATCTAGGTGAAACTGTGAAGCTTTTGTAAATATAAATTTAGCTATTTACTTTTTAACGGTCTAAGACCAAGTTAATGTATAAAGTATCCCATTAATATATCCATATGTAAATATATAAAAAAGATGAAACCCTATAAAATTAGGAATTCATTAGAATCACAAAACAGTTAAATAAGCTAAATTTATGCATAAAAATGTTTCTTCTGTCTTTCAAACACCTGCATATTGATTATTTAGTAAGATTAAACATGATTTATTTCTAGATGACATCCACATTATTTTAAAACATTGTATTCTATATATTTATTTGGTCCAAGACCAATATGTTATATACCTCATTTGGTATTAATTCCTTATGGGTTTTTTCTTATATGTTTGCTGAACCTGCTAATTTTGAGACATTTCTGAAATCCAAAAACATACTCAAAATTCAATTTCTTTTAAAATAAATCCAAAGAAATTATTGAGATTTCTATACTAGAAACTTTTTTAAAAATATATGGAGGTCCTCATTATTACAACTTCAACATTTTAAAGTCTTCTGCTACATTCAGCCCTTATACTCTTTTATACTTGTCTCAATATAAATTTGTTTCCCCATTATCTCCATTATTTTTTTACAAATCCAGTAGACATAATTAGTCTTTTTAAATTGCTGAATTATCCAATTGAGTATTTTATTTTATTTCTTCTGCTTCATTGTGGTGCTATGAAGATTCTGTAATCATAGTTACAATCAGTAATGTAATTTATTTTTATAGTTTTTTTATAAAATTGTAATTTATTTTTATAGGTTTATAATATTTCATGTTTTACAAACCTTAAAAGGATTTATTGTCTATATACTTCAACCCAACCACAGTCGTTGAACAAAAACAGTCCCAGCACTTGTTATGTAGTTTGGGTGTAGATCCAAGAACATCTGCTGCAGTTTATGAGATGAATTGGGAATTCATACAATTCATGCACTATCCAAAATTAGAGCATGTAACTATTGTTGCAAAGTCAATGAAATGGAGACTGATAGACTCCCCAAGTTATGTCTTCTATTCCAATTACAACCACAAATCTCCTGTCACCAAACTAACAAATTTTGTAAGAAGCTGTGGCCGTCATGTCTCTTGCGTAACAGTTGAACAATTCAAGAAAAGAGCTACCCAAAGAATTAAGGATATAGAAGCACAAAATGATATAGCTATCCTTAGTAAGGTGGGTTAGATGAAATGGCTGAGCAACTACAAATGTATTTTTCATGTAGACACTTTCTGAAGTTACAACTGCCAAAACATCTTAGGGAGATATTTATGTGAGTGAGATTTGAACAGCTTGAAACAATGGTCAGATATGGGAGATTCTATTTCATACCCTACAATGAACATCTCTGCATTTGCAGATTGGAAGAGGTAGAAGATATTGCTCACATCCTCTTTGATTGTTGCTTGTATAAGGGGGTAAAAGACAGGTACCTTGGTCTATATACCAAACGAATAACCCATTGGGATCCCCATATCAAAAACACTTTATGTGCGGTCAGAAGCTGAAAATAAAATTTAACACAGAACAGTACTTAAACAAAATGGTTTTGTTGAGATATGCATACACGAGACTGATTGGGGTAGATTGTAAGGGTAACACTGAAATATTATTTTATTCTATTTTACATATTTATGTATTAAATTATATGGTATCTTATCCTATAACTATTGTATTTTACCCCACTCTTATTTTAAATTGTTTGTATAGGATTTTATTGGTGTTATGTACTTGAACCTTGTGTTTTCATATGGCCTATAGGCACACACACACACACACACACACACACACACTCACTCACACATATATATTGTTTCAGTAAGTGGATTGATTGGCTGTGTGGTTGTATTATGATTGGTAGGTTGGTGCTGATTGGTGCTGGCTGTGTGTCTGTTGTTGTTTTGTGTTGTAATGGCCTGGGTGGGGCTTGTTTGTTGACTAGGCCCGGTTTCCAGATGTCTGATAGGCGGGAGGTATTGTCACGTTTATTCATGTTGTGGGGGTGTTAATCTATTTTGATGGCTTCCATAATTATTCTCTTGTTGAAGTGTTCAGTTTTGGAGATTAATTTGGTTCCTTCAAAATTAATTTCATGTCCTGTAGCTTTTTAAGTGCTGGAAAAGGGAAGAATTTTTTTTCTTACTGTGTTCTTGTGTTCTGCAATGCGTGCATTTATTCTCCTAGTAGTTTTTCCTAAGTACGTTGCAGGGCAGATTTTGCATGGTATTTCGTAGACTCCTTCGTTTTCTAGCTGGATTTTGTCTTTGGGGTTTCTTAAGATGTTGGCTACTTATGTTGCAGGGCAGATTTTGCATGGTATTTTATCACCTTCAGCACCTTAAAGCAACAGGACATGAAATTGATTTTGAAAGAACCAAATTAATCTCCAAAACAGAACACTTCAACAAGAGAATAATTATGGAAGCCATTAAAATAGAGAAACACCCCCACAACATGAATAAACATGATGATAACTCCCACCTACCAGACATCTGGAAACTAGCCCTAGTCAACAAATGAGTCCCAGCCACAAAAACCAACACTGGACCCAGAACAACACAGGATGCAACCACCAATCACCCTCACCAGACTCAAACCCAAACTCATCCCATAGACCAAATGCAACACCCACCCAGAAGTCAAACCACGGCAGCATCACCAACTGCTGCACCCCCCTCCACCCTAACACACGGCCAGACCACAAACTTGTAGCCAAATCAAAGCCTGAGATGTTACAACACAGCCATCTGCTCAGGACATTACATCACAGAACTCAGGAGGTTACAACGCAAAGGCTCAGGATGTTACAATACAGCCAACCCCCCAGGAAGTTGCAGCACAGGATTCGGGATATCACTATAATAGAGCTCAGGATGTCATCACACAGCCCATTACTCAGGTCGTTACAACACAAAAGAACAATAGGCATATAGCCAGTACCTCAGCCACACAGTACGTTACGAAACAGCCGACTAATCTGCAAACATCAACTCCATCAACTAATCAAGATGTTACAACATAACCAACCAATCCGCTTACATCAACAAAGCCAGCACTCCACAAACCCCCACCAATATTTATAGAAGGATGGCACGAAGCCGAAGGCCAAGTGGGACCTCGTTGAAACATCACCAAGATACTCTCAATCTTACACGGGAAAAGACCTGAATACGCCAAGACCTGTGTTTGTGTGTGTGTGTGTGTGTGTGTGTGTATTCTACATTCTGATTTATCTCTATTTGGCTTATTTTCTGATTTAGCTCAACTACATTATGAGAAGGATTGCATTTAATAATAGTGCCGGGCAAAAAATTGGATTCAATGAAAACGGAGAATTAGAGACTGGATTTGATATTATCAATTGGATCACATTTTCAAATTTGTCTTTTAAGAAAGTCCAAGTTGGAAGCATAGACCTCAAGGACTCCAATGAAAAAATGGTCACCATTTATGAAGATGATATTATGTGGCCAAGCAGATTTAACCAGGTATGCATCAGTCACATTGTGCTCAGACCAGATTTTACTACTTCTAAACCTCACTTAGAGCCAAACTATTCCACTGCAATGACCCACAGTAACAGAATCTTACTGAAGCCTCTCCAGCCTAGTTTTTTTTTATTTGTGTCAGAAGCATCACAGTTAAAAAATGGAAAACATTTAAAAATGTAAAATACAAGGTAAAAATATGTACAAATTAAACAGACTTTGCCCAGAGACTAGCAATATTCATTGTGTTTCATAACACTGCCGTGAGGTCCTGAAATGTACACTGAATGAGGTACAAAGGGTAGGCATACATATGTTGTTTTGTCTGAATGTCACCACAATCACAAAGAATAGAAGCAACTGGATATCCCCATTTGCTCATGGTGTTCCTGGATATTGTTGTACCCATGTACTGTCTGCTCAATGGTTTCCATACTTCTCAGTTTTTGTCAGACCTAGGTGCCAGCTCCTCTATTGGTTCCATCCAGTATTAGTTTTTTGTAGATTTCCATGAATCTGCTTTCACATTCTTCAAAGTCTTCCAAGAAGCTTTTCCTGGAATTTCCTGGAATTTAGTCTCTGCTGAGATGGTTAAAGGGTACAGAGAAGGTCTTGTCTAGATATTGATGATTTGAGTCTATCTCTCTGTATGCTGCTGTTAAGATATCCGGGTGTCCCTTGGACAACAGCTGGCTAATCCTTCCAATCCGGAAAGATCCAAAACATAGTGAGGTGCTAATTTCCACCTGTGACATTATTTGTATCTAGCCTAGCTGGTAGACTTAGAAAGTCATTCATTGGTGATTCCTTGGATACCTTCTAGTGTAGATGAGTAAATGGAGAAAAAGGTGTAGGCAACAAAATGAGTTCATACCTTGTATGTAAATTCTATGGGAAAATTTTCCCATTTGCTAATTCCTTACAGATGTTCAATAGCAAAGAAAGTCAAGGAACATTTGTAAACCAATTTGTAAGCCTCTGTAAAGTGATATTTTTATTGGTGAAAAATTACGTATTGTGGTCTATATGTTAGCACCGAGGCAAAAACTGTTTAAATCTTTACAACCCAAAACAGATTTTGCTGTCTCACATTACTATATAAAAGAAAAGTATAATGGAAAGATACTTCTAAAAATACTGAAGGCTCTGAGATGCCAAGTTTCCAAAGATAAATCTTTTCTATTTTCTTTTAAATTTATGGACAGACCCAGCCACTTTCTCTGTGTAATGGGAAGTGCTATTCAGGCTACAGTAAGATCAAAATAGAAGGGAAACTATTTTGCTGCTATGAATGTCTCCGATGTCCCGAAGGGAAGATTTCTAACAGGGAGGGTAAGATATATTGTATACCTCTACCTTACCGAATGAATTGGGTTGACAAATGTACCATGGGAAAATGTTCTGTTTTCTTCAAGTGGTTTCACTTGGCACATTAGATTATAAAATAGGGATAATTAATTGAATTGTAAACATGTTCATTATTGGTAGCAGAAATGGATTTATGCAAATATAAGTTGATGTCAACTAACTTAACGTATGACATACGTTTTTCAGAAATTAATTGGCAGTGCTCACTTTGAACACTTGTACAGTCAGTTCTTAGTGTTTCAATGTAATTTCAACATCAATATTTTCTTTCCTAGACATGGATGAATGTTTTCAATGTCCAGAAGATCACTATCCCAATGAGAATCAGGTTTTGTGTCTCCCCAAAATTGCAACATTCTTGAACTACAAAGAAACCTTGGGGACAGTTATGGCTAGTTCTTCTCTTGTCTTCTCTTTAATCACAGTTGGAGTCCTTTGGATCTTTATTAAGCATCAGGAAACTCCCATTGTCAGAGCTAACAACCGAAACCTCACATATATCCTCCTTGTTGCTCTCCTGTTATCATTTATTTGTACTTTGCTATTCATTGGGAAACCTCAAGAGGTGACATGTCTCCTTCGTCAAACTGCCTTTGGCATCATCTTCTCAGTGGCCATTTCTTGTGTTTTGGCCAAAACTATCATTGTGGTTCTAGCTTTCATGGCTACTAAGCCAGGGTCCAAGATGACCAAATGGGTGGGGAAAAGACTTGGCATATTTATAGTATCCTTCTGCTCCTTTATTCAAATTAAAATTTGTGTTATATGGCTGATCATCTCTCCCCCATTCCCAGATGCTGACATGAAGTCAATAGCAGAAGAAATCATTCTGGAGTGCAACAAAGGATCTGCCTTCATGTTCTATGGTGTCTTGGGTTATATGGGCTTCCTTGCCATTGTCAGTTTCACACTGGCTTTCCTAGCAAGGAAATTGCCTGATGCTTTCAATGAAGCCAAATTTATCACCTTCAGCATGTTGGTCTTCTGCAGTGTTTGGTTGTCCTTTATTCCAGCATACCTGAGTTCAAAAGGAAAATATATGGTTGCTGTGGAGATCTTCTCCATTACAGCCTCCAGTGCTGGATTACTGCTTTGTATCTTTTCTCCCAAGATGTACATCATTGTGCTGAGGCCTGATTTGAACAAAAAAGAGCAGCTCAAAAGAGAAAAGGACAAAATAACATAAATTCTTATCACTGCTGCCTACTTTGAATCAGATATGAGGAAGTGTGGAGCCATGTAGTCTTGCAGTTAAGGCACTAAACTAGGAACTATGACAGCGTGAAATTTACTATCACTTCAGGCATGTTGCTGTTCTTGGGAAAATTTGAAAAGCAAGTACAGGTGAAAAATTAGAATATCGTGCAAAAGTTCATTTATTTCAGTAATGCAACTTAAAAGGTGAAACTAATACATGAGATAGACTCATTACATACAAAGCAAAGTAGTTCAAGCCGTGATTTGTCATAATTGTGATGATTATGGCTTACAGCTCATGAAAACCCCAAATCCACAATCTCAGAAAATTAGAATATTACATGCAATAAAACAAGGATTGTACATAGAACAATATTGGACCTCTGAAAAGTACACACATGCATATGTACTCAGTACTTGGTTTGGGCCCCTTTTGCAGCAATTACTGCCTCAATACGGCATGGCATGGAAGCTATCAGCCTGTCGCACTGCTGAGGTGTTATGGAAGACCAGGATGCTTCAATAGCAGCCTTCATTTCTTTTGCATTGTTCGATCTCATGTCTCTCATATTTCTCTTGGCAATGTCCCATAGATTCTCTATAGGGTTTAGGTCAGGCAAGTTTGCTGGCCAATCAACCACAGTAATCCCACAGTCATTGAACCAGGTTTTGGTGCTTTTGGCAATGTGGGCAAGTGCCAAGTCCTGCTGGAAAATGAAGTCAGCATCCCCACAAAGCTTGTCTGCAGAAGGAAGCATGAAGTGCTCCTAAATCTCCTGGTAAACAGCTGTGTTGACCCTGGACTTAATGAAGCACAGTGGACCAACACCAGCAGATGACATGGCTCCCCAAATCAACAGAGACTGTGGAAACATCACACTGGACTTCAAGCATCTTGCAGTGTGTGCCTCTCCATTCTTCCTCCATACTCTGGATCCTTGGTTTCCAAATGAGATGCAAAAGTTGCTCTCATCAGAAAAGAGGACTTTGGACCACTGAGCAACAGACCAGGTCTGTTTTTCTTTCTGTTGTTTGTTGTTCAGGAGCGGCTTGACAAGATGAATGCGACATTTGAAGCCCATGTCCAGGATCCGTCTGTGTGTTGTTGGCTCTTGATGCACTGACTCCAGCCTCAGTCCACACCTTGTGAAAGTCCACAACACTTTTGAATGGCCTTTTCCTGACAATCCTCTCCAGGCTGTGGTCACCCCTGCTGCTTGTGCACCTTTTTCTTCCACACTTTTCCCTTCCATATAACTTTATATTAATGTGCTTTGATACAGCACTTAGGGAACATCCAACTTATTTTGCAATTATCTTTTGAGGCTTTCCCTCCTTATGGAGGGTGTCAATGATAGTTTTCTGCACAACTGTCAGGTCAGCAGTCTTTCCCATGTGATTCCTACTGAACCAGACTGAGAGACCACTTAAAGGCTCAGGAACCCTTTGCAGGTGTTATGGCTTATTTAGCTGATTAGAGTGGGACACTTTGAGCCTAGAATATTGTACCTTTTCATAATATTCTAATTTTCTGAGATTGTGGATTTGGGTTTTTCATGAGCTGTAAGCCATAATCATCACAATTATGACAACTCAAGTTTTGAAATATCTTGCCTTGCATGTAATGAGTCTATCTCATATATTAGTTTCACCTTTTAAGTTGCATTACTAAAATAAATGAACTTTTGCATGATATTCCAATTTTTTGAGTTTCACCTGTAATATTATATGTTTGCTGCCTTGATAAAGGCAGATGCCTGATATTCAAGATGGTTTTGGAAAAGAAAATAATGATTGCTGATGCATTATAGATAAAGAAGAAAGTTCCAAAATATCCCCCCCCCCAAAAAAAAATCAGTCTGTGATTCATTGATTATCCAAAGATATTTAGTTGTGTTGACCATTTTAAGGTATGGAGTACGCTTAGTGACTAGTCTGGAAAAGACATAGATGTTCTTGTCCAGGTCAATGAAGGAATGAGACAAGATTGAGAAAAATCATCCAGATGCCCTAAGCTCTATGGTCTCCCCAAGATACCCAAAGAAGGAACCCAACTCAGACCCATAGTCAGCTCCATAGGCTCACCTCTACAAAACCTAGCCAAATTTCTCGCCAAACAACTACAGCCCTATGCAGAATCCATCACCTCACACGTAAAAAACTCATTCCAGTTCATAGAGATCATAAAGAAACAAAACTTACAGCCCAGCGACCTACTCGTGAGCTTCGATGTCGTATCCCTCTTCACCCAAGTACCAATCAAAGAAGCCTTGACAGCTATCCAAAACAAATACAACCCCCCCAAACATATCCTAGATCTGACCAACCACTGCCTATCCAACACATACTTCATCTATAATGGACAAAAATACAAACAAATAGAAGGAGCACCCATGGGATCACCCCTCTCACCTGTCATTGCTAACCTCTACATGGAACACTGTGAAACCCAAGCTCTAGAAAAATCTGATCACAAACCCAAACTCTGGCTCAGATACGTAGACGAGACCTTCATAATCTGGCCACACGGGAAAGATAAACTGGACAACTTCCTCATACACCTCAACAGCCTACACCCCAAAATACAGTTCACCATGGAAACAGAAGCCAATAACCAACTCCCCTTCCTGGATGTCTTAGTCTATAAGAAATCCAATGGATCCCTAGGACACACCATCTACCAGAAGAAAACACACACAAACCGCTATTTGCACGCACTCTCACACCACCACCCAGCACAGATCAACTCTGTAGCCAAGACACTCATCTCCAGAATAAAACGCTTAGCTGATGAACAACACCTCAAAACCGAACTACGCACTCTCACCAACGTACTAACATCCAACGGATTCCAAAGAAACAATATCACTAACCTAATCCAAAAAGAAAACCCCACTAAAATCCAAGACAGTGAACAAGAAAACGGCAAAGCCCTCCTCCCATACATAAAAGGCACCACAGACAGAATCAGCAAGATCCTCCACAAACACAACATCAAGACAGCATTCTACACAAACCGAAAAATATCCACCATCCTGAGAAACCCCAAAGACAAAATAGAGTTAGAAAATCAAGGAGTATATGAAATCCCATGCACCACCTGCCCCACCACATACATCGGACAAACCAACAGAAAAATAAAGGCACGCATTGAAGAACACAAAAACTCAGTCAGAAAGGAGGAACCAACTTCTTCCCTGGTCCAACACCTCAAAGCCACAGGACATGATATAGACTTTAAAAAGACCAGAACTATTGCCAAAATTGAACACTTTAACAACAGAATAATCAGAGAAGCTATTGAGATAGAAAAACAACCACACAGCATGAATAAACGAGATGATACCTCCCGCCTACCAGCCATTTGGAAACCCGCCCTCACTGACAAATGAGTCCCTAACACTAAGAATGATACCAGACCCACACTCACGAAAACCACACAGGATGTCACTATCACACATCCACGCAAAAAGCAAGCCCAAACCCACACCGATAATGACCACAAACCAGAAACCCGACCACAAACCAGAAGCCAGACCACAGCTGCATTATTAGCCACTTTAAACCCCTCCAATCCATACATGAAGCAAACTGATGCCCACCAGGGAGATGTGGAACGACCACAAACACGAAGCCAAACAACAGTAACGCAGCTCACCAGCTCAAATCCCTCTGCAACTCAGACTAACACAAGCACAACCAGGCCCCCACCCAAACAGAACACGCCCCCATCCAATCAGAGCACAGCCAAACTCCCATCCAATCAGAGCACAGCCAAGCCCCCTACCAATCAGAATACACCTCCACCCAATCAGAATGCAGCCAAGCTCCCACCCAATCAGCACAAACCCCTACTGGCAGTTAAAAAGAGGAACCGACTGAGATCTCACATTGCTCCTGGAAGCACCAAGCCGGAAGCACCAAGCCAGAAGCACCAGCCTGAAGATGATGAATGAGACTTCATCGAAACGTCGTGAAGATACTTCCAATTCTACGCGGGAGAAAACCCGAACAACCAAAGACACACACACACACACACACACACACACACACACACATATATATATATATACATACATACACATACACATACACATACACATACACATACACATGTGTGTGTGTGTGTGTGTGTGTGTGTTAAAGGGAGACTAGATCTATTTCAAGCTATTTAGCTCTCATCAGCTAGTATAGATCTATTTCAAGCTATTTAGCTCTCATCAGCTAGCCATAACCTTACTGGGATTTGAACCTGGGCTGTATTACATATTCGGCAGATATTTTAGCCACTAAGCCACAGGGTCTCCTCCTTATCAGCTGAGCCAGGGAAATAGGTATGTATTTGTGTTACAACCCCTGGTATGTCCAAATATAGGAGGGGGCTCACTACTCTCCCTTTCTGTCCTTCAGCTTATTACAGAGGACCATCCAGGCAGAAAACCATATTTTTATTTTTAATGTTGCCTTTGCTATGTTTGTGTTGTATTTGTGCTGATAAATAAATAAAAGGAGACTAGTATAGATCTATTGGTATGTCTTTGTCAAGCTATTTAGCTCTCATCAGCTAGCCATACCATTACTGGGATTTGAACCTGGGCCCAATACATACCTATTTCTCTGGCTCAGCTGATAAGGAGGAGAGTCTGTGGCTTAGTGGCTGAGATATCTGCCTAATATGTAATACAGCCCAGGTTCAAATCCCAGTAAGGGTATGGCTAGCTGATGAGAGCTAAATAGATTGAAATAGATCTATACTAGTCTCCCTTTATCAGCACAAATACAACACAAACATAGCAAAGGCAACATTAAAAATAAAAATATGGTTTTCTGCCTGGATGGTCTTCAGTATTGAGCTGAAGGACAGAAAGGGGGAGTAGTGAGCTCCCTCCCATATTTGGGCATACCAGGGGTTGTAACATAAATACATATGTATGTATGTGTGTGTGTGTGTGTGTGTGTGTGTGTGTGTGTGCTGGTTTTGTTGTATTTTGGTCTTTTCCCGTGTAGGAATGAGATTCTGACATATGCTGCTTGAGTTGCCACAGTCTTTCATCAGAATGTTGATAACCACATCACCGCTCTCAGCATGAAAAGAAAAAAAATGTAAAAGGGAAAGGTGAGTGCTGAGGTGAGGCTTAAAAAAGCCTCTTAAAAAGCTCCCTCTACTAGGAGGCAGGAGAAATGCATGCCTCCCCTACCTCGGGATTTTTTGTTAAGCGAGGGTTAAAAGCCTAAAAAATCCCGAGGTAGGGATCCCGAGGTAGTTCTCCTGCCTCCTAGTAGAGGGCGCTCGTTCTTCCTGTGACTCAACTCTTCCATTTTTCTTCCCTTCTCGCTTGCCATACAGTGTCTCCTGCTTAGTGTGGCTCTTTTCTGCAGCGCAAGAGAAGGAGTTGCTGTCCCCGCCACCTTGGGTATTTTGCTTGCACGCTTGTAAAGATCAAAGTTGTCACAGTCCTCCCTTCATGATGATCATTTGATGACGTCAGTGCCTCACCAGCCATAAATCTCACTGCACATCACTGATAAACACCCACCTTATCTCCCTGGGAATGCTTCCAGAGACCTTATTGTCAAATTAGTTTACAAGGCCAAACTTAGCACAGAGTCAAACAGAACTTTTCAAAGCTTGCCCCAACCAGATGAACTAATTGCTTCCTGCAAAATCTCATGTCCCGTTCTCTCTTTTACGTCCTTTGGGGGGGGGGGGATCAACTCCAAGCCTTACTCCCGAGTTGAGCCTGTTTTCTTAATTGTTCTTGCCTTGTGGCAGCTCTGCATACACTGGGAACAGGCTCCCACTGACATCTCACTGATGTCAGGCTCCGAGGCTCCTGATGCAGCAAATAAGTAACAGATGGCCTTGGTCCCCTCTTTGCCCCAGATGCAGAGTCCTCATCCAAGCCTGCCCCAGGACAGGCCCATGTTCCTCTCCAATCTCCTCACTGTTTGATTCTGCCGCCAGCTCCGCAGGCTGCCAGTGGACCACAACAGATAAAAAACATTCCCCACTGAAGTAAAGTTAGAATGATTGCTGGAAAGTCCACACTGTCCTTATTTTGGAGGTCTGTTCTGGAAGCCTCTTAATGCTTTCCAAATGAACATGTTAATATTGGCAGTGCGTTAAATAAAGCTAAAGTTTTTTCATAAATGAAAGAACATAATGCTTTCTTTTTCCTTTCACAAATTACTATGCAGGGGTTACACAAAACTTAGGAGTGCCATTTTTCTTTGCTTGCCTATCATTATTTGTGAATTGTTTTCTCTTTGGCTTTAGTAACAGGAGAGAATAAACTCTTGAGCTGGAGAACAATGAGCCATATTATCCTTAATATATAGATATATTTTATTTCAGCTTTGTTTTTTGCACACTGTGCACAGTTTGCTTTTACTCGGGTTGTACTACCCTCTGGTGTGTAGCACTCCCTTTCCGAAAGGTTGATTTGGATCTTTCAGTTATCAGAATAATTGCTTCTACTGGTTAACATGCATGCAAAAACAACAAGTTTTCCCACTCTTTTTTTCTTTCTTCTATTCTACTCTTTTCCATCATCATAGGACAAACATCAAAATGGTTTCATCAGTAAAGGGACCCATCTCTCTATCTCTCTGGAAAGAGAATAGGGAAGTGCACCTTTCACCATTGGAAATCAAGATCTCCGGTTCCGGCGGCTGACGGCGACGGGCAAGTCCTTTGCCCGCTCCGGCTCCCCGGTGGGCTTCCCCACTCCTCGGGGGGCACAGGACGCCCCGGAGAGGCGTCCTGCCGGAGGAGCGGCTTGGCGGGAGGTCCCTGCATCGGCGGCGGCTGGTGGGGGCCCCCCGTTTCACTCTAGGCATCGGGGAGCAGTATCGGAGGGCGCACAGCGTCTTCGCAACAGGCTGATCGGATGATGAAAAAATAGAAGGAAGCAGCGGCGGTGTGGTGAGGCGCTTCCCCCCTTCATTCCCTTTCTTGAACTGAAAGACCTTTCAGCATTTTAAAACCTGAACTTTCGGACTTCTTTGGAGGCGCGGCTGGAGGGAGGGAGATTTCCCCCCCCCCCTTGGACAAGCGGCTTGGAACAATTTTGCTCTCAGCCCCAGGGGAAGGAGGAGGGGGGAGAGCCAACCAATGATGCCTCACCCCTGCAAAAGTGATTTTTATTGAATTTAGCTCCATAACTCATTGATGATCTGAGGACTTTGGAAACTTTTAAAACTTTAAAACTTTGTTATGCCTCTGAGCCCAAAGCTGGCAGGGCAAGATGGCACACTTCCGTTGTCTTCATGAACTCTGAAACCTGACTCCACCTTTAAAATTCAGGCTTCCGGTCTTTGTCTCCGTGCCACCCAGAAGAATCTCTTGTGGATTGTTATTTTTAGAATTCTTTGGGGGGAAAATTTTTCTCTATTGCCAGATTGACTAGAGAAACTCCCTTCAGCTTGGATCTTCTGCCTCCTGGACTCATCTGGCTGCTCTGCTTCTCCAGCTGTCCATTCTCTATACTGACTGATTTCTCTACCTTATAAACTATGTCTCCTAAAAGACCACCCCCTGGAAAACCTGGCTTTGCTACCTCTGCCCCGACATCTGCAACATCCAGTCCTGCCACACAATCAAAGATCACAGACCTGATGCAACCTAAGAGTACAGAGATGGATTTGCAACAAATGCTTCAGCAACTTATACAGGGCCAGGAAGAAATTAAGCAACAATTAAAGGAAATGAAGGAAGAAATCAAAGAGAACCAAGCCCAAATCTATAAGAACTCACAGAGACTGGACCTTGTGGAGGGTGGGGTGGCGGAGGTGAGGGGGGTGGGTAGAGGCGGTGCAGAAGGGAAACAAAGAACTTGACACCCAGCAAATGAAAACAGAATTTGAGAGAATGTCCTTTTATCTTAGATTTCAAAATGTCATAGAAGCAGATGGGGAAAATATTAGGGACATTATGACTAACATTTTGGCTGAATACATACACAAAGAAAAACAACAGATGGAATGGGAGATAGATCTGGTTTACAGAGTGAACTCAGCTTATGCTAGAACACATAATGTACCCAGGGAGGTTCATATTAAATTCCATAGAAAAAGCACAAGAGATGAAATTCTGGGTGTGCAAAGGGGGCAGACACTGACATACCACGACAGGGAAATAACCATCTTGAAGCAGATCCCCAAGAAAATTAGGGAGAAAAGGAAAAACTATTCGCAATTGGTGAATAAATTATACCAGAAGGGGGTGTGGTTTAGATGGTTGATGCCTGAAGGTATGCTGATATTCTGGGAGGAGACAAGAATTAGAATTAACACACCCATAGATGCACAGGCCTTTATGGAAAAAAATAAAACACACCTAGAAAAAATAGAAGATCCTACAACGGATATGCTAGACACAGGAGGGGCCGGAGCTCTGCCAGCGGGGGGAGAAGGGGCAATACCAAGAAAGCTCAGATCACAAAAATGAATAAGAAAATCTCATTGTTATAAACTGACCGAAAGTAGTAATGGAATTATATGTGGATTATATACTATAATGTATAAACTGATTGAAAATATCAATAGAATTAACATGCTGATTATAGATGATTATGTATTAATCTTTTACACTTAGATGTATACTATGAGTTTGGAGGGAGGGGGCGCCTGCCACACTTTGCAACTGCCAAAATTTGTATAACTTTCCATTTACCTTTTCCCTTATAAATGTTAAAAAAAAACCAATACATTTTTTTGAAAAAAAAACAAAACCATTGGAAATCAAGATGAGCAGATTTGTAGATATTTACTTTGGTTTTTTAAATAAGCCAGATAATAGGACTATCCCTCTAAGACATTTCTTTAAGATGCGGTTATTTGGAATAAATTACGTAAATAACTTTTTAAAACTTTCAGTGAACCTATATTATGTACATATAATAAACAATTGTACAAAAGTGCAATTTCAATTTAAAAAGTGAGATAAATTGTGAAGGAAGATTAATTAACCAATATTTATTTGTTTTAATTTCTCTGCCCATTTATTATTTTATATAATAATTCAAGGCAGCAAACATCTAATATTACTTGCTCCTCAAATTTTCCGAAGAACAGCAACATGCCCGAGGTGATAGTAAAGCTCACACTCTCCTAGTTTATAACTTAGTGCATTAAATACAAGACTACATGGCTCCACACTTCCTCATATCTGATGCAAAGTAGGCAGCAGTGATAAGAATTTATGTTATTTTGTCCTTTTCTCTTTTGAGCTGCTCTTTTTTGTTCAAATCAGGTCTCAGCACAATGATGTACATCTTGGGAGAAAAGATACAAAGCAGTAATCCAGCACTGGAAGCTATAATGGAGAAGATTTCCACAGCAACCATATATTTTCCCTTTGAACTCAGGTATGCTGGAATAAAAGACAACCAAACACTACAGAAGACCAACATGCTGAAGGTGATAAATTTGGCTTCATTGAAAGCATCAGGCAATTTCCTTGCTAGGAAAGCCAGTGTGAAACTGACAATGGCAAGGAAGCCCATATAACCCAAGACACCGTAAAACATGAAGGCAGATCCTTTGTTGCACTCCAGAATGATTTCTTCTGCTATTGACTTCATGTCAGCATCTGGGAATGGGGGAGAGATGATCAGCCATATAAGACATATATTAATTTGAATAAAGGAGCAGAAGGATACTATAAATATGCCAAGTCTTTTCCCCAGCCACTTGGTCATCTGGGACCCTGGCTTGGTAGCCATGAAAGCTAGAACCACAATGATGGTTTTGGCCAAAACACAAGAAATGGCCACTGAGAAGATGATGCCAAAGGCAGTTTGACGAAGGAGACATGTCACCTTGTGAGGTTTCCCAATGAATAGCAAAGTACAAAGAAATGATAACAGGAGAGCAACAAGGAGGACATATGTGAGGTTTCGGTTGTTAGCTCTGACAATGGGAGTGTCCTGATGCTTAATAAAGATCCAAAAGACTCCAACTGTGATTAAAGAGAAGACAAGAGAAGAACTAGCCATAACTGTTCCCAAGGTTTCTTTGTAGTTCAAGAAGGTTGCAATTTTGGGGAGACACAAAACCTGCTTCTCATCGGGATACTGATCTTCTGGACATTGAAAACATTCGTCCATGTCTATGAAAGAAAATATTGGTGTTGAAGTTGCATTGAAAGAATAAAAATTGACCATACTAGTGTTCAAAATGAGGACTGCCAATTAATTTCTGAAAAAATTATGTCATACGTTAAGTTAGTTGATGTCGCTGCAAGGGTCGCGACACACTCGAGTCCGGATTCGCCTGTATGGGCCTTCAGGGTTCTCCCTTGGGTGGGAGAACGAGCCCCGGTCCTCACCGGGAATTTGGAGGGTCCACACGTGGACGAAGGCCGCAAATTAAGACACCACACAAAGAGTTAGCTCGAGGTAGGCAAGCACAGAGTGCTTGGAGGATGTATGGCTACATTCCTCTTGACATGTTCTGCACAGACCCTTTTATTAAGCAGTTTCTTTAAGGTGGGGGAGTGGACACATACAAAGAAGTACATTCAGCAATTTTCCACAAGAAAACAATTAATAGGTATGTAGCAGTTAAGGGGTTTTCAAAAACATCGCCTAATAATGCATCGTATACACAGTTAGATATTTGCAGTTAACCAACAACCTATACAAACGCTATGCTAAGCTAGATAAACGGTTAGTTAAATATTGTGGTCAGCAAACATCCTATACACAGTTAGATATTTGCAGTTAACCATCAACCTATGCAAGCACTATGTATGTTAAAGGTCACATTCTCATGGCCTACTTTCGTTTCAGCTTCAACATGGCCTGAACCAAACTACTGTCATGCATTCACAAGTTGACATCAATTTGTATTTGCATAAATCCAGTTCTTGCAACCAATAATGAACATGCTTACAATTCAATTACTTATCCCTATTTTATAGTCTAATCTGCCAAGGGAATGTGTTGGTAGAAAACAGAAAATGTCCCCATGGTACATTTGACAACCCAATTTAATCAGTGAGGAAGATGTATACAATATCTCTTACCCTCCCTGTTAGAAATCTTCCCTTCTGCACATTGAAGACAGTCATAGCAGCAAAATAGTTTCCCTTCTATCTTAATCTTACTGTAGCCTGAATCGCACTTCCCATTACACAGAGAAAATGGCTGGGTCTGTCCATGAATTTTTTAAAAAATGAAAAATAGGAAAGCTTTAGCTTTGAAAACTTGGCATCTCAATTTCTTTCAGTATTCCTAGAAGTATCTTTCGATTATATTTTTCTTTTGAAAAAATAATGTGAGACAGAAAAGTCTGGTTTTTGGTTTGAAATGATTTGAACATCTTTCGGCCTCAGTGCGAACGTATAGACCACAATGCTTAATTTGTCGCCAATAAAAACATCACTTTACAGAAACATTCATTTACAAATATTCCTTGCCTTTCTTTGCTTTCGAACATCTGTGTGAACTCTCTTTGTTGCCTACTCTTTCTCTCTATTTACCCACCTACCCGATAAGTGATCACCAATGAACAGTTAACCAATTAACTAGGCTAGATACATATAGTTTCAAAGGTGGAAATGAGCACCTCACTGTGCTTTGGATGCTTCTGGATTAAAAAGTTTAGCCAACTGTTGTCCAAGGGACGCCTGAATGTCTTAACAACAGCATACAGTAAAAAAGACTCAAATCATCTATATCTAGACAAGAACCTCTCTGTAGCTGATTACCATCTCAGCAGAGACTAAAATCCAGGAAAAGCTTCTTTGGGTCAATGGAAGACTTTGAAGTGTTTGAAAGTAGACTTATGGAAATCTACAAAAAATTAATACTGGATGGAACCAAGGGAGTAGGTGGCACCTGACAAAAATTGAGAAGTATGGAAACCATTGAGTAGCCTGCACATGGGTACAACAAGATCCAGAAACACTCTGAACAAATGGGGATATCCTGTTGCTTTTACACTTTGTGGCTGTGGTACTTGTTTATGGGCAAGGAATATTTAATTTGTACATATTTTAACATTGTATTATATATTTTTAAATGTTTTGCCTTGTTGTAATGTTTTGCGCATGAATAAACATACAGATAGGCAAGAGAGGCTTTAGGGAGTCACTATAATTCAGTTTCTGGGGCCATTGTGGTGTAATTGTTTGGCTTTAAGTGAGCCTTAGTAGTAGTGAAATCAGGACCGAACAAAGTGTGACTGTTCCATACCTGGTTAAATCTGCTTGGCCACACAATATCATCTTCATAAATGGTGACCATTTTTTCATTGGAGTCCTTGAGGTCCATCCTTCCAACTTGGACTTTTTTAAAAGACAAATTTGAAAATGTGATCCAATTGATAATATCAAATCCAGTCTCTAATTCTCCATTTTCATTGAACCCAATTTTTTGCCTGGCACTATTATTAAATGCAATTCTTCTGATAATGTAGTTGAGCTAAATCAGAAAATAAGCCAAATAGAGATATGTATCAAGATATATAACAGCACTCTTTCTCCCCTTTAAAGTATATAGGCCAGAAATCCTTTCAAGGTTTGAAAACATGAAAGATAATAATAACCACAATAACAAATTACATTACGTTTTATAATTATGATTACAGAATCTTCATAACACCACAATGAAACAAAAGAAATAAAATTAAATACTAGCTCTGACTGTATCACAATTTAAAGCAGACAAATTACTTCTAGCAGATTTGTAAAAAAATAGTTCTAATAATGGAGAAACAAAGTTTATATTGAGAAGAGTATAAAAGAGAAAATGGAGAATAATGTTGCAGAAACTTAAAAAATGTTAAAATTGTAATGATAAGGACCTCCATACATTTATTAAAAGTTTCTAGTACAGATATGACAACTGGTCCATGGATTTGTTTTAAAAGTAATTGAATTTTGAGTATATTTTGGATTTGAGAATGTTCTCAGAATTAACAGTTCCAGTAAACATATAAGAAAAAAAAACATATAAGAAAAAAAGTAATACCAAAAGAGAACATAACATATTGCTCTTGGATGACCAAATAAATATATGGAATACAATATTCTGAAATAAATTATATGCATGTCATCTAGAAAGAAATCACGTTTAGACTTACTAAATTATCAATATGCAGGTGTTTGAAAGGTAGAAGCAACATTTTTATATCTAACTTCAACTTATAGAAACTATTTTGTGACTCTAATGAATTCCTAACTTTATATGGTTTTTTCTTTTACATATTTACATAATATTACATATGGATATATTAATAAAATATATTTTGGATTTTTTACTTATTCTTAGATTGTAAAAAAAAACAGCTAAATTCATATTTACCACAACTGCATTGTTTCACCTAGATTGTACAAATGAATATTTGGAGGAATGATTTTTTAAAAAGAAATTTAGTAAGAAGAAAGATTGACACATCTGTAATTTGTCTTTTGGGTATTTTACCTTCCATACATGTTGACTGAAAAGTTTCCCCTTGAATTTCCCCCATGCTCTGTATTTCATTATAGATGAATAGAAGTCATGCAAAGCGTGTGCCACTACATAGATAGCATTGTAGACACTGTAGCTGTGGCCACTCAATTCCATATCAAAGACAGATGTAGGAAGACCCTCCAGTTTCTCCTTTCCAGTACAAGTGGCCCCATTTGCCTTTTCTAATACAGAGGTGCGGAAGGAACATCCAAAGGCATTTTCCCAGAAGGTCTTGATAAAACTGTCTTCCTTTTCCAAGATAGGATTTCTTGTAAGAACAAATTGCTTGAATCCCAATATCTTCTCTGAATGAACTGCAAAAGATAAAGCCCCATGAAGGAAAACCATGTCCTTATTTTTGTGAAAGGGATGTGATGCAAAATCCATCTGGATTGTCATAATCCAGACTTTCCCTTTTTTCCATAGTGGGAAATCATTATCTTTCAAATTACTGGAAAGAAACCTTAGAGTTATCATGTCACCACTTTCACCATGAACTACCACCACAGTGACATCACTTTTCATAACCAATCTGTACATGTTTAGTCCTATTTCAATCAACTTTTTCAGATTATTTGAATGAACAGGTTTGGGAAATCTTGCAACGAAGTCAAAGCAGATGCCACTCTGGGTAGCCATGGGAAGCACCCTGCGCAGAAACATTTCACCACTCTCGTTGTCTACTAACAACATCCCAACCCATGTCCAGGTGAAATATAGCAATAACTGAGAAATTCCCCTGTACTGAAAGTCCATATTTGGCAACATCTGTTGGTAAAAAGCAGCTTGGTCTTTTGTGCTAATTTCAGGAGCAGCACCATACAATATCTAGAAACAGAGAGATAAACAATAAAAGGGGAAAAATCACTATAAAGTAAAAAGTTGATGTGCAATTTTGTCCACTAAATTAGAAACTGAAGCCAAAAACCATGTAGGTTTCACATTCATATTCACACTGGAATATTAATGGAGCAGGAATGTTCAGCTTTAGTCATGACTTAAGAAAATAAGTTAAATCAGCAGATCTCCATCTGTGCATGGAGATTGCCATATTGTTACTTCCAAGGCTGAGCTGCATTACCAAAGTAGGTCATTGGTTCAGAGTTGCATTAGAACACCAGTTCACAATTCAGAGATGAATCATATCATGTTATGTCACCATAGAAAAACTTACACTCGAACTTAAATATCATCAAGATAAATATTAATTCACAATATATTATTTTATTTGGAAATAAAGATCCTCCAGTTCAATATTACTAATGCAATATTTCCAGAGAGGTTCATTTTATTTCCAAGGAGAACGTTAGCAGGCCTGAGCAAAAGTGAAACAAAATCAATACTAAGTCCTTTAAAAATATCTGAATACTAGGCTGGTTGACCCTCATACTCTGGAAAATATTGATATTGCTGAAAAATACAGCAAAATACAGTTTTTTTATAGTTGCAATCATGTTTTAAGTAAAGTTCGAAAAGCATAATCTTCAAGGGATAAGTGTTACCAGACCCAGGTGGAAATTCTGATCACACTCTTCCATGTGTTTAATGACTGTTTCCCTGAAATAACCAATAAAATGTTACTTCTGGGCAATGTATAATATCCCCATTAATTTCCTAGGACCTTGAAACATAAAAAAACTAAAGAATTAAGGTTCTGTGTCAAAACCAAAACAATCCAAAATTCACTTGTATGTGAATATTTATACAGAAAAAATATTATATGGATTTTTATCTCCTTAATTCCAAGGAAGGAACATACCTGTGGCATCTTGTACAGGGAAAGGATATTAGCCATGTATAGATAGATGTCAGATGAAGGTCCTCCAATGACTGCTATTGGTTTGTTTTGAGGATCACAGTTGTAGTTAGGTATGAATTGGCTCTTTGTAAAGAAGAGCTCCAATGAGGCTCGGTATGTCCAAGTTGGATCAAAGTAGGCATTATAGATATGGAACCCCAAGGTATGGTTTGGTAAAAAAGATGGATCTCTATTGATTTTCATGATGGCAAACTCTAAAGCGAGTATGTGCTGATACATTGGAGTTATGACCCTAAAATAAGCATTATATATTCTGTGAAAATATATACTTCCCAAAAAATCATGCATGGTATTGGTCAACTGAATTTAATTTTCATAATATCTGGTGTCTGTCTGTCTGTTTATCTATCCATCCATCCATTCTCTATCAATCTACAACTTATCTACCAGTTCCATTCATCCTTCCACCCATCTATTCATCCATCATCTATTTATTTATAATCTGTTGTCCATCCTATATACAAAGACTGTCCTTCATTCCCTCCCTCCCTCTTTCTGCTCTATATCCTTTTTTTCTTTCTTCCTTCTTCTTTCTCTTTGTAAAACATCTTACACAGTGGTGCTAAAAAGCTACGTAGATGGATGTTTCCTGAAGTCTATCATTTTGCAGTAGAGGTAGATCTGAGAGAAAATGCCCACAATTATGAAATCTCCTGGCTGATATTGCTTGTGAAGAAAAGGCAGAGGGTCGTTAGTCCTACATCTGGCACTGGGAATCATGGACATCCTTTCAGGCAAAAGCACGAAGACCAAGGCAGCAAGTATTATCATAATGTGTAAAAGTGTCTGATCTTAAGCCAGTTGAAGATTCCCCAAGCTCTGCCTCATTAAGAGTATTTCTACTTGCACTTGTCTCCACAACAACCTCTTTCCCACTAGGAGATGAAGTCGAAACAATTATCTGGGAATTGATAATGATAATGGAAAGATCAATAATTCAGAATTCAAGTCCTAGGAAACTATGGCATGTAAACAGCTGTACAGCAGCCTGTAATTATTGACAGCAATGAAAACTTAAAAGAAATAAAGAACTTTTTCCACATTTATATGAAGACAGGAAAAAAAATCTTCTTGTTTTAATTTACAGATTGTTTATTTGTTTGTTTGATATTCTACCATAGTCTCACAGGTGTTGAGGATGCACAAAATATTAAAAGGAAACATGTAATACGTTAAACTATATTAAACTAAAATAAAGTAATATACAATCTACATAAGAGGAAAAATAAAATAAAATATTAGCCACATTCCAGATAATAGTAAAATAATTATTTTAAAAATGATGCTGTACATCAATAGGAACAAGATACTCCCATATAATACCATTCCTGTGTGAGCTGCACTGGCTGCCTGTGGTTTTTCGGGTGCGTTTCAAGGTATTAGTTACTATCTTTAAAGCGCTCCATGGCATGGGACCTAGTTACCTGCGGGATCGCATCTCACCTCACACATCTCTACAACCTATCCGCTCTCACAGAGAGGGACTCCTCCAGGTGCCATCTGCCAAGCAGTGCCAGCGGGTGATGCCTAGGAGTAGAGCCTTCTCTGTGATGGGCCCAACCCTCTGGAATGACCTCCCCCCCGATATTAGAACTACTAACGACCTCCGCTCCTTCCGACAGAAGCTTAAGACCCACCTGTTCCAATTAGCTGGCTTAGCCAATTTATAGCTCCATCTTCCACCTCATGGCAAATATTTTATTGTGGAATTTTTTAAGTGAATTTAAATTTTATTTGTATTTTAGCTAAATATTGTACAGTATATTTTCTACTTCCTCCGTCTACGTCTATGTCTATGTTTATGTATATGTATATGGTTTTAACAATGACTGTACACCGCCCCGAGTCCTGTTTAGGAAAGGGCGCGGTCTAGAAATAAAAGCTTATTATTATTATTATTATTATTAATAATACTTTTTTTAAAAAAAAACACCTATAATTCATCAACAACTTCAGTGGAAGTTTATACCTCATTAGCATTTTATACCAATTGGGATATACTGTATGTATATCTGTCTTTCTATAATCTATCTATCTCTCTCTCTCTCTATCTATCTATCTATCTATCATCTATCTATCATCTATCTATCTGCGTTTAGCTGAACCCAATCAATGTAGGTGCTGTCAAATATCCATTATATCATCCGTGGTTTCGGGGTGGGATATCATCTGTACGCTGATGATACTCAGCTGTACATTTCCACCCCGAACCACCACAACGAGGCCGTCGAAGTGATGTCCCGGTGTGTGGAAGCCGTACGGGTCTGGATGGATGACAACCGACTCAAGCTCAACCCTTCCAAGACGGAGTGGCTGTGGGTCCCGGCCCCCGGGTTCAACCAGTTAATCCCATCTCTGGCCATTGGGGGCATTCAACTCGCCCCCGTGGAGCGGGCGCGCAATTTGGGCGTCCTCCTGGATGCCAGGCTGTCCATGGATGACCATGTGACAGCCGTGGCCAGGGGGGCGTTCCACCAGGTTCGCCTGGTGCGCCAATTGCGCCCCCTATTGGACCGGGACGCCTTACGCACAGTCACTCATGCGCTGGTGACGTCTCGCCTGGACTACTGTAACGCTCTCTACATGGGGCTTCCCTTGAAATGCACTCGGAGACTGCAGTTGGTCCAGAATGCGGCCGCGCGGGTGATTATGGGGAGTACTAGGTACTCCCATGTGACACCTCTCCTGCGCGAGCTGCACTGGCTTCCTGTGGTCTATCGGGTGTGTTTCAAGGTCTTGATTACGATCTTTAAAGCGCTCCATGGCTCAGGACCTAGTTACCTGCGGGATCGTATTCTGCCCCATACATCCCTACGACCCATCCGCTCACACAGAGAGGGACTTCTCCAGGTGCCGTCCACCAGACAGTGCCGAGGGGTGGCGCCTAGGAGCAGAGCCTTCTCTGTGGTGGGCCCAGCCCTGTGGAATGACCTCCCTCCGGATATTAGGACCACCACTGACCTCCGCTCCTTCCGTGTAAAGCTCAAGACCCACCTATTCCAAATAGCTGGCCTGGCTCAACCATAACTTCATAACGCTCCTGACAGGTTTTTTAATTCGGTAATTTTATTCAATGGGATTTTAAATTGTGTTTTTTAATTGTTTTCACTCAGTAGTCTACCTCCTCCATGCACATGTATATGTCTTTGTTTTATGTATGTATGTTTGTCTTTATCTGTATTTTATTTGTTTTGATTGTACGCCGCCCCGAGTCCTTCGGGAGAGGGTTGCGGCTAACAAATAAAATTATTATTATTATTATTATTATTATTATTATTATTATTATTATTATTATTATTATTATTATTATTATTATTATTATTATTATTAAAAGTCCATTATATCAGAGATTCCAGAATTTTGCATTAGGTGTAACTTTAGAGGAGTCTTTAAATTCTGCTCCTTATCAAATACATAGAATTGTATATGTAACCAGCTTCACCTGCATCAGATAAAGAAAGAATTGGTGCATCAGCCAGAAATGGAGTCCTTTAGTCACGATTTCCATCTACATTTCAAGTAGCAACTATGAGTCCAGAATGAATCTCCAAATGACAAATCTGTTCTTCCCTTACCTTTCCAGAGACACAAGTGACATTAATGGAGAATCTCAGTATACAAATATCAAATCTATCTTCCTCAGCTTCTGTTCTCTCTGGTCTTGACCCTTAGAGGAATCAGTGTTCTACATGATAGAACACTGATAGCTTCTCCCTTAAAGCCTATGAGATGGTATGAAATTGGGTATCAACTCAGATATCAAATGATATTTTGTGGAAGGTTCATGTATTTGAAAAAGAATAGGGGGGAAATTATCAGTTCTTCTAATAAGCCAGGCACCACCAAGAAGTTCTTTCATCTTCTACTACCACAGAGTAGAATCATTCACTAAGGAAGGAGCAAAATACCATTAAACAGTGGTAAAAGAAGAGAGGTTTTCTTTTTCTTTTTTTGAAAAAGGAAGACTTTGGGCACTAATTCCATACAGGACTTGATAAACTTCCTTCACTAGAGTAACCAATGATCAATTATGATCAACTATGATCAGCTATGGGACATTACTTGATTGAAAAGGGTCTAGATAATCAATGAAGATACTGAGCTGGTTGATCAGAAAAGTCAGCAGTTCAGTGGCTCAAATCCCTAGCGCCGAACAGGGAAGAGAAGGGAAGAACAGATTTGTCATTTGGAGATTCATTCTGGACTCACAGTTGCTACTTGAAATGTAGATGGAAATCGTGACTAAAGGACTCCATTTCTGGCTGATGCACCAATGGAGTTATCTCCCGTTACTTCTCCCAGATTCTGCCAAACAACAGTTCGAAAGCATGTAAAATGCAAGTAGAAAAATAGGAACCACCTCTGGTGGGAAGGTAATAGCGTTCCGTGCACCTTCAACATTTAGTCATGCCGGCCACATGACCATGGAGACGTGTTCAGTCAGCACTGGCTCTTTGGCTAGAGATGAGCACTGCCTTCTAAAGTCAGGAATGACTAGCGAGGGAACCTTTACCTTTACCACATTATGTGAATGTAGGTGCCATGAAAACAACTTTTAAAAACATTCAAGAAGTAAAAAATTAATAATATTATGAAAAGCTGTGGGAGGGCATCACATGAGTAATGGAGCTACCTGATGCAATTGTCTCTCTATTGTGATCTCCCAGGTCTGTTGATCAAGGATTCCAAAAAATTGATAAAGAACAGAACAGAGCATAGCTGAATAGGGTAGTCTAGGTCAGGGTAGAGCAGGGCAGAACAGAATGGAACCAAACTGAACAGAACAGAACAGAACAGAATTTTTTGTTGGCCAAGTGCGATTGGAATTTGTCTCTGGTGCATAAGCTCTCAATGTACATGCAAACTACAAAGAATACAGTAAACATACAATGCACATACAAACATAAGATTTCAGTGTACAGTACATAAGCTTTCAGTATGTTTTATGCGGTAATGCCAGTAGCAACCCACTCCTGGTCATATATGATAGATCATAGTTACAATCATAAATCATAATATACAACAAGTGGAGTGGTGGGTCCGGTACCAGTACGGTGCAACGGGACCCAGCAACCACCACCTGAATGCACGCAGCACACACATGCATCCTTACCTCCTGCAATGCGTCTGCAAGCCTCCATGATACTCCAGCTGCTCGGCGGAGCATTGCGCAGGTGCCGTACGCACTGTGCGCATGCATGGAGTGACAAAGAGCTCAAATACAAGTAAGGAGGATGGGCGGGCAGGGGGGCCTCCGGAGCACGGAACCGGAACAGTACCCAGTACTCCTGGCAGACACCGGTATGCCTGTACCAGGGTGTACCGCCTGCAACCCACCACTGAACAAGTGAGAAATCATAGATACCAATAAGAGATGGTAGTAGGAAAGATGAGAAGGATAATATCAATACATCCTACTACATGGATAAATATATTTAGGCCTATGACACTGCTGCAGGAATTTGGTATTTAGCAGAGTGATGGCATGGGGGAAAAACCTTTGTGTTTAATTGTTTGGGCATGTAATGCTGTATAGTGTCATCCAGAGGGGAGAAGTTGAAACATTTTATGTTCAGGATGTAAGGGTCTGCAGATATTTTCTCAGCCCTACTTCTGGTTTGTGCAATGTACAGATCATTGTAACTTCAAACAATGGTTAAATGATTGGTTCTAAGTTGAAGACTACCTGCAATTGAAAACCTACAGTGATTGAAGAGCTTCTTTCTACTTAAAGATGTTATCTGTGTTTCATGCCCAAATTAGGTCCTTGGTCATTAACAAATATTTTTCATCAGCTATAAGCTCCATTATCTATGTCTTGCTCACTGAAGTCCAACATCTCACTGCGGATATGTGTGTGTGTGTGTGTGTGTGTGTGTGAGACCACACACAATTTGTCCCATGTCCCGTGGTGTTTTATAAAAGTCCCAATTTTTGGAAAGAATGCACAACAAGCTAGGGTACGGCGGGAGAACGGGAAGGGAATATACGGTTTTCAGCAGCCCTGCGGCTATTCAGCCATGATCAATGTTCCCTCTAAGGTGCGCGGCTGCGCAGCAGCGCACATGGCAAGAAAGCACCACACAGAAGTTTGCAACTGCCGCACAGTGATTTCTACTGTCACAGGCTCCGGAAGCAGGTGAGGTCCTTTGCAGGCAGCTAGAACTGGCCGTCCACAAAGGACCTCCCCGGACTTGTTTTGATGAGCGCGAGGCGACTGACGGTAGTTTGTGTCAGCCGCACCCGGTCAAACTATTGTCAATTGCCCCGTGTTTAGCAAAGCAAGCCTGGGGAGGTCCTTTGTGGGCAGCCAGTCCTAGCCACTTGTGCCTGGCGCTGCGGCTGAAGTGAACTCCCAAAGCCCCCGCCACCACTAGAATAACTGTTGCTGCCTCCTCCTCCTCCTCCTCCTCCTCCTCCTCCTCCTCCTCCTCCTCCTCCATCATCCATGCAGATGATGTCGCCACAACATGATTTGAGGAGGAATTCTGGGAGTTGAAGTCCACAAGTCTTAAAGCTGTCAGGTTTGAAGACCCCTGGTTTTTTTTTTTTTTTTTTTTTTACCAAGAGCTGATTTTTTATTTCAAACATTTCAGGAAGATCTTAAATTCTTGAAATGGAAGGATGTGGAGATTGTAGCTACAGTCCAAAAATTATGGAGTATGCTTGTAGCCCAATGTGCTTAGCACAGGACATGATGTATAGCTAATTAGAATCAGCCTCTGTTAAATATTTTCAATGGGAAAACTGGAGAGTAGGAGTTTGTACTGTCAAAACAAGAATTTGGCTTAATTATTTTATTTTATAATACATTCTTTGTGTGACATTACACATATGTTGCATTTGTCTGATGACATTTTACATGTGAAACTTCTGAGTTGTTATTAAATTTCTAGAGAATTAAGTCCAAAGTGAAGACAGTAACTGCTAAGTTCTAAAAATCATCACTGTTTTAAATATATTAACAGAATGCTGTATATTATAAACAAATTCCAACCACAAAACAATCAATTAAAGAAATTTCTTAAAATGTAGGAGGAAACCCAGGTAAAATTGAATGCCAATGTTTGATTCAGAAAGATTGTCAAAGAAATGAAACATTGGCTCCCCTCCTGAAAGTAACTACAGTTACTTATGACCACAATTGAGCCTTTCTCTTGCTAAGTGAAACATTTGTTAAGAGAATTTTGCCCCAATTTATGACTTTTCCTGTCACAGTTGTTAAGTGAATCACTGTAATGTTCAATTAGTAACATGGTTGTTAAATGAATCTGGTTTCCCCATCGACTTTGCTTGCCGAAGGTTACAAAATGTGGTCACATGACCCCATAAATATGAGTCAGTTGCCAAGTGTCTGAATTTTGATCATGCGGTTATGAGTTGTAAGTGAAAATGGTCATAAGTCCTTTGTACTTTGGGGGTCTGGACATAGTGGATTTTATCTGAGGAACGCTCTCCCAATTTTTTTGTCTTTTCTCCTTTTGGATTAAGGGGACCTTTAGTATTCCCTCTTTAGTAAATAACAGGCAAGCTACTTAAAATTACCACAAAGGTAACCATGCAAAATATAGCTGGGATGCAAGACATGTAGGTTTTTATAGGTCAGAGGTCAGCAACCTTAAACACTCAAAAAGCCACAAAGGTCCTAACCAAAAGTCCCCAATTAAATTCTGGAGCCGACTGGAAGTCAGGTTCCCCCATGATAAGTCTCCTCCTAGTACAGCATCATTTTCCCTCTACCTGTCCTAACCAAAAGCCCTAAACGTATCAATTGAGGGGCAAACCACTGACAGGGAGCTGAAGCAGGGGTATGAAAGAGCCACATGTGGCTCCAGAACTGCAGGTTGCTGACCCCTGTTATAGGTTAATATCAACACTTTGTGTTGTATTTGAGAACTATTGGAGATGAATGCAGTAATTGCAAGAAGGATGCATTACTGACCAAAGCAGAGAGCCAAGAGTTAAATAGGGCTTTCTTCTATGGGTATAGCACTACAATCAAATTAAAAATGATTAAAGGGTTATATATGTCCTGCTATATCTCTATGGAGATTCTTAGTAATCCGGGTCATGGTTGTCCCAAAGGTGCTTTTTCAAGAGGGAGCTGAACTTTTTGGTTTTCTTTGAAGATATTTCACTTCTCATCCAAGACCTAAAGAAGCTTCTTGGATGAGAAGCAAGACCTTATCTTCGAAGAAAAAACCAGAAAGTCCAGTTGTCTCTGAAAAAGCACCTTTGGGATGCCCTTCTATAGTTTTTTCTTTGTTAGTTGCTGTTTTCTATTCAGGTCAGGTCTCCAAACAATAATAAAGCATTTAGGAGAAAAGATGCAAATTAGCAATGCAGCACTGGAGGCTATAATGGAGAAGATCTCCACAGCAACCATATATTTCCCTTTTGTACTCAGATAAGTGGGAAGAAACAATACCCAGACTGAGCAAAAAATCAACATACTGAAGGTAATATGCTTGGCTTCATTGAACGTATTAGGCAATTTTCTTGCTAGGAAAGCCACTATGAAGCTGACAAAGGCAAGCAACCCCAAAAAGCCCAAGACACAGTAGAACATGAAGATTGATCCTTCATTACATTCCAAGATGATTTCTTTGGTGATTGAATTCATGTCAACATCTGGGAACGGGGGAGAAGTTGTCAGCCATGTAATACAAATCATAATTTGAATAATAGAGCAGCAAAATACTATGGACATGCCTAATCTTTTCCCCACCCATTTGGTCATCTTCGATCCTGGCTTGGTGGCCATGAAAGCTGCAACCACAATGATGGTCTTGGCCAAAACACAAGAAATGGCCACTGAAAAGATGATGCCAAATGCAGTTTGACGAAGGACACATGTCACCTTGGAAGGCCGGCCAATGAATAATAAAGCACAAAGAAAACATAAAAGAAGAGCAATAAGGAGAGCATAGGTGAGACTCTGGTTGTTGGCTTTAACTAGAGGAGTATTCTTATTCTTGACAAATATCCAAAAAATTACTACTGTAGTCAAAGAACAGAAAAGAGTGGAAGTAGCCAAAATGGTGCCCAGTTGCTCTTTATACATCAGAAATGTTATAATTTTCGGGATACAGGAATCCTGTTTCTTGTTTGCGTACTGATGTTCTGGGCATTTAACACAGTCATCCATGTCTACAAAAGATAACATCAGGTTAGACATAAATACTGAAATTGTGCCAAAAGAATCAAAATAAAACTTTTACCGTCTTCTGGCTTAAAATATGAAAAGCAAACCTCCTTGTATAGTTTATTTAAAGCTGTATTCCCACGGTTCCATGCTCAGGATTAAAAAAAATAGAATTTTGGTGTCATAAATTAATAGAACTGGAAACTTTATTTTTAATATTTTTCTGCAATATCAATGCAGTATGTAACTTAAAAAAACCCAAACATATAGAGGAAATTTACTGAAAAGTATATTCAAAAATGTATACTTGAAAATGTGTTAAATGTGTGGCATAAAGTAAGAGAAGGAACATGTGATGTAAATGGTGAAATGTGAAGAATATTCTAAATGGAAATTAAAAAGAGATTTTAATTTTGCACCTATGTCAGTACTTTATTTCTCTTAATTTAAAAAGTGGTAATAACTGATCTATCATCTATTATCTATCTATCTGTCTGTCTCTCTGTCTTTCTATCTATCTATCATCTATCTATCTATCTATCTATCTATCTATCTATCTATCTATCTATCTATCCATTTCTGTCTGTCTGTCTGTCTGTCTCTCTCTCTCTTCTATCATCTATCTATCTATCAATCTATCATCTCTATCTATGATCTATCTATCATCTATCTATCTATCTATCTATCTATCTATCTATCTATCTATCTATCTATCTATCTATCTATCATCTATCTATCATCTTTCTTTCTTTCTTTCTTTCTTTCTTTCTTTCTTTCTTTCTTTCTTTCTTTCTTTCTATCAATCATCAATCTATCATCTATCTAATTTCCAAAGCTACTGGGAAAATAACATACACATCACCCCTGAAATTATTATTATGCATTTTTTCCTATAACATCATTTTCATAAGCTTTACACAGACTCTTTCTTACCCTCCTGATTCGTAATTTTTCCATATGCGCACTGAAAGCAATTGTAGCAACAAAATGGCTTTTCTTCTATTTTGCTCTTACTATATCCCGAAGGACACTTGTCATTACACTGAGAAAGAGGTTGGGTCTGTTCAGAAGAGGAAGAAGAGAATCTTTTTAATTAAACAAAACTGGACTTCTGTGAAACATTTACAAGTATCATCCATACCTTCTATTGCTGTTGTTGGTGTGTCTAAAGTTTGGTGTTAATGAAAGGGGAAGTTTGATAACTAGAAATGTCCTAATTTAAAAATAGAGGGGGGGGGGGGCAGTGCAGTGATAATGCACTGTGTAGAATTAGATAAATTTATGAAATATGTTAGGAATATTTTTCCAGATATGAGAGGGTTCTTTCTTGGAATACTTAGGATGGAGTTATATTTTTCCTTCTTCTAGACAAGGGGCGTCAAATTCAATTTCATTGAGGGCCGCATCAGGGTTGTGTTTGACCTTGGAGGGCTTGTGGGTGTAATCGCCATGGTGGGCATGACACCGGACTTGTGTTGGGGGCACTTGTCATGGCCAAGCGCTAATGCACGGCTTGCCTGAGACCCTCTCCCACTCTCATTAAAATCTCCCTCTCTCCCTCCCTCCTTCCTTCCCTCCCTCCCTGCCTCCTTTTCCTTCCCTCTTCATTCTCCCTTCTTTTTCCTTCCCCTCTTACCTTATTTTTCCTTCCTTGCTTTCTTCCCATCTTCCCATCTTTGTCTTTCCTCTTTCCATTTCTCCTTTCCTGTCCCTTCTTGGATGCTCAAATGCAAAAGGGGAAACATTTCTCCTTTTGTTTTGTTTTTAGTTTGTTTTGATAGCTCTCTGCTAGTGAAAATGGAGCTCGGGGAGTTCCATATTCTCCCCCTGCTTCCCATTCTTGGCTGCAATGTCCTCCTGCAGCGCTCTGTCAGCAGGAGGTCGCACATGCCCCCAAGCCCTATTTTCACAAGCAGAGGGCCATCACGGCCAAAAACACGGCACAGGGGGGCTGCATGCTCCCACTCTGAGGTCCATTTTCTGGCAGAGGCACTGCAGGCCAGTCCTTTGCTGTTTCTAGACTGCCCCCATAGGCCGGATCTAAGCATTCCATGGGCTGCATTTGGCCCATGGGCCTTGAGTTCGACACCCTTGTTCTAGATCTTGAAATAAAGTCTCCCTTGACATTTGTTATTGAGATTTCAGTTGAATAAGTAAATCAGAGTTGTATGGCAGACATATAAAAAAGGAGGAAAAGCAAGACACAAGGCAATTTTGTGGAGCTCATGATTACTCTGATGTGTATTGTTTCCTGCTGCATTTTATTGATGTGTTATCCTTTTTCTTATATTCCAGAGAAAGAGGAAGTGAAAAAAGATGCCCAACATTTATTATCAATCTACTTTTCATTTAAAGGAATGAAATTGGACCATACCTGATTAAACCTCCATGGCCACTCAGTCAATTCTTCAGAAAAAGATAACATTTCTCCTTGGGAGTCCATTGTGTTTATTTCTCCAATTTTAAATCTCAGGAAAGACTGGTTGGGAAAAGTGATCCAGTTCATAACATCAAATCCTATCTCCAACTCACCATTCTTGTTGAAGGAAACTTTTTCACTCACACCATTATTAAACGAGATTGTTCTCACAAAATGGTTGAGCTGATTTTTTTTTTTAAAAAACATAAATTAAGAAGTTTAAATAAACATATGTTTTATTTGTATAATTCAATTGTTAAATCCTTGAATAGATTTAAGAAAACTAGCAAGGAATGTAATAAAAAGGTTAAGGTTCCCCTCACATATATGTGCTAGTTGTTCCCAACTCTAGGGGGCGGTGCTCTCTCTGTTTCTAAGCATCAGCTCTATCTGATGACAATTCCGTGGTCATGTGGCTGGCATGACTAAATGTTGAAGGCGCATGGAACGCTGTTACCTTCCCACCAAACGTGGTTCCTATTTTTTCTAGTTGCATTTTTACATGCTTTCGAACTGCTAGTTTGGCAGAAGCTGGGACAAGTAATGGGAGCTCACTCTGTTTCGCGGTGCTTGGAATTTGAACTGCCGACCTTTTTGATCAACAAGTTCAGCATCTGAGCCACCATGTCCCCATATTAATGCAATATCATTAAAAATTTCTTACTGAAAATTAGTGCATGCTTTTGAAAGCAATAAGTTACAAAAACAGGTTATTTATTTAAGTTATGATTTCCAGTATATTCAGTAAGATCTTACTAGAGCCAAAAGATTGATATTGCAGCTTTGAAAAGATAAATCTGTGGCCCCTTTCACTCAATATATTGAAGACCTGATTGTTCTTGCCACCTATGAGTGGATACCTATAGATATAATTTTAGTATGATCAAATACAATGAATTATGCTGTTCATTTATATAGAACAAGTAAATAAAAAAGATTGTGTAATAGAAATATATTTAGAAGAAAACCTCCTTTGCTACCACCTCTTACAATACTAGACAAAACAGTATCAACAGTAGAGACCTTCAACTTTCTAGGTTCTATTATATCTCAAGACTTAAAATGGATACCTAACATCAAAAACATCATCAAAAAAGCACAATAAAGACTGGGTTTTTTTGCCCAACTCAGGAAGCTCAAACTGCCCAAAGAGTTGCTGATTCAGTTCTACAGAGGAATTATTGAGTCTGTCATCTGCACCTCTATAACTTCCTGGTTTGACTCTGCAATGAAACAAGACAGAGATATATCTCAACGTATAATTAGAACTGCAGAAAAAACAATTGATACAAATCTGCCTTCCATTGAGGATCTGTAAACTGCACGAATCAAAAAGAGGGCTGTGAAAATATCTACAGACCCTTCACATCTTGGACATAAATTATTTTAACTTCTACGCTCAAAACGATGCTCTAGGGCACTGCACACCAGAAGAACTAGAAACAAGGAAAGTTTTTTCCCAAATGCCATCACTCTGCTAAAAAACTAATTCTCAAACACTGTCAATAATTTACTAAGAATATATTACTATTATTCTTCCTTCCTAGTATCTCTCTCTCTCTCTACTTATTACTATAACCATGTTGCTTGTATCTTTCAATTTATATTGTTTTTATTGTTTCCTGGTATGATTTGATTAGTTTATTAGTAACCTTGACTATCACTAAATGTTGTATCTTTTTATTTTTGATGAATGTATTTTATTTTCCATTGGTACAGTGAGAGCATATGCACCAAAGACAAATTTCTTGTGTGTCTAATCACACTTGGCCAATAAAGAATTCTATTCTATTCTATTCCATTCCATCCCATCCCATCCCATCCCATCCCATCCCATCCCATCCCATCCCATCCCATCCTATATATTTACTTGAATAATATTTTCATGAGAATAATATATATATATAGAATTGTACTATTTGTTGATATAATAACATACCATGTTATATTTTTGTCATATTTTACTTGTTTTTAAAATGCTTTTTCCCGAGTTCTTTTTTTCTTCTTTTTGACAATTTATCCCCATCACTGTTATTTTTGTGCCTTTCTCCTTTTTATTATTAATTTAAACATGATTAAAATAATTAAAAAGTTGTAATTTCCAACTTTCCATACTAAAAGATAGGTTAGAGGAATATAACAGTTATTGTGTGGATAAAACTATTGGGGCAATATATTTTGGAGGGACAAACTTGCAATTTAAATGCAGTCTAAAAAAATTGAAATTGTAAGAAATTAAAGTGTATCAATTTTGGTAGCTGGAAGTACATATGTATAATACTACTATATGAGAAAAATGAATTTATCAAGTCAAAATAATTTAGAACATCACAATTTCAGGGACTCTATCTCTCTATCTCATATCACTCTATCTCATATTAAGAGATGTGGTGACTCAGTGGCTAAGATACTGAGCTTGTCAATCAGAAAGGTTGATCATTCCGTGGTTTGAATTCCTAGTGCTGCATAATGGAGTTAACTCCCGTTATTTGTCCCAGCTTCTGTCAACCTAGCATTTCGGTGCAAGAAGAAAAATGCAAGTAGAAAAATAGGAACCACCTTTGGTAGGAAGGTAACATCATTCCGTACGCCTTCGGCATTTAGTCATGCCGACCACATGACCATAGAGATGTCTTTGGACATCGTTGGCATTGAAATGGAGATGAGCACAGCCCCCTAGAGTCATGAATGACTAATACATACGTATGTGTGAGGGAAACCTTTTGTTAGGGTTCTAAATACCATGCAGAAATAAATCATTGTCCAAGGCAAAACATCCTTTAAGGTCCAATTTATTCCGCAGGCAATTTAGCACGGCTATGGAAAATTCCAACTCTGGATTACATCCTGTAAGTTCACCCAGTTGAAAGTTCATGATCTCTCCCCACACCCACAAATCCATCACATGTTCCAATCATCTTCTTCCACGCTGGCATGTACACCCATCTTCTTCCAGCCAGGTGTCGATATGCAGAGACAAAAGATGACCTTGGCTTCTACAAAAGAATGTCAACAATCCATTCTACAATCCTACTCCTTTCTATTCCCCCCTCCCAACTACTACACTATTGAAACAGCATAGAAAATTATAAGAAAGTGTGGCAGGCCAAAGATCCTAAAAAGAACATAACTACAGGCCTGACAGGCGGCCTCTCCTCAAAAGAAAAACGTTTCCTGCAAAGAGAATAACATAAAAGTTAATATAACAAAATTAACCACCTCTTCTCCACCCAGGGGAACCCCTTGACTTCTCGGGAAACTTCCCATTGAATTGCTTTACTAACTTCTCCACTTTTAGGTTCCCACTGTTTACCCAATTAGCTTCAGACCAAGGGTAACCCTTCCAATGCACTAAGTACTGTAAGCAACCCCTATTCAGCCTGAAATCTACAATTTTTTCCACCTCAGATTGTGTTTCCCCTTCCATCACTAAAGGAGGAGATTGAGCTTGGGTGGATGCTCTTCTGTTAGACCCAATTACTGGTTTCAACAAGCTACAATGAAATTCTGGGTCAATTTCCCCTAGACTTCTGGGTAGACTGAGTTGAACTGTAACTGAGTTAACTATCTTCACTATTGGGAATGGACCTAGAAATTTTGGACCCAATTCCTTGCTAAGCATTTCTAATCTTATGTATTTGGTAGATACAAAAACATTGTCCCCCACACGGTAGGGGTTTAGGAGTGAGCGACGTTGATCATCTTGCTTCTGGTAGGCTTCTGCCACAACTGCTAGAGCCTTCTTTGTATTCTCCCATCCTTTCTTTAGCATGTCCATCCATTCACTCAAAGACATGAAAGAAGGAGGTTCTCTAGGCAACTCAGGCATGGCAACAACTTCCATGCCACTGGTAATCTGGAAACCAGCTAATCCTCTGCTGCTGTGGACCGCATCGTTGTATGCCACTTCGGCGAAGGGTAGCAAGTCCGACCAGTTGTCGTGCTGATAGTCCACAAAACACCGGATGTATTGTTCCACCACCGCATTGGCTCCCTCTGCTGCGCCGTTCATGCTGGGATGAACCTCTGAGCTCAGTTCTTGTGTGGACCCAATGGATCTCAGGACCTCTCTCCAGAACTTGGCTGTGAACTGGACTCCGCGGTCTGAAATGATCCTCTTGGGTACTCCGTGCAGGCGATAAATGTGTTTCACAAACATTTTCGCTAATTCGTTTGCGGATGGCAATCCTGAGCAAGCAATGAAGTGTGCCTGCTTAGAAAACAAATCAATAACAGTCCAAATTACTTTATGCCCACTGCTGTCTGGGAGTTCCACGATGAAGTCCATTGCGACCTCTTCCCATGGCCGTTTAGGGCTCTCTGCTGCAGGTGCTGTAGGTTCTGGGCTCTTGGATTCAATCATCCACGGCTGGCCTTGTTCCTCCTCCGAGGCCTCCCCCTTGGTAGGACTCTTCGTCACCTGAAGTTGAGGGTCCTCTTCCAGAGGTCGGTTGGGCATTTCCCCCTCTGAGGCCTCCCCCTTAGTTGGACTCTTTGTCACCTTCAGTTGGGGATCCTCCTCCGGAGATTGTTTGCCCTTTTCCTCTTCCAAGGCCTCCCCCTTGGTAGGACACTTCATCACTTTAAGTTGGGGATCCTCTTCCAGAGGCTGTTGGCCCAGATGACTTTTCTGTGCAGGCATCTGGGGCCCTCTCTTAACCACCGTGGCAATTGGTACACACGTTTGTTCTTCGGCAATTCCCTCCTCCGAGGCCTCCCCCTTGGTAGGACTCTTCGTCACCATAAGTTGGGGATCCTCTTCCAGAGGTCGTTTAGACTTTTCCCCCTCCGAGGCCTCCCCCTTAGTTGGACTCTTTGTCACCTTAAGTTGGGGATCCTCCTCCGGAGATTGTCTGCCCTTTTCCTCTTCCGAGGCCTCCCCCTTGGTAGGACACTTCCTCACCTTAAGTTGGGGATCCTCTTCCAGAGGTTGTTGGCCCAGATGACTCTTCTGTGGTGGCATCTGGGACCCTCTCTTTAACGCCGTGGTGGTTGGTGCGCACGTTTGTGGCATTGGGGCTGGAGCCAAGCACTCTGACGCTCTGTGGCCAAGTTGACAACAATGGTGGCATTTAATTGGCCCCCACGAGGAATGGAACCTAGTTACATCTCTAAACTCAGGAACCGTTTCATCACACTGCCTTACTCTCCAACTTGCAGCTGCCCCCTTGGTAAACCCTTCTTCCATGGTGGAGATTGCTTCTCTGTAGGAAGGTGGAGTAAGAACCTTTTGGGGCATTGCAGATGCACCTTGTCCCGCTTCCCATCTTGCAGGCCTGGCTTTGGTAATCCCTTCTTCCTTGTTGGTGATTGCTACTCTGTAGGAAGGTGGGGTAAGAACCACTTGGGGCCTTGCAGGCGCACATTTTCCCGCCATCCACAATGCAGGCCTCTGTTTGGTAATCCCTTCTTCCATGGAGATTTCTTCTCTGTAGGAAGGTCTGGTAAGAACCTTTTTGGGCCTTGCAGGGGAGACTGGAACCGGTGGGGAGGTCAATCCCTCGGTTGGCCACTGCCCAGCTTTCTGCCATGGTGCCATCTGCTGAGGGAGGGCAGGTGCCCAATGGCATCCCTCCCATCCATGACCTGGGTTAAGACCCATCCCGGGGTTGCCTGCTTCACAGGTTGCAGCTCAACCAATGATGGCTGGCTAGGGGGTTTTACGTGCCAAGGACCCTCCTGCTGGTTTGGAGGAGTTATGGGCCAAGTAGGTGCCCTTTGCTGGCTTGGATGAGTTATGGGCCAAGTAGGTGCTCTCTGCTGGCTTGGAGCATTTCCCCATGCTGATGGCAAAGGAGTTGGTAAGTAGCATCTCTTCCATCCAAGTCCTGGGAGGAAAGCCCAATTTACTGCCCAATTTGCTTCATTTACTGGTTGCAGCCCCATTTGTGGTGGCTTGCAAGTGACAGATGCTGGAAAAATTCCTTCTTCCTGCCTCCTTTGAAATTCCCATTTTGAAAGGGAATCCTTCTCCCAGCTAGTTGCAGGGTGACAAGCCATTTCATTTATTGCCGTCTGGAAGGAGCCCAAACCTCTGTTCTAGGTTTTTTTTCCCCAAGCCTTGTTTCCAAGCTGGGGGGAAAGAGGGGGAGCATGCACTCACAATTTGCTGAAGAAATATTTCTGCGACCTTCCTTCGTCTTGTCGTGTCTCCTCCTGCATTCCTCCTGATGCAATTAAACTGGAAGCAGCATTCCATTGCCTTTGAAGTTCCGCACTCAGCTTCTTATCACCAAAAGCTTCTCATTTATTCTTCGCTGATATTTACGCTGTCCCGGTCAGCGTTGGGAATGCCGAGACCCCCATCACCAGCCCCCCCCCCTGCGAGGGGGGGGTGCTAATGAATTATTTTGAGAGAGAGAGTTGGAATAATGTTAGGGTTCTAAATACCATGCAGAAATAAATCATTGTCCAAGGCAAAACATCCTTTAAGGTCCAATTTATTCCGCAGGCAATTTAGCACGGCTATGGAAAATTCCAACTCTGGATTACATCCTGTAAGTTCACCCAGTTGAAAGTTCATGATCTCTCCCCACACCCACAAATCCATCACATGTTCCAATCATCATCTTCCACGCTGGCATGTACACCCATCTTCTTCCGGCCAGGTGTCGATATGCAGAGACAAAAGATGACCTTGGCTTCTACAAAAGAATGTCAACAATCCATTCTACAATCCCACTCCTTTCTATTCCCCCCTCCCAACTAATACACTATTGAAACAGCATAGAAAATTATAAGAAAGTGTGGCAGGCCAAAGATCCTAAAAAGAACATAACTACAGGCCTGACACCTTTATCTTTACCTTTTATCTCATATCAAAACACAGTACCTTAATCTAATTTTAAAAGTAATCTCAAATCAGTAAAATTAAAGAGAAAATGATTTTTAAATAAATAAATTTTAAAAAGCCCTTTAGATTCCTACCTTCCAGAATTTTTTTTCTATTATGTTCAGTTTGGCTTCATGGTTTTCTGCTCTGAACATGAATGTAGATGACAGCATGGCATGCAAAGCATGTGCTACCACATAGACTGCATTGTAGACGCTGTAGCTGTGGCCAGTCATGTCCATTTCAAACACAGATGAAGGAAGACTCTCCAGTTTCTCCTCTCCAGTGCACATGACTTCTTCTTTTTCATTATTTATCATGGAGCTGGAGAATGAACATTCAAATGCATTCTTCCAGAAGAGCTTGACAAAGCTATCCTCTTTGTCAAAGTCAGGCTTTCTCATCTGAAGAAATTTCTGGAATCCCAACACCTTCTTTGAGTGAATTGAAAAGGATAAAGCACCGTGGAGAAAGTCTATCTCCTCATTTCTTTGAAAGGGAAGTGACATGAAGTCCATCTGGGCGGTCATAACCCACACCTTAACATTGGCCAAGAGTGGTATTCCTTCCAAATTTGACAGATTTGGAAATAGTCTCAAAACTATCATGTCATCAATTTCACCATGAATTATCACTACATTTGCAGTGCTCTTCATGATAACATTAAACAATTTAATGCCAGCATCCATTGCATCAAGAATGTCATTGGAATAAGAAACAGTTGGTGACTTTTCAATGAAAGCAAAGCAGATACCTCTCTGGGAAAACATGGGAAGCACATCATGCACAAACTTTTCACCATTCTCATTATCCATATAAACCAACCCAATCCATGTCCACCTGAATTTTAGGAGTAACTGGAGAATTCCCTTGTACTGAAGTTCAACATTTGGGAACATCTGTTGAAAGGAAGCAATCTGTGTTTTTATATTCATCTCTGGAGCCGAGCCATAGATGAACTGAAGAAAATGTGGGAATGAAATCAGGAGATAAATTACATAAAATTGAACAGGAAGAAATGGAAGAAATTTAACTATGCATTTGACTATATAAGAAACAATCTTTTACTCAAATTGACATCAGCAAAATAAACACTATATTAGATTTAGAGATTATCCACATAATGACATCATTTCTCACTTTATGTCAGTAGAGGAGAATATAGGTACCATGTTCCTGTGATATCCAATTTGGTACATGCTAAAGTAATATTACATTTGAAAACAATTATGAAAGTTTCATATTTTGAGAATTTATCAATAGCTTTTCAATATTTTCTTAAATATATTAATTTCACATCCTGGTTTTATCTATCCATCCATCCAACTATCCATCCATTCATTCATCCTACAGGATCAATAAATAAAGTAATGTACATTGAATACAATTAAATGTAATTTGTAAAAAGTGTAAAAAAGATGTTGAGACTCTAGAATGAGTGCAGAGAAGAGCAACAAAGATGATTAGGGGATTGGAGGCTAAAACATATAAAGAATGGTTGCTGGAACTGGATATGTCTAGTCTTATGAAAAGAAGGACTAGGGGAGACATGATAGTAGTGTTCCAATATCTCAGGGGCTGCCACAAAGAAGAGGGAGTCAAGTTATTCTCCAAAGCACCCAAGGGTAGGACAAGAGCAACAGATGGAAACTCATCAAGGAAAGAAGCAATCTAGAACTAAGGATAAATTTCCAGACAGTTAGAACAATTAATCAGGGGAACAATTAATCAGGGGACGTTGTAAATGCCCCAACACTGGAAGTTGTTAAGAAGAGATTGGATAACCATTTGACTGAAGTGGTATAGGGTTTTCTGCCTGAGGAGGGTGTTGGGCTAGAAGACCTCAAAGGTCCCTTCCAACTCTGTTATTCTACATGCTAAATAAATAACAAAGACCATCTATAATCCAACTAAGATATCACAAAATGCCCTGGAAGACCTTTGTCTTAAATTATTAAAGAAAGACACTGCAGATATATTTTTATGCTAAGCCTTGTAGAGCTTTATAGGTTGACATTTTAAACTATATACAGATGCTTATTGACAGCATGATAAGAAGATGTCTCCATTGTTTAATTTTCAGGGACCCATTCATAATTTCTAGCATTTTTTCTTCATTAAAGGCAAGAACAAAAAGAGCATGTCCAATGTTTGGAATCTGAAATTAGTATATTCAGTTTCTTAAATCATCACCCCATCCCTCACCCTTACCCTCACCCTTACCCTCACTCCAAGTTTCCTAATCACAAGAGTAGAAGTTCCTTTGTAGCCCAGGTTCTTTTTTCTTGCATCTAACTTCTTTATTCCAGTTGTAGCATACATGGCATCCTTGTACTGTACAATAGGTATGGCCATAAGGGAAAAAAAAGATGAATGAATGAAAGACTTACAAAAGGCCTATTTTCCAATGAAGCATTGTACCTGTGGCATCTTGTAAACAGATAGGAGGGTTGTTAAATGAAATCCAACAGCAGAAGTAGGTCCTCCAATCACAGCTATTGGTCTGCTTTGCACATCACAGTTGTAGTTAGGGATGAAGCTCCCTTGACCAGAGAACAATTCTAATGAGGCACGATAAGTCCAACTTGCACTAAAATAGCTATTATAGATATAGAAGCCCAAAGTATGATTAGGTAAAATCTGGGGATTTTCATTGATCTCCTTAATGCTAAATTGCAATGACAGAAATTGCTGATAAACTGGTGTCATGACCCTGTTTAAAAAAAAGTACATGTCACATAACATTTAATGCCAAATACAACATTGGTCTATTTCATTTCAGGATATTACAAAGGTTTCCCAGCCATGTGTGTATAATTTACCAAAATGCCCTATTCTTTCTATACTCTTTTATTTTATTTTATTTTAATCACAATATTAAATTATGGGAACTTTCAAATATGCCGGTGAAAATTCCAGTCTTAATTTTATTTTACTTTTACAAATCACTCATTAGTTTATGTGAACTGAATATTGATTTTCACTTACTAAAGACATGATCTGTATATTATTATAGATAATCAAAAATATTTGCTTCTTGGAAACTAAAAATGGAGTAGGGTAGAGGTGGGAAAAATACTCAGATTGAACAGCCAAGAAGCAGATGTAGAAAGAGATAAAACTCTTAGAGACAAATATGGGAGACAAGTAAAAAGCAAAAAAAAAAAAAGCATGGCAATTAAAGTATTGAAGTGGGCAAGAAATGGTGGATAGATGATTTTTTGTTTGTTTTTGGTATTGTTTTGATTTTTTGATTTTCCTTTTTTTTTGTAGGTAGGTGATATGACTAGACGTTAGGTAGGATTGAAAGAAAATGTTTTTTTAAACAAAGGATGACATGATTAAAAGTTAGAATAAGAGATAGAAATAAGAGAAAGGAGGATATTCGTGTATACACTTTTATATAATAAAATAAGAGCAATAATAAGAGAAAACTTCAAATAATCAAATAATGACAGATTGCAACTTTATATAAATATGTGTTACTATTAGAAATATATGTTGGTTGGAAGTAATAACTACATTCCATTACTTTTATATGTATTAGAATGTATGGCATGCAGGTGCCACACTGTTCATGCATTGATATGTTTGTAAAGAAATGAATTATTATTTTTTAATTTATTACAAAAATACTTGCTTCTTTGAAAGCCCATGGATTTGACTCATAGGAATTTCCTTTGATAGACGTTTTGCTGAGGTTTACTAACTCCTACTATGCCATCTTTCCTTCATGATATAATCAGAAAGAATGTCATTACCAAGGCAGAGAGGGAACCATTTCAATTGGCATTAGAAAGGAATATGCCTGTGTATTTTAAAATAAACTTACAGAATGTCATCAAAGAGATCACTAGAGGGTGCTTTACTGAAGTCCATCACAGAAGACAATATGTAGATCTTAGATAAAATGCCAACAATGATGAGGTCTCCTGGTTGGTATTGCTTATGGAGAAAAGGCAATGGCTCACTGATGCTGCATTTAGCCCTTGGAATGTTGGATGCAACCTGGGGGAAAAGCACTAAAAACATTGCTTCAAATACCACCATTCTGAATGAAGCAATTCCTTCTTTAAGTCAGCTCATCTTCACAGCACTGTCCTTCATTAATTCTGATAGTCTAATCTAAGTCCCCAGACAGTGTGTTACTGGATGAAAGGGACAATTATCAAAGTTCAGCACCTTAACTATCTTTAACCCCAGGTGGGGAGCAGTCCAGACAAGGTTCTATTTTATTTTCACAAATGAAAATTATTATTTTTTTATTTTGTTGCATTGCCTTTCAGCATTGGTGATTCTCACAAATCATTTGGGATCTCTGCAGCTCTCTGACATTCACAAGTTCAAATGCATAATTGCAAGGGAAGAACCAAGTAAAAATAATAGATGAAATTAAACAATGGATAAGAAAACATGTGTTGCATCTTAAATGAGATCCTATATGTTCTTTACTGAAAAAGCCACAAATGTAGATAATTTAAAAAAAAAACCTCTTTTGGGATTAGAACACATAGCTCAACTAACCTTATCTATCTTGGGCTTATTGAAATGGTGGGGGGGGAGAAATGAAGGGGGAAATGGTATTTAACACTGGTCTACTTCAGTGTGATACGAAGATGATCAGAAACAGAGATATTCATGAGGATGGGAGGGATTTCTTTTTTAAAAAGTAGTGTGTAACTCTGCAATTGCAGCGCAAATATTTTTTAATGGGGAATGCAACATACATACACAGTTACAGGTTTTTTTTTTTTTATAATGTAGTCACTATTTTGACTTTTTTAAAATTTGTCCATATGCCCTTTATCAGATGCTAGTGATTCTGAATACAGTAAGAATTGGGTAATAGGACAGTAGGAAAGAAACATAAGTATATAAATATAAGGTATATTCTTCTGAATTTTTCAAGAGTTCACTGTATAGTAGATTAAAATATATTCAATTGTATTGGTAGTATTTATATATAGGTATGCTTTAGAGCAGTGGCTTCCAACATGGGTCCCATGCTCCATGGGGGGGATTTTTAATGGGGGCAATTGGAACCTTGTTTAAACCAAGTTAATGGCCCTTTAGGCTTCCTCCATGTGAGTAGAATCTACTTTTTGAGTAAAGTAAGAATTACATGTTACAGGGGGGCATCAGGATTTAAAGATGCTTAGGTGGACATGGCCAGAAAAAGGTTGGGGACCACTGTTTTACAGCAAATTGGAGAACAGAGTTTATTGAATACACATAAAACAAAAATTTCTTGCTGGCATAAACGTTGCTCCTTTATCCATTTGAGATTTCTAGTCAATTGTATTTTTTTTTAATCTGTCAGGTTTTTCATTGTAAGCAGCAGAGGTGTAATTCAGCAGAGTGCCTGAATGGCTTCATTGACTTGATGGTCTCTGCTTGGGTGGTTAGAGCCCTAGCACTGCATGGTGGGGTGAGCTCCCATCACTTGCCTGAGCTTCTGCCCATTTAGCAGTTTGAAGGAAATGTTATATGCAAATAGATAAATAGGCAGTTACGTGCAGTCAGGTGAGGCAAGTGAGGCACAGCCTCACCACTCTCATCATTAAAAAAAAAGTAAAAGGAAAAAGCTGAGCTAGTTGCTGCCTCACTGTGGATGACTCTGCTTAACCTCACTGGTGCTCTCCCTCCCCAAGTGTAGTGACTTCCTCCCCAGGCCCCCATTCATTACTCTCTCTCTCACACACAGCTGGATAAAACTATATAAAAATCTAGCCCAGCTTCACTGATTACAAGTTTGAAAAGGCAACGTGGCTCCACCTGCAATCAAACTACACTTGGGGAGGGAGAGCACAAGCGAGCACTGAGGAGACCACAGGAGGAGGCAGGAAGCCAGGCAAAGAGCCATGCTGTAGTACACACACTTCCCCCCAGCCTCTTTCTTTTGGAAGGCTCGGCTCGGCTCCCCTCCGGCTTCTCTGCCTCTCCTCTCACCCCAGCCTGCCAGCAGGAGGTGGTGGGTGGGCTTTATTGTGTTCCAGGCATTTCCCACCCAGACAGCAGGCTGCATTTGCAATGGTGGAGGTGTTTGGGAAAGGCAGCAGGGGAATGGGGGGGGGGGATGGCAGAGGAGCTGCTTTCAAGCCACTGGAAAAGATATCCAATCCAACTTTTGTGTGGGGGGGGGGTTGTTTGAGAGTGAGTGAGAGAGGGAAGGGGTAGGAGAGATAGTCCAATCCAACTTGTGTGTGTGTGTGTGTGTGTGTGTGTTTGTGTGTGTGTTTGAGAGAGGGGGAGGAAGGGAGAGAGGGAGGAAGGAGGGGAAGGAGAAGAAAAAGAAAAAGAAAAAGAAAGAAGGAGCAAAGGAGAAAAACAAATGCTGTCGCTTTAAATTGGAACTGAGCATGCCTGGCTGTGGAATTCTGGGAGTTGAAGTCCACAAGTCTAAAAATATTTGAAACCCAGCACTGTGTCAGTGCCTCACCAGTCATAAACCTCACCGCACGTCACTGTTGCAAGTACTTTAGAGATGTAAATACAGTACTTTAAGATAAACAAAAATATTTAAAATCAATAAGTTTTTTTTAAAAGGCATACGTAAATTTCATGATTTCAACATTTCAGAATATTATTTTTAATAATCTCCTTGGGTGATGATAGTTGGAAGTTCTAGGTGGGGGGGATGAACTGATGCTTTGTGCAGGTGGTCAGATTCCTGCCAATTCTGAACTATCCTGCTTGTGATTTTCACATGTGCAAGGAGCGGTGCACAAGCAGGAGAGATGAGTGCATGTGCAGGGGGTGGGGTGCACATGTTGGTGTCATGCACACATGTGCAGGGGTCATGTGCGCATACACAGAGGGGCAGGAGACATGCAGGGGGGTCGTGCATACATGCGGGGGGCAGGGCATGAGTGGGGGGGTCACATGTGCATTGAATTAGGTGTGTGTGCTTTGGGCACTCAGTGCCAAAAAGGTTAGCCATCACTGCCATAGGATAATAACACAATAGTTGTAAGCAGTCAAAAGTTATATATAAATCTGGTAATCTATAAATAAAATGCACGGATGGATGGATGGATGAATGGATGGATGGATGATGGATAGATGTTCAGGAAAACAAGCAAGCAAGCAAACCCTGCAATTGTGAAAGCTTTTGGTGCAGTGCCCCAGACATTTTTGAAAGCTTATATCAATCACAGGCCAAAGCAGTGTACAAAAACAACAATGCAACAAGAATAATATTAAATTAAATCTATCTCTCCCTTCCTCTCCCCCTCTCTTTGTGTGTGTGTGTGTGAGAGAGAGAGAGAGAGAGGGAGGGAGGGAGGGAGGGAGGGAGGGAGGGAGAGAGAGAGAGAGAGAGAGAGAGAGAGAGAGAGAGAGAGAGAGAGAGAGAGAGAGAGAGAGAGAGAGAGAGAGAGCTCCAACCAGTGGCAGTCCTGAGGAACTGATCATAGCAATACAAGGACAGGCACTAAGCACCAGATACATAGAAGGAGGGGTCTATCATACAGAACCCAATCTACAGTCTCTGCAGAGAGGCCTCAGAGACATCAAACACATAGTGAAAGATGTAAGATGTAGGCAGGTACATTATAGCCTGAGTGGAAAAATGAAGTAGTCCCATTACATATATTGATGGACCGGACTATCACAAGTCCAGATTTTTTGGGGGTGGGTGGGGAATGAGGGTGTGTTCCATACAATGTTGTAGAGAATAACATGGCTAAGATTCTGTGAGACCCTCCAGATCCTAATCAGCAGGCCAGGGACCAGAAGACAGCAGGAGTGGTAGATGTAGCTGCATTACTATTAGTCCTCTCATCATTTCTATCACCCATCTCCTCCCACTTATGACTGCATAACTGTAGGTTTGTTGCTTGTATCCTTATGATTTATATTGATACTGATTGTTTCCTGATTGCTTATTTGTACCCTATGACTATCATCAAGTATTGTACCCTATGATTTGCAAGGAATGTATCTTTTGTTTTATGTACAGTGAGAGCACATGCACCAAAGACAAATTCACACTTGGCCAATAAAGAATTCTATTCTATTCTATTCTGTTCTGTTCTATTCTATTCTATTCTATTCATGACACCAACTCACAGCAACATTAGGAAAAAGGAGAATGAGAAGCTCGAGGTTGAATGAAAGGGAGATAGAAAATAAAAGGCAAAGTTAACAGTAAACAGTAATAGAGTTGGAAGGGACCTTGGAGGTCATCTAGTTCAACCCTCTGCTCATGCAAGAGACTTGTACTAGGGATTCGAACCACCGAATTGATCGATAAGCTCAGCTCCTACACTGAGAGAGTGGCTTCAAAATATCTCAGAAACATCATCAGAACTTTCTGTGTGAACATCAGAAGAATCAGTCTAGGAATGTTTTAAGGCGTTATGCAGAACCCTCAAATTGACACATTTGTAATAGAGGACCTGAGATTGAGCAAGACACGTTCCACTCATAGTATGAATAGGGATATGTATTATATGCATAAATACAAGCATAACCACACACAGAGAATATTCATGACTGGGAGAGACATGGTAACAAGGTCAGCTAATGAATAGGCATAGCAACTAAGTCAGCCAATGGGAGCTTAAACAGGTCTGAGTCTGTGCTGAGAATTGAAACTGAAACAAGCCTGATCTCTGTCTGCTCTGAACTCTGAACTGAAAACTCATCTCCGCTGCACTGCTGCCTGTTTTTGCTTGTAACTACTACTATGTTGGAGAAAATCTATATTGGTATTGTAACACATCTTCATGTGTTAATATGTATATAAAGAAGTTAATGAATCCAGCTGAATGTGTGTGTGGGTATCTGTGTGTGCTTTCTGGATTTGATTTTTATGCAACAAACTCTGACACACACACACACACACACACACACACACACACACATCTCAATACATAGCTAAAACACTATTGACTAATTCAAAAGAATTAAGGGCCATCCAGATTTATATTCTTCTAACGGATTTTGGTGCTTAGCCTTTCTTTCTTGTTTAGATCAGATCTCCAGATAATGATAAAGCATTTGGGGAAAAAGATGCAAATCAGTATTCCAACACTGGAAGCTATGATAGAGAAAATCTCCACAGCAACCACATATTTCCCTTTTGTGCTCAGGTACGTTGGAACAAAGGACAACCAGACACTGCAGAAGACCAACATGCTGAAGGTGATAAACTTGGCTTCATTGAAAGCATCAGGCAATTTTCTTGCTAAGAAAGCCAGTGTGAAACTAATAAAGGCAAGGAAGCCCATGTAGCCCAAGACACAGTAGAACATGTAGTTGGATCCTTCATTGCATTCCAGGACTATTTCTTCCACCATTGAACTCATGTTTGCATCAGGGAATGGAGGAGACGTTATCAGCCACACTGTACATATAACCCCTTGAACGAAGGAGCAACCAAATGCTACATACATGGCAAGTTTTTTCCCTACCCACTTGATGATCTTGCTCCCAGGCTTGATGGCCATAAAAGCCAGAACCACAATGACAGTTTTGGCTAAAACACAAGATATGGCCACTGAGAAGACAACTCCAAAAGCAGTTTGACGAAGGACACATGTCACCTTGGATGGTTGGCCAATAAAGAGCAAAGCACAAAGAAAAGATAACAAGAGAGCCACCAAGAGAACATAGGTCAAGTTCCGGTTATTGGCTTTAACAAGAGGAGTATCCTGGTGTTTAATAAAAATCCAGAAGACTACAGCTGTAATGAAAGAACAGAAAATAGCAGAGCTGGCTAAAATGCTGCCCAAAATTTCTTCGTACATCAGGAAGGTTATCGCTTTTCGGAGACACAAATCTTGGCTATTGTTTGGGTACTGATCTTCTGAACAATGAAAACAGTCATCCATGTCTAAAAAAGAAAAGAAAATATTATTTTAGAAGCAGGATAGTTCTGAAATCCCATTCACTAATTAAATAAGAAACTAAGAGTCAAATAATACTTGTTGACTTTGAATCTGAAAACCAAACAGATTTATATAATTTGCACATGTATCTAACATCAGTAATAGCTAATGCTGTTGTTGTTGTTAGTTGCGAAGTCATATCTGATCCATAGTGACTCCATGGACAATGTTCCTCCAGGCCTTCCTGTCCTCTACCACCTTTGGAGTCCATTTAAGCTCATGCCTATTGCTTCGGTGACTTCATTCAGCTACCTCATTCTCTGTCATCCCTTTCTTCTTTTGCCCTCAATCTTTCCCAGCATTAGGCTCTTCTCCAGTAAGTCCTTCCTTCTCATTAGGTGACCAAAGTACTAGAGTTTAATCTTCAGGATCTGGCCTTCAAAAGAGCAGTCAGGGGTGACCTTCTCTAGGACTGACCGGTTTGATCATCTTGCAGTCCAAGGGACTTATAGGAGTCTTCTACAGTACCATAGTTCAAAAGCCTCAATTCTTTGGTGCTCAGTGTTTCTTATGATCCAACTTTCACAGCCAAACATGCTAATAAGGCAGGGCATGTATTGCATTTCAAATAAATGAAATTTCAGAATGACTGAAAATGTTTTGTTAGAACCAATCAACATTATTATATTTGCTTTTGGCACATTAAAAATAAGTCATGAACTGGTGGTATTTGTACTTGGAATTTGAATTTGTAATTCTTCATGATACCTTGAGAATATATGCCTACAGACCCTTTCTGATGATGCTATCAGATGCAGGTAAACTAGACAGTAAATGAACTCCGAAAGTCATCTGGATAAAGTCCAGAATTCAGTGATGGGTCTTAACTCACAAGGTAAGAATCACAACATTAAGAGTCATTTTACTATTTAGGAGTTCAGAAGATCAAATAATATAAGTGTCAGGCGTGCAGCCATCTTATCTTTTGGATCTTTGACCAGCCACACTTTCTACTATGCATTTTTATTGTGGTAAAATGGGGTGGTGGTGGTAATTATGGAGTTAGATGATATGTAGCCATAACAAAATTCTTTCTAGAAAGCCAAGGTCATCCTTGATAATAAGGATAGCAAGAAATGTGATCCAATGTGATCTCTGCTTTTATTTTAATTTGCAGTTGAAATTGTCATTGCTGATTACATAGTTAGCCACATATTTTGATTAGATTGGACATTATTGTCCATCTATCGAGTATTTCCCATGGACCTGGAATAGGGAAATGTTATTTATAGTATGGTTCATTGCACAGTCAGTTAGATGTTTTGACTGAATTTGGCATTTTAATCCACCTATTGAGTCCTTCACAAGAACATGGGATAGAAGGATGTTAATTTTGATGGAGTTTATTTATTTATTTATTTATTTCTTAGATTTTTAGACCGCCCCTCTCCCAGAAAGGGACTCGGGGCGGTGTACAGTCAATACTAATAGAATCGGTCATAATAATAAAATACATTTAAGATACATTTGGAGGGGGAGATAGGCTGTACTAAGAAATAAATATATTCTAATCCTAAAAACATCACAATTAAAACCCCAAACCCAATTAAAATAAAATAAATCCCCGGGAGGTAAAACTAAGAAAGTGCCAGGCCAGCTGATTGAAATAGGTGAGTCTTTAACTTTTGCCAGAAGGAACGGAGGTCGGTGGTAGTTCGAATGTCTGGGGGGAGGTCATTCCAGAGGGTTGGGCCCATCACAGAGAAGGATCTACTCCTAGGCGTCGCCCGCTGGCATTGCCTAGCAGACGGCACCAGGAGGAGCCCCTCCCTGTGTGAGCGGATAGGTCGCAGGGACATGTGTGGTAGGATGCGATCCTGCAGATAACTAGGTCCTATGCCATGGAGCGCTTTAAAGATGGTGATCAATACCTTGAAACGCACCCGAAAGGCCACAGGTAGCCAGTGCAGCTCGCGCAGGAGAGGTGTTACGTGGGAGTAACGTGTACTTCCCATAATAACCCGCGCGGCTGCGTTCTGAACTAGCTGCAGTCTCCGGATGCGTCCCAAGGGAAGCCCCATGTAGAGGGCATTGCAGTAGTCCAGGCGAGACGTCACCAGCGCATGAGTGACCGTGCGCAGGGCACTCCGGTCCAGTAGGGGGCGCAATTGGCGCACCAGGCGGACCTGGTGGAACGCCCCCCTTGCCACGGCTGCCACATGGTCCTCCATTGACAGCCGGGCATCAAGGAGGACGCCCAAGTTGCGCGCCCGCTCCACAGGGGACAGTTGTTCGCCCCCTATGGCCAGCGATGGAGTCAGCTGGCTGAACCGAGGTGCCGGTACCCACAGCCACTCGGTCTTGGAGGGGTTGAGTTTGAGTCTGTTGTCCCCCATCCAGACCCCGACGGCTTCCAAACACCGGGACATCACTTCGACGGCCTCGTTGGGGTGGTTTGGGGTTGAAATGTACAGCTGAGTATCATCAGCGTAAAGATGGTACTCAACCCCAAAACCACGGATGATCTCACCCAGCGGCTTCACATATGCGTTGAACAGGAGAGGCGAGAGGACCGACCCCTGTGGCACCCCACAAGTGAGTGGCCTCAGGGACTACCTCTGCCCCCCTGTCAACACACATTGCTTCCGGTCGGAGAGGTAGGAGCCGAACCACCGCAAAACGGTGCCTCCGACTCCCATCCCCTCCAACCGGCGCAATAGGATACCATGGTCGATGGTATCAAAAGCCGCCGAGAGGTCTAATAGGACCAGGATAGAGGAACAACCCCTATCTCTGGCCCTCCAGAGATCATCGACCAACGCGACCAAGGCTGTCTCAGTGCTGTGCCCGGGTCGGAAGCCGGACTGGCGTGGGTCTAGATAGTCGGATTCGTCTAGGTGTCGTGGAAATTGCTGCGCCACCACATTCTCAACAACCTTCGCCAAAAAGGGGAGGTTGGAGACTGGACGATAATTAGCTAGCTCCATTGGGTCGAGCGAAGGTCTCTTGAGCAAGGGTCTCACCACCGCCTCTTTCAAGGCGGTTGGTAAGTATCCCTCACCCAATGAGGCGTTCACCAGGCCCAGGAGCCAGCCTCGTGTCACCTCCCAGGCTGCCAGTACCAGCCAGGAGGGGCACGGGTCCATTAAACATGTGGTGGGTCGCAGCCGTCCACGCAACCTGTCCAAATCCTCGGGGGCAACAGAGTCAAACCCCTCCCAGAATGGTCTCTCAAGACTCGCTGTTGGCGGCTCGTCTGGTCCACTGACGGAGGTTAAAGGTATTAAAGAGTTAAAGGTATCTTTGGAGGATGTAAGCTGTTATAAGTAAAGCTGGTATACTGACTTCAATGTATCTTCTTCACTGTATTTCAGATATTCTTCCAATGCCCTTTGTTCTTCTTCACATGTCTGGTTGAGTTGCAACACTACATGCTTACCTATTTTCTTTGGTAAGTAGAATCAGTCAACATCACAGCATGCATGATTCATTGCCATCTTTTTTCTGGCTTTTTTTTCTGGGATTTTAAGTTCTATTTCCATCCAGTCCCTATTTCAGCTATACATGTGTTTGGGTTTTGTGGCTTTCTGAGCTTGCTACTGTTCCTGCAGACATTTCGTTATTGGTTTGTGTAATATCATCACTCCATGGAAGGATGAAGCTTGCTGGCTGTTTTTATTTGTTTTATAGCTTCTCTATACATTGATGATTTCTACTAGCTTGGTAATGAAACATCTAAAACAAAATAAGTGAACTCAGACAACACAGCACGGGTTCCTTTTTCTGTTTTTTTAATAATGTATGTAGTCCTTGATGAATTAAAAAAATCATGATCATCATTTATTTTTGGATATTAAGAGAAGATATGCCTGTGATTATCAATACCTTCAGCTTTTTGCAGAATATCTCTTACCTTCCTTGTTAGCAATCTTCCCATCAGGGCATTGAACACAATCATAGCAGCAAAATGGCTTTGATTCTATCCTTTTCTTACTGTATCCCGAGCGGCACTTGTTATTACACAGAGAAAGTGGCTGGACCTGTCCATTATGAAAGGACAGAATGCTTTTAATTTACAAGATTGTGCCTTCATTATCTATTTGCATATTACAATACAATACAATAGTAGAGTTGGAAGGGACCTTGGAGGTCTTCTAGTCCAACCCCCTGCCTAGGCAGGAAACCCTATACCATTTCAGACAAATGGCTATCCAACATCTTCTTAAAGACTTCCAGTGTTGGGGCATTCACAACTTCTGGAGGCAAGCTGTTCCACTGGTTAATTGTTCTAACTGTCAGGAAGTTTCTCCTCAGTTCTAAGTTGCTTCTCTCCTTGATTAGTTTCCACCCATTGCTTCTTGTTCTGTCCACAGGTGCCTTGGAGAATAGCTTGACTCCCTCTTCTTTGTGGCAACCCCTGAGATATTGGAACACTGCTATCATGTCTCCCCTAGTCCTTCTTTCTCTTAAGCTAGACATACCTAGTTCCTGCAACCGTTCTTCATATGTTTTAGTCTCCAGTCCCCTAATCATCTTTGTTGATTTATAGATAGATAGATATTGATTTATTTGTGACACTTTCTTGGGGCAAGCCAGAAATAGAGACTTCCTCCCAGAATGTCAGAAGCAGGATCAGATTCATGTCTAACTTTCCTCTCTCATTTACATAATCCGATCAGGTATTTCTGTCCTAAAACTAAGCCTCCTTAATCTGCGCATGCACAAAATGTTAAAAAAAGGGAAAAATACATTTCTGCAATGAAAATTGTTCTGCGTACGCACAGACCCAAAAATCAAGATGGCGGACCCATAGGAGAACAGGTTCGGGGGTGTGGCACGCCTGGGTCACTGCTGCTTCAAGCAACCCAGGCTGCCAAGTTACTACCTATTTGGCCGAACCAGTCCAAACTGGTAGGAACCCATCTCTGGTATATGGAAATAGAAAAGGCCATGGAGTGTGTTATTTCTGAACGTAAATGAAAGGTGGGATGTTGGATCTGTAAATATTTCTAACAGTGGAATAATTATGGAAAGCAATCTAAAATTGCATCTTACCTGATTAAATCTCATAGGCCACACAGTAGATTCTTCAGGAGAAGAAAACACTATTTTTTGAGAATCCATGTCATTGATCCCTCCAATTCTGACTCTCAGAAAAGACTGATTTGGAAATACTATCCAGTTCATAAGATCAAATCCAACCTCTAACTCTCCATTCTGACTGAAGGAGACTTTTTCCCCTGCACTGTTATTGAAAGATACCTTCCTTACAAATTGGTTGAGCTAAATATAAGAAAGAAGAAGAAGAAGAAAACAAACAAAGAGAGTTCATTAGAAATGTGAGTACATAAAGAATAATGCTCCTTGCTCTTTGAAGAATGCAGAGAACAAACCCGTTAAGACAGGTGTCAAACTCAATTTCATTGAGGGCCGCGTTGAGGCTGTGGTTGACCTTGGGGGGATGGGCAGGCATGGCCAACTGGATGGGTGTGGTCATCTTGATGCTACTCACTGGGCATGGCTGATGCAGGTGGGCGTAGTCAATCAGGTGGCCGTGGCTAGCTTGACACCATACCTGTAACTGCTGGCATGTTTCCTCTTTACACTGGGTAGATCAGGCTGAAGCCACACTGGCCTGATGTTTCCTCTTGGCATTGGGTAGACCAGACCCAAGTGATGCAGATAGACCAGGCTGAAGCAACATGAGCCAGCCTGTTTCATTTTCCAGAATGGCCCCGTTGGCTGGATCCGACCACATCATGGTTCAGATATGCCCCATGGGTCTTGTGTTTGACACCCCTCCTTTAACAGCTTTAAGGGGTCTATAAAGTAAGGTAATACTGAATGACTATGCTTGCAGTTTTAGTGCATAAGCTTGAGAATAAAACCTACAAAGCAGCACAATTTAATAAAAGTACCAAATCTATGAAAAACAGATAAAAACTGAGAATAAAAAAAAATCCTTGATTCTAATTTACTTCAAGAGGAAAATAACATGATTTGAATCAGAATCAGAGTAGAGCTGGAAGGGACCTTGGAGGTCTTCTAATCTTACCCCCTGCTCAAGCAGGACACCCTATACCATTTCAGATAAGTGGCTGTCCAGTAAAAACCTCCAGTGGGTGAAGTACTCACAACTTCAGAGGGCAAGCTCTTCCACTAGTTAATTGTTCACACTGTTAGGAAGTTTCTCCTTAGTTATAGGTTGCTTCTCTCCTTGGTTAATTTCCTTCCATTGTTTCGTGTCTTGCCTTCTGGTGCTTTAGAAAAAAGAGGTAACCCCCTCTTGTTTGTGGCAGCCCCATAAATACTAGAACACTGTTATCATGTGACCCCGAGTCCTTCTTTTCTCTAGACTAGCCATATCCAATTCCTGCAACCATTCCTTATATGCTTTAGTCCCCAGTCCTTTATTCATCTTAGCTGCTTTTCTCTGACTTTTTCCAAAGTCTTTTTGTAATGTGGTGACCAAAACTGGATCCAATATTACAGGTGTGGTCTTACTAAGGCTTTATAAAGTGGTACTAATGCTTATTTTAATTTTATGCTTCTGTTTATGCAATCAAGGATTGCATTAGCTGTTTTGGTGCTGCTACTGTCAACTCGTGAAGCATTCCTGACCCGCTCTCAAGTTGCCATAGGCAGCAGGATGGGAAAACTGAGCTTTGCAGCTGCATCAAGGAACTTGCATTTCAGTCAAAATAAAGCACATTCCAGTGGCCACATCAAGGTAATCTCCAAGAGGACCCACCACGACCGGAGGGAGTGACTTCTATAATCCGCAAAATTGCTTCATTGGGGAATTTGACTGATGACACATCTTGGAAGGAGGGGGAAACATGGTCAGAGCCAAAGCATGAATTAAGTGAGGTTACAGTTGAGTTCACTTGGATTGTGCCAACATGAAGCTCCTAATAAATAACTAGATTTCTTTTGAAGCTTGGCTTGAGACTCATGATTTAATTAAGAGGTAGGAACCATGACAGCCACATACTGCTGGCTCATATTTAAGTGATCAGGCACTAGGTTTAAATGATTGGTGTATAATTATTTCAAGCACATTTGAGTAAGGAGAATATTTGGAATGTAGAAATTATTATATATTATGTGAAGATCTCACTTCCTAAAGAAGATGTGAATACTGGGAAAGGTGAAAATAAAGAAAAGAAGATGAAAACCAGTAGAAAGGTAGTTGCACTCAGTTATAGTTGCAATGGGTGCACCAATAAAAGACCTGAAAGGTAAGATTCAGGATAATTCATCCTGGAGAAAACCTGTCTACATTGTGGGTAAACATTGGCAATTACTTGATAGCACATACTCAATCAAATTCATCAATAAAGTTGTTTTTGAATTTTGCAACAAATATATAATACTTGTTTTTCCAATTTACCCAATAAACTACAAGATCTTGCTTAACTATTTGGGATAAGTAAAGACAAATTTCAATTTTATTTTAGAAATTAGTAGTATTCATCTTTTTCTTTTCTTTAAACTGATTTCCTTTAAAAAAAATGAATTGGGTAAATGCTTGGAACTGTAATATTTTAATAATTGGAACTATGATACATTTTGCAAAACTGCAGTGGGCTTGCAATATAAAGTGGAATGAAATAAATAATCAGAAACGTATCACATAGTCCATTCACACTAAAAACATAATTTTAGAGACATAATTACAAAGTTTTGGGTTTAGACAATTTAGAACTTCACCATCTTCAATCTGACCTAGGCATAGTGCATAAAATTATCTGCTACAATGTCCTACCTGTCAATGAATACTTCAGTTTGAACCACAACAACACACAAGCTCACAATATATACAAAATTATGGTAAACCGCTCCAAACCTGATTGCAGAAAATACAACTTCAGTAACAGAGTTGTCAATGCCTGGAATGCACTACCTGATTGTATAGTTTCTTCCCCAAACCCCAACAAATTTAACCTTAGATTGATATTTGGAACGCTGACACTTAGATTGTCTACTGCTGACCTCACCCCATTCCTAAGAGGTCTTTAAGGGATGTGTATAAGCGCACCAGCATCTCCCTGTCCTAATATTTGTATTCATTTCATGCATTCATAATCATGTCTATATCTATTATCTAATTCATATTTGACAAAATAAATAAATAAAATATAAAAGGATGTCTAGATAAATGTTCAAATTTAGGCTGTAAAAAGTTTTGAAGAATAGCATCCTCTGCAATCTAGGATCTAGTAGTTTACCTGCAAATATGATCAGTGCTCTGCAATTTACAGTATCCTTGCTTAAAAGTGACTTAGAATTACTTAGAAGTAATGCTTAGAACATTACCTTCCATGGCTGTTGTTTCAGAAGGTTCAGTTTGGCTTCATGAACACCAGCTTGGTATCTGAATATGGATGCCTGGATGTCATGCAAACCATGTGCCACTGCAAAGACTGCATTGTAGACACTGTAGCTTTGGCTAGTCATGTCCATCTCAAATACAGTTGAAGGAAGATTTCCCAGTTTTTCTTCACCAGTGCAGATGACTTCCCCATTCATGGAGTTGGAGAAGGAACATTCAAATGCATTTTCCCAGAAGAGCTTGATAATGGCATCTTCCTTTTTCATGTTAGGCTTTCTCATCTGAAGAAATTCCTGGAATCCCAAAACCTCCCCTGAGTGAATTGCAAAGGAGAGAGCACCGTGGAGGAAGTCTATGTCGTCATTCCTTTGGAAGGGAAGTGATGTGAAATGCATTTGAGCGGTCAGCACCCACACTTTAACTTTTTCCAATAATGGTACATCTTCCACTTGGGATATGGTGGGGATTATCCTCAAAATAATCATATCTTCAGCTTCACCATGGATTAACACTACATTAGCAGAGCTTCTCATAATAACTTTGAAAGTTTCAATCCCAGCTTCCACAGAAGAGAAAATATTATTAGAATAAGTAATTGCTGGCAAAGTTTCAATGAAAGCAAAACAGATGCCACTCATGGAAAAAAGGGGTACAACGTCTTGTACAAACCTTTCACCATTCTCACTATTTGAATATAGCATCCCAATCCAGGTCCACTTAAAGTGGAGCATCAAATGAAGAATTCCATTGTATTCATGGTGCACATTTGGGAACATCTGTTGATGTAAAACAACCTGCACCTTTTCATTTATCTCTGGAGTTGAGCCATAAATGAACTGAAGAAAGAGATGGAAAAGCAAGATAGAGGGAAAATCATCTTCAAGGTTAGGCAAAACAAAAGCCAGGAATTAGAAATTAAAATGGTGATTTCAAGCTTCCATTGTAGCCATACTTTGCATGTGACAGTGAAAGTGTTAAGGGAAGTAACTGAGAAATTATGAATTGTCTAGTTTTCAGTGGAAATACATAAGCAGAAGATATGTAGAATTTAATTACATATTGGGACGTTCGGTCAGTCCCTGCCTAAGTAAGTCTGCTCCAATGAAACTGATTCAGTGCTAATGTTTCCATCAGATCATCCTGCATTTCATGGAACAACTATATCTGCATCTTATTAATAAAGCAGAACTTAGATTGCAACCTCTAGTTTTGAATATGATACATGTTGAAAACAATTACATTCAGAGATAATAAAGTACACTCAACAGGTTCAGTGGTCTATTAGTTTGCAGATTGTTTGGGTCTAGTATATTTATTTTTATACCCTATGAATTTTAACTGGTTTCTTTCTCCACAATTCAATTTACAAGATACATTTTTCTTCTAATTTCATTTCACATTTTTCTTTCACTTCTTTCTTTTTTTAAAGAGCATGTAAGAGAAAGGATTACTTAAAAATTAAAGATAACAATATTATTGATACTATGGATTTCGGCAGCTGCCAAAAAAGCCAACACAGTTCTAGGCTGCATAAACAGAGGGAAAGAGTCAAGATCAAGTGAAATGTTAATACCACTTTATAATGCCTTGGTAAGGCCATACTTGGAATACTGCATTCAGTTTTGGTCGCAACAATGTAAAAAAATATGTGGAAAGTCTAGAAAGAGTGCAGAGAAGAGCAACAAAGATGATTAGGGATCTGGAGACTAAAACATATGAAGAATGGTTGCAGGAACAGGGTATGTCTAGTTTAATGAAAAGAAGGACTAGGGGAAACATGATAGCAGTGTTCTAATATCTCAGGGGCTGCCACAAAGAAAAGGAAGTCAAACTATTCTCCAAGGCACCTGAGGGTAGAACAAGAAGCAATGCGTGAAAGCTAATCAAGGAGAGAAGCAACTTATAACTAAGGAGAAATTTCCTGACAGTTAGAACAATTAATCAGTGCAACAACTTACTTCCAGAAGTTGTGAATGCTCCAACATTGGAAGTTTTAAAGAAGATGTTGGATAGCCATTTATCTGAAATGGTGTAGGGTTTCCTGCCTAAGCAAGGGGTTGGCCTAGAAGACCTGCAAGGTCCCTTCCAATTCTCTTATTCTATTTCACAGTTTGTGTATAAAATAACCCTTGAAATTTAAGTAGAGATGAAAAACAAGGAATATCAAGTAAGATAGTCTATGAGAAGTCTAAGCATCTCTAACCCAAAAAGAATGATATCAAACAGGTAAACAATTTACAATAAAAAGAATAAACTAGGTATAAGTAAGTCTATTAATAATATATAACTAATTAAATCAAGCAAACTAAATAGTTTAAGCTTTTGCAAGATACAATGGACTCATTTATTCCCTGACTCTCTCACCCTACCGATACCCCATGACAGACGAACACCACAGGAAGGAAAAAATGAAAGACTTCAAAAACTTCATTTTTTCTCTGCAGGCATTGTACCTGTGGCATCTTGTAGAGGGATAGGATGGTGTCCAGGTGGTCTCCAACTGCAGATGTTGGTCCTCCGATGACAGCTATTGGTCTTTTTTGCATGTCACACCTGTAGTTTGGAATGAATCTCTCCTTGCTGGAGAACAGTTCTAACAAGGCACGATACGTCCACATGGGATTAAAATAGCTGTTATAGATATGGAAGCCCAGGGTGAGATTGGGTAAAATGTGAGGGCTTTTATTGATCTCCTTGACTGCAAATTGCAAAGCTAAGAATTGCTGATACATTGGTGTCATCACTCTGAAAAGAAAATCATACACATAGTTCAAGAAATGACAATTAGCAGACTTCACTGTAACATATTTTTAAAGAATTGGCATTCCTCTCCGTGAATGTGGGGAAATATTGTCACCTTCAGATGGATGTTTCTCACCAATTTTTACAAGCTCAGCACTGTAAACCTTTGATATGTAATGGTTAAACTAATTATTTCTGTCCCACCTGCATAAATTCTTTTCTAATGCTATTTTCCACAGGGAAATAACTTTGGAGCACGTAATATTTGAAATACATGGTGTTGAAGCACATACCAGCACAGTGGTTTCTTAAAATACTTTGTTCATTTTTTGCCTATTAACATGAAATCACAATTTACCCAGACTCTTTAATTTTATCTGTTTAGTTGTGAATTTTATCCTGATCATCATTACAGGAAAAAAAAATTAAACATTAGTATGTATTGAATAAAATATAATTCATTATCTAGATTTATGAAAGGGATACAGATGTGTTCCCTTCCTTGAAAATATTTGTTGGACCCACAAAATGTTAGGGTGATACGAAGTCACAGCTCACAAATATGTATTATATCTATATATCTATATGTCTGTCTGTCTGTCTGTCTGTCTGTCTGTCTGTCTGTCTGTCTGTCTGTTGTGTTGTGTTGTATTTGTGCTGGTAAATAAATAAAGGGAAATCACCACAAATACAACAGAAATATAACAAAGGCAACATTAAAAATATGGTTTTCTGCCTGGATGGTCTCCTGCAGTAAGCTGAAGACAGAAAGGGGAAGCAGTGAGTTCCCTCCCATATTTGGGCATACCAGGGGTTGTAACACACACACACACACACACACACACACACACACACACACATACGTATACACACACACACACATATTCTGATTAGATTAAATGTTATTCACTGCCTATGAGGAAACCATCTCAGACAAGATTCCACGTGTCTCTGCATTGCAAATAAAATTACAGGATTTCATCAAAGAGATTACTAGAAGGTGATTCACTGAAGTTCATCTCTGCATAGAATATGTAGATCTTAGATAAAATGCCTATGACAATGAAGTCCCCAGGTTCATATTGCTGGTGAAGAAAAGGGAGAGGTTCACTTATGCTGCATTTAGCATTGGGAATCATGCACACCACTTGTGGTAAAAGCACTATAATTAATGCTTCAAATGCCACCATGCTGAATGAAGCAGCTTTTCTTTAATCCAATTCATCTCTCCCAGATCTGTCTTTCATTAATTCAGATGGGCCAAGTCACAGCATAAGTCACAATGATCAGAGATCAGAATTCTAGCTATCTTTAAGTCCAGTTTGGAATATTGTTTTGTGCTTTCTTGTTACCTTTTTATTTTGTTGCATTTCATTTCTGTTCAACCCGCTTGAGGGCCATGAGGCACTCAGAAGTTATTATGGTTAAATGGATAATTATAGAGGAATAATGACCAACTGAACATTGTAAATGCATCATAAATAGTAAAGCTCATTGGATATTTCCCATCAAAAATATTTCTTTTTGTTTTCCAGGGAATTAGGTGATAATTGTACCCTTTTTGAAATGGTTCAATCATATTCCTGGAATTGAAAGTGGACATTGAAATATAATTAAATTAGTAATTAAAGATAAATTTAAAAGTTTGCCTTGCACATATGTGATAGTTGTTCCCAACTCTAGGGAGCAGTGCTCAACTCCTTTTGAAAGTCGAAGAGCCAGCGCTGTCCGAAGACGTCTCCGTGGTCATGTGGCCAGCATGACTAAATGCCGAAGGTTCACGGAGCACTGTTACCTTCTCACCAAAATTTTCTAATTACATTTTTATGGGCTTTTGAACTGCTAGGTTAGCAGAGGCTGGGACAAGAAATGGGGGCTCACTCCATTGCGTGGTGCTAGGGATTCGAACCACGAAACTGCCAACCTTTCTGATCGACAAGCTCAGTGTCTTAGCCACCGAGGCAGTGTGTCCCTTTTAAATTAGTAATTACATTGAGGATATTATCAATTTGTAATCAAACGTTCTACAAAATGAGAAAGAAAACAGAACTGAAAGAAATATAAAACACTGACATTTATTTAGTATCAGTTTATCTAAGTTACAAAGGAAACTTCTCTGTGTAATGTGTCTTCATGCTTCTGGAATTAAGGAGAAACTTTCTAACAGTGAGAACAATTAACTAGTTAAACAGCTTGCCTTCAGAAGTTACAAGTGCTTCAACACTGGGGATTTTTAAGACAAGACTGTACAACCACTTTTCTGAAATTGTTTAGGGTTTCCTGCTTGAGCAGGGAGATGGACTAGAAGACCTCCAAGGTCCCTTCCAGCTCTATTCTAATTGATTAATATGGAAAGAATAAGAATACACTGGATATGTTGGCATGCATATTTTAACAAATATGTTTAGACAAATCTGGACATCTTTTAATATTACAATTTTAATATTTATATTAAATATTTTAAATAATAATCAGTGTGTTTCTAATTTGATTTATTTTGTGCTATCAAATCATTGTCAATTCTTAGTAAATGCCTAGATGTATTCTCCCAATGATGATCTGCCTCAAATCTGGTCTCTGATTGGACAACCATTTGACTGAATGGTATTGGGTCTCCTGCTTGAGCAAGGGAATTGGACTAGAAGATATTCAAGGCCTCTTCCAACTGTCTGTTATTCTGTTATTCTCACTGTCAGGGTTCCAAGTAACACTCCCAAAAAAAGAAGAGTCTGAGGCTTGAAGTTCCTCAAAGTTCCATTTTATTAGAGAGGACATATTGGCACATCTGGGAAAACCCAAATCTGAAAGTTTCCAGGTTTTCCCCACCCAAATGAAAGTCCAATCCCTGCCCAGTACCCACATGTCCATCACATGGCCCAATCAGGCACCTTCCCAACTGGAGATGCCTCCCAGTCATATCCTTCCAGGTGCAGGGCAAGGTGTCCTTGACTCTCTGAGAAAGGAATGTTATTATGACTCTACATCTCCCATAATCCATATAATCCCCCCTCCCATTTTCGCACAACATTAAATGTGGGAGGCCTGAAGGCCCAATGCAAGAGATTCCAGGCATGACACTCACCTCCCTGTTCTTCATTCTATTTGCTTTCTTCCACTTCCAGTTTCTTCCTCTTTTCTTAGCATTAATTCAATACAAGTGTTTATTTTATATTTCTTAGATAATGTAAGCAATATTTTAAAGGGTTAGGTCGAAACTGCACTAGGCTGGAAGAACATCATGGCTGAAGTAATACTACTCATATGATGTGGGTTTGTCCTTTTGTCAACCCACTTAAATTGATATCAGTCATCTTGTCAGTATTTTCAATGATCTGAAGATTTATTTATTTATTTATTATTCATGCTTCTAGACCGCCCCCTCTCCCAAAAGGGACTCGGGGCGGTGTACAGTCCATGCAAAATATATCAAAATACAATAAAAATTGAATATGTACAGTTGGAATGGAGGAGGTTAAAAATGGAATTAAAAGAACTGTACAAAGCAATATATATAAATATAGGATTTTGAACCCCTAAAACACACACAATAAGTTAAAAACAATACCCCTAAAATAACCAGTTAATACATTTGCCAGGAGGGACAGTTGTAATTATGCCAGGCCTGCTAATCGGAACAGGTGAGTCTTCAATTTTTGCCGGAAGGAGCGGAGGTCAGTAGTGGTTCTAATGTCGGGGGGGAGGTCATTCCAGAGGGTTGGGCCCATCACAGAGAAGGCCCTACTCCTTGGTGTCGCCCGTTGGCATTGCCTAGTGGACGGCACCAGGAGAAGTCCCTCTCTGTGTGAGCGAATTGGCCGCAGGGATGTATGAGGGAGGATGCGATCCCGCAAGTAACTAGGTCCCGTGCCATGGAGCGCTTTAAAGATGGTAATCAGCACCTTGAAACGCACCCGAAAAACCACAGGTAGCCAGTGCAGCTCGCGCAGGAGAGGTGTTACGTGGGAGTACCTTGTACTCCCCATCACAGCCCGCGCGGCTGCGTTCTGAACTAACTGCAGTCTCCGGGCGCGGCCCAAGGGCAGCCCCATGTAGAGAGCGTTGCAGTAATCCAGGCGGGACGTCACCAACGCGTGAGTGACCGTGCGTAGGGCATCCCGGTCCAGTAGGGGGCGCAATTGGCGCACCAGGCAAACCTGGTGGAACGCCCCCCTCGCCACGGCTGCCACATGGTCATCCATTGACAGCCGGGCATCAAGGAGGACGCCCAAATTGCGCGCCCGTTCCACAGGGGGCAATTGTTCGCCCCCTATGGCCAGTGATGGAATCAGCTGGCTGAACCGAGGTGTCGGTAGCCACAGCCACTCAGTCTTGGAGGGGTTGAGTTTAAGTCTGTTGTCCCCCATCCAGACCCCGACGGCTTCCAAACACCGGGACATCACTTCGACAGCCTCGTTGGGGTGGTTTGGGGTTGAAATATACAGCTGGGTATCATCAGCGTAGAAGTGACACTCAACCCCAAAACCACGGATGATCTCACCCAGCGGCTTCACATATGTGTTGAACAGGAGAGGCGAGAGGACCGACCCCTGTGGCACTCCACAAGTGAGTGGCCTCGGGGTCGACCTCTGTCCCCCTGTCAACACACATTGCTTCCGGTCGGAGAGGTAGGAGCCGAACCACCGCAGAACGGTACCTCCGACTCCTATCCCCTCCAACCGGCGCAATAGGATACCATGGTCGATGGTATCAAAAGCCGCCGAGAGGTCTAATAGGACCAGGATAGAGGAACAACCTCTATCTCTGGCCCTCCAGAGATCATCGACCAACGCGACCAAGGCTGTCTCTGTGCTGTGCCCGGGTCGGAAGCCGGACTGGCGTGAGTCTAGATACTCGGATTCGTCAAGGTGTTGTGGAAACTGCTGCGCCACCACATTCTCGACAACCTTCGCTAAAAACGGAAGGTTGGAGACTGGACGATAGTTAGCTAGCTCCATTGGGTCGAGTGCAGGCCTCTTAAGTAAGGGTCTCACCACCGCCTCCTTCAAGGCGGCTGGTAAGGATCCCTCACCCAATGAGGCATTCACCAGGCCCAGAAGCCAGCCTCGGGTCACCTCCCAAGATGCCAGTACCAACCAGGAGGGACACGGGTCCATTAAACATGTGGTGGGTCGTAGCCGTCCACGCAACCTATCCAAATCCTCGGGGGCAACAGAATCAAACTCCTCCCAGGATGGTCTCACAAGACTCGCTGTTGGCGGCCCGTCTGGTCCACTGAGGGGGGCCCATCCGCTCCGGATCTGAGCGACTTTATCCTGCAGATATTCCCCAAACTCCTCTGCTCTGCCCTGCAAGGGTGCCCCCTGCGTCCTCTGTGACAAGAGGGAGCGGGTCACCCTAAACAGGGCGGCAGGGCGGTTATCCGCGGACGCAATAAGAGCAGCGCAATATCTACGTTTGGCCGCCCTTAATACCACAAGGTAGGTCCGTAAATAGGCTCTTACCTGTGTTCGATCAGATTCGGAGCGTGAGGACCTCCACCTGCTCTCTAGACGTCTCCTATGGCGCTTCATCACCCTCAGCTCCTCGGTATACCAAGGAGCCCGGGTGGGTCGCTGCCGCAGGAGAGGTCGCAAAGGCGCAACCCGGTCCAAGGCCCCAGCCGCCGCCCTATTCCAGGCGGCCGCTAGGTCCTCCGACCGAGCGCGGGTCAGGGCTACAGGTAATGGCCCAAGCTCCGTCTGGAACCTATCTGGCTCCATCAGGTGCTTGGGGCGGTACCAGCTTGGACCATCTGGTCCCGCCTCCTCGCGGTGGGGGGTAGCGCCAGGGAAGTCCAGCCGGAGACATGAGTGATCCGACCATGACAGGGGTGTAACAACAAAGTCCCCTATACCCAGATCACTCGTCCACTGCTCAGATACAAAAACAAGGTCCAATGTGTGGCCACCTTCGTGTGTGGGGCCCTGAATTAACTGGGTCAGGCCCATGGCTGTCATGGAAGCCATGAACTCCCGAGCCACCTCAGACGCTGCTCCCGTCGACGGCAGGTTGAAATCCCCCATAACCACAAGCCTGGGGATCTCAACCGCCGTCTCCGAGATCAGCTCGAGGAGCTCGGGCAGGGCCGCTGATGTATAGCGAGGAGCCAAGTATACAATCAGCAAACCCAACTGCCTCCCTGGGCCCCATTTCACACCAAGGGACTCACACCCGGATATCTGAGGAACAGTGAACTCCCTCGGCTCTAGACCCTCCCGTATAACTACCGCCACCCCACCACCCTTACCCAGGGCCCGAGGCTGATGGAATGCGCGGAAACCTGGTGGGCACATTTCCACGAGGGGTAAACCACCCTCGTGGCCCAACAGTTTATATGGCAAAAAGTGTATAGCTAACTGTTATATCAAAAATTCAATTTATTGAGAATGGTGGATACAGACAGATTGACAGATGCTAAAAAGACCTAAACCTCAACCTTTATAATCTCTGATAATATGTACTTGGTTTCTATTTATGAATTTGTTGCTCATGAAGTAACAGAAATGCAGAGCCGTATTATTCAGTAGTCAAAGTTTCATGTTTGTTATTTCAAATTGAGATAAAGTATTACCAACCAGCTATACTCAATATAGAATAGAATGGAATTCTTTATTGGCCAAGTATGATTGGACATAAAAGGAAATTGTCTTTGGTGCATATACTCTCAGTGTACATAAGGAAAATAAAATAGAATACATTCATCAAGAATCATAAGATATAACACTTAGTGATAGTCATAGGTTACTAATGAGCGATCAAGTTATACTAAGAAACAAATAAAACAATGTAAATTTTAAGGATACAAGCAACATGGTTATAGTCATAAGTGGAAAGAGATAGATACTAGGAAGGAAGAGAATAATAATAATAATACAGCCAGTAGATAATTTGACATTTTTGTGGGGATTAGTTGTTTAGCAGAGTGAAGGCATTTGGGAAAACAACTGTCCTTGTGTCTAGTTGTTCTGTTTTGCAGTGCCCTATAGAGTCATTTTGTGGGTAGAAGTATGTATCCTAGATTCTGATTTTCTGGGGTTCTTAAAGCAGGTATGGAAATGAAAAATAATTTCTACAGAACCTGGAAGCTTGTATGAAAAAACATGAAATTCCACACTCCAGCATGTTCCTTTCCAGAATTGCAAGTTCCAAGGAATGTTTGAAAATGTGCTCTGTTCAAATCTTCAAGGCATTCTATTTAATTCCATTTTTTTGACATTTTGTGCACAAGCTAGGCAACAAATAATTCCAACATTCCTATTCACATATACTGAGGAATATACTCCAAAAAGTTCAACAATGCTTACAGCAATACATGAGTATAGGAGTGGTGATTCTTTTCTTTTTTTTAAAAAAAAGGAAAGGCTATCTAGTAATATATTCTTGCCTTATTTTTTTTTTACTCTCAGCTGTTCTTTATTGTTGAGATCAGGCCTCAGCATAAGAATGTAGCATTTAGGGGAAAAGATACAAATCAATAAACCAGCACTGGAAGCTATAATGGAGAAGATTTCAACAGCAACCATATATTTTCCCTTGGTGCTCAAGTATGTTGGAACAAAGGACAACCAGACACTACAGAAGGCCAACATGCTGAAGGTGATAAACTTAGCTTCATTGAAAGCATCAGGCAATTTCCTTGCCAGGAAAGCCACTGTAAAGCTAACAAAGGCAAGGAAGCCCATATATCCCAAGACACAGTAGAACATGTAGGCGGATCCTTCGTTACATTCCAGGACTATTTCTTCTGCCATGGATCTCATGTCAACATCTGGGAATGGGGGATAGGTGGAAAGCCATGTAGCACATATAATACCCTCAATAAAGGAGCAGCAAGACACTATGAAGAAGCCAAGTTTTTTTCCCACCCATTTGCTCATCTTGGAACCTGGCTGGGTGGATATGAAAGCTATAACCACAATGATGGTTTTGGCCAAAACACAAGAAATGGCCACTGAGAATATAATGGCGAAAGCAGTTTGACGAAGGATACACATCACTTTGGAAGGTTGGCCAATGAATAATAAAGAACAAAGAAAAGACAATATGAGAGCAATAAGGAGGATATAGGTGAGAGTTAGGTTGTTGGCTTTGACTATGGGAGTATCTTGATACTTAACAAATATCCAAAGTACTACAGCAGTGATTGAAGAAAAGAAGAGAACAAAACTGGTAAAAACTATTCCCAAAGTTTCGTCATACATCAAGAATGTTACAGCTTTGAAAAGACATAAGTCCTGATTCTGATTTGGATACTGATCTTGTTGACATTCCAAACAATCATTCATGTCTGCAAAGAAAATCAGATTAGAAATATGATGTTCTTGGAGATGCATTAAAAGGAGCAAATGCAAGGCCTGTGATTAGGGCAGCTAGCTTAATATCTAAAAGATGATGTTTTGTAATTTTCCTAAACTATTCTGTAGTTTCTGCAGTCAGAAAGAACTAAGAGGAGATTTGCCGTTCAAGTATTTTGGGAGGCCAAATGGGGGCAGGTTAAGTTCATTTATGAAAACAAAAAGAAAAAGAATAACTTGTTGTTTAACACATGATTGAAGATAAATTTTGATTTTAATAATTCTGGTTGACATGGACATGGGTGTATTATATTTATGGATTTGTGCTTTATTAGTCACTAACTGATAACCTGGTGAAACCTTGTGGAGTACTGTGAAGCCATTACTATGGCAACTCCATTGTGATATACAGGAGAAGCCATTTTAAGGCACAACAGGCTGTATCTTAACAGAACTTGAAACCAAAATGCACATTATCGCTGTCAAAAGTACTGTGACTTGCAATTATAGATATAATTCAGTCCTTTTCATTTCAGTAGCCCTGGCATTCTAGAGTTATGATGGAACACATGCACAGAGATACACAGACACAGACACACACTGAGGGGTGTTAGCGGTGTCGTACCCCCACAGTATTTGTTTCCAGAGAGTAAGTCATCTGTGTACCAAGTTTAGTTGAAATAATTTTGTATTTATTTATTTCTTTAAAACAGATGAGACGACATGCATGCAAACCCTTGCTCATGATGCTAATAAGTAAGTAAATCTTTATTACGGTCAAAGACCAGCAATACACATTAGTTTTTACAATATGTTAAAAAGTACTGACATTAAGATATAATTAAAAAGTATTGACATTAAAAATGGAAAATAACATACATGTTCTCAGATTGTTCGGGTCACTCCCTGATTTACCTGGGTGCAACACTGTTAACTATAGGAGTAAATACAATGGTCCAAAGATTGTTAGAGATATGTCCAGATAATTGGTACAAGATGACAACTATACTTCTGTAGCCAATTTTTTTCTTATGGACATTGCAGCAGCACAGAACTTTGCCACTGCATATGTGGTAACCGGGTTAGTGTCCTGGAGGAGAAATCCTAGATAAAAATTGCCTGCCCTCCCTGGCAATCTCTCTAATAAGTGGGGGGGGGGGGGGATATGTGCAGACCTACAAGCTCTGTATAGCTTGCAGTGTAATAGAACATGTAAATTATCTTCCACTTCTCCCTTACCACATATACAAACCAGTTCTGCTATAGGTGTTCTCTTATATCTGCCCTGGAGGAGTGCTGAAGGAAGAATGTTAAATCTGGCTCTGAAGAAAGCTATTCTTTGTTTTGGAAAGATCAGGTCATTTAGATATCTTGCCGATTCCCACACACCCTGTTTGATTCTGTCCCTACTGTGGAGAGGCAGCCTATTTAGTTCTTCTTGGAACTCCATTTCCTTCATTCTATTAATTACTACTTGCTTTGCTTGATCAAAGCCTAGGGACATTAAGAATAACAGTGAGAGCCCATACCAGTTTGTGATCAATTGCCTGTTTCCAGGGGGAGGGGAAATTGTCAGTCAACACTAGTGGGGACAGTCCCTCTGGAAAGAAATGCATTTTAAGCCAATGAATGATCATCATCTTCAAGTTCAAGAAACTGCAGAGTTGAGGTGAGAGTCTGACCGGGTCAGGCAAACTGGTAGCTCTGACAATCAGCTGGGGAGGAAACCGGTTTGTTCCAATGATCAGGTGGGCTGCCCTTTACTTACCTATATCCTCTCAGCTGATTTGCACAGCAGAGCAGATTGCCGTGCCTCAGCTGTGTTACTCCCCAGAAGTAGCATGGAAGGTACGTTTTGTTAAAACTACACATGTGTGGGGAGCGTGTGTTAGATGCATCCATGCGTAGAGTGGGCATGCGCGAAGCACATTATCACTGAACTGGTTGTTAAACTGGCAGAGAGGTGAAATCATCTGGAAAACTACTTATTAACAGTAGTGCTACATGCTATACAGTTCAAAAGCAAAATTAATAATTTGTTTTCTAAATGAGGGACAATCCCCAAACTTCAAGTAATATATTAGCATTCTACAGTATATGACAACTCTTACCTTCCTGGTTGGCAAACTTCCCTTCTGGACACTTAAGGCAATCATAGCAGCAAAATGGCTTCCCTTCTAATTTGTTCTTACTATATCCTGAATGACATTTGCTATTACAGAGAGAAAGTGGCTGGGACTGTCCATAATAAAGAAGAGAATGTTTGTGATTGTCAGAAAATGCTTCTGAATGAACCAGACTAGATAGACTAATATTTATAAACTTATCTCATATTGCTTCCTATTGGTCATTGTATGGTTTAATATTTTTTGTTAATTAGAGAATATTTTGTGTTAATTAGAGAAACAGAACGGGGGGGGGGGATTGAGACAGATACAAAGAGAAAGAAAATGAGAGAGAGTGCAGAGGAAGCATGGTGGTAGGATGTTAATGAAAACTTAAGGAATGAAAACTTACTGAAAACTAAGAAAGAATGCAGTGATTTAGTAGTTTGCACAGTTAGACAATGGCTATGTACTACACTGTTTTTAAACAATACATTCAAAAGATGAACAGAGGTAGATACAAACATTTTGTATTGACTAATTAGTACCTATATTACAATAACACAAAATCAGGCTCAAATATAAGATCTAGCAAGAACGTTAATTAATTAAGCCTACAACGTATGGAAGAAAGTAGAATGGATCTTTGATGATTCCTCTCTGGACAAGGAGAGGACTTGAGATCACCCACATGTACTCATCAGACTTGGATATTTTTCCCCATTTTCTTGCATTTTACTCTTAAAAGGGAAAGATGAATACATGTACTATGTTGACAAGCAGTCTATAGAAGCTTTTTGGATTAAAAGAATGCACTAGAATTTCTCACAGACCAACTTATGAAAAAAACCATTTAACATTAGGCTGCATTCTACCACATATTCCATAAACCCTTGTTCCCATTTGACATCTGTCCACACTATAAGGAAACATATCTAGTTATTACAACTAAATGACAGATTATGTAGGGTTATCCAAATGTGGACTAAGAAAAGTGATTAATGATGTTGCATTAACTATTTCTACTCACATCCTAAACTCGTATTCTTAGTTGATCAGAGTGAGATATTGTATTGTAAATTCAGGTAACAAAATCATACACAGGATTAGGGATTCTACTGGTTTGGATTGTTTCGGGCAAACCAGTAGATCCGACTATCAGCTGAGAGCGAACCGGTTCTCTCTGACTTTGAAGTCAGCCTGCCTGCCTGCCCACGCTCTATACTCACCTATATTTCCTTTTCTGAAGTCCAGCTAATTGGCGCAGCAGAGTGGATTGCAGCACCTCAGCTGTTTTCCTCGCCAGCAGTAATGCTGAAGGTGAGTTTTCAGTAAACTGCACAAAGTGCGCTCTCAGCGAACTGGTTGTTAAACCAGTAGGATCCCACCTCGATCATACCTTGAAGTTTTCCTATACCTCAACCTGTCATTAACACAATATCACACTAGCTGATAATCAATAGATAGTTGGGAAGATTTTCTAAAGCTAACCATATGGCCTAGATAGAGAATTAGAAACCATTTTGCTTCTGAATGTAAATATTAGTAAAATCAATAATTCCTGTGTGGTTTTATTAGTGGAATAATTATCAGATATACTTGAATTTAACTTTGACGGCATACCTGGTTAAATCTCCTTGGCCACACAATCGATTTCTCAGAAGAGGAGAATATTTCTCTTTTGGATATCATGGGATTTATCTCTCCAACTCTGACTCGCAGGAAAGACCGGTTTGGGAAAGTAATCCAATTTACAATGTCAAATCCAACCTCTAACTCACCATTCTGATTGAAGGAAATCGTATCTCCTGCATCATTGTTAAAGGAGATCCTTCTCACAAAGTGGTTGAGCTAAATTGAAAAATATTTTTTTTAAAAAAAGAAAAATCAGATAAATATACCAAGAAGTAGGAAAAAAATAATGTAATTTTTTCCTTTGAGGAAGACAGATAGGAGGATATCAGTGTAACACTAGTTGGCAAAGTATATTGTAAATTAACTCATGTAAATTGAGTTATTATTTTTAAATACAGTAAGACGTACAGTTGCAAAGTAATAAAAAGCCTAAAAACAGATTAAAATTAAGATTTTAAAATATCCATGATTTGAATTGTGTTTGAGGAAGTATTAATATTGGCTAATATTTGGGGTGAAGATGGGGATTTTTTAAAATAAAATTATGCATGAACTAAACTGTAAAAAATAGAATATGTCAATTTTATAGACCAGGACATATATATGGACCATACATACATACATACATACATACACACACACACACACACACACACACACATTGTGTGTGTGTGTGTGTGTGTGTAAATCTGACAAAGCTCTTGAATTTTGTTGGTTAAGGACAGTGGTATCAAACTCAAGTTTCGAGGACCAGATCCGGCTCACCCTTAGATCTGGACCAGCCCACGTTGCCTATGCCAGTGAAAGCGGAGCTCAGGAAGGCTGCAGATGGTATTTGTGAGCTATGTTTTCACTGGCAGAGGGTTGCAAGAGGCCATCACAGAAGAAAACGGAGGCCGGAAGCCCATTTCCTCTGGCTGAGCACTTGGGTCACCACACGTGTTCCAACACGAGTGACGTCAAACTGGCCACACCCACCCTGGCCATGCCCATCCCATCCCCCCAAGGTGAAACACAACCCTGATACAGCCCTCAATGAAGTTGAGTTTGACACCCCTGGTTTAGGACTTTACCTTCCAGAATTGTTCTTTCATAAAGGAGAGTTTGGCTTTGTGCTTTTCTGTTCTGAATGTGACTGCTAATGACAACATGGCATGCAAAGCATGTGCTACCAGGTAGACTGCATTGTAGATGCTGTAGCTGTGGCCAGTCATGTCCATTTCAAACACAGATGTCGGAAGAGTCTCCAGTTTCTCCTTTCCAGTGCACATGACTTCTTCTTCATCAACATTATTGTTGGAAATGTTGGAGTTGGAAAATGAACATTCAAATGCATTTTTCCAGAAAAGCTTGACAAAGCTATCCTCTTTGTCAAAGTCAGGGTTTCTCATCTGAACAAATTCCCGGAATCTGGACACTTTGTTTGAATGAATTGCAAAAGAGAGGGCACCATGAATGAAGTCTATGTCCTCGTTTCTTATGAAGGGAAGTGAAATGAAATCTATTTGTGCAGTCATAACCCAGACTTTAACTTTTGTCCATAGCTCTGTTCCTTGCAATCTGGAAATAATGGGGAATGTTCTGAAAAGAATCATGTCATCAATTTCCCCGTGGATGATTACTACATTAGTGGTGCTTGTCATAATCACCTTGTAGGTTTTAATTCCATCCTCCATAAAGTCAAAAATGCTATTTGAATATGTTGTTGTTGGAATTCCTTCAATGAAATCAAAGCAAATACCTCTTTGGGTAAACATGGCAACTACATGTTGTACAAAACTCTCACTATTCTCATTCTTTGGAGAAATTATACCAATCCATGTCCATTTAAAGTGCAGTAGCAATTGGAGAATTCCTTTGTACTGATAGTTGATATTTGGGAACATCTGTTGGTATAAAGCAGGTTCCTTTCCCCCTCTTCTCTCTGGAGTATAGCTATATATGATCTAAACACATAGAAATAATGAGTTGGGAGGATGCATACTCAGTTTCATATATTTTTGAAGTCCCCTAAGAATATAGGTGCTGGAGTAGACTCCTGCGAGTCCCTTGGACCACAAGGTGATCAAACCAGTCAAATCTAGAGGAGATCAAGCCTGATTGCTCTTTAGAAGGCCAGATCCTGAAGATGAAACTCAAATACTTTGGCCACCTGATGAGAAGGAAGGACTCCCTGGAGAAGAGCCTCATGCTGGGAAAGATTGAGAGCAAAACAAGAAGTGGACGACAGAGAATGAGGTGGCTGGATGGAGTCACCAAAGCAATAGGCGTGAGCTTGAATGGATTCCAGAGGATGGTAGAGTACAGAAAGGACTAGAGGAACATTGTCCATGGGGTCGCGATGGGTCAGACATATCTACGCAACTAACAATAGCAAGAATATAAATTAAACTCAAATTCCAATTTCAAAGTTTGAATCCAGCCATACTTTATGCAGGAAGTTAGGGCATATTAATGGACCAGAATGTTCCCACATTCTTTCTAAACTTTGGTGATTTGGAATTCACCTGGAAAACAAATGTTTTACTAGACCTCTAGGTTTTTGTTTTTGTTTTTTTGCATTGAGGAATTTACTGTACAGTAGTGCATTGCTCCTTAGGCAAAACTGAATCAACAAAACTAATCTTCTAGATAGTTTGCCCCAGATAAACTATTAAATTGTCCAATATGCAATTAATGGAAGTGATTTTACTTTTTTGCATCATATGAATAAGGCAGAACATACATTGTGAATAACATGGAAAGTCAAGAAAACAAACAAATGGATCATCAAAAGAAATTGGGTACAAATGATCAGACTCAAATGTCCTATTTTGGACACATTATATAAAGACCTAGCTTTCTGGAGAAGATTCTAATACTGGGTCACGTGGAAGACAAGAGAAATAAAGAAGGAATCAGCAGCAAGTGGAGTTGATTCTCTCACAGTAGCAATGAGTACACCACTGGACGATTTGAAGGACTAGGTTAGGGAAACATTGCCATGGAGAACATCTATCTATGTAGTCACTAAGAATCAACACTAAATTCATGGTAAATAATCAATCATAATTAAGAGATCATTTAGTTATTAACACATATGGATGTATCCACAGTCCTCTTTGGCATCTGAAGTTAGTACTGAATTGCTCCCCAAAATTATTTTAGACCTAATGACATAACCAGAACACTAAAAATATGAGAGTAGTGTGTGGCAGCATAAAAAAAATGCAGTCCTAGGTTGCATTAACAGAGGGATGGAATCAAGATCGTGTGAAGTATTAGTACCACCTTATCAAACTTCAGTAAGACCACACTTACTGAATACTGAATATCTAATTTTGGTTACCATATTTTTTTTAAAGATGTAGAGGATCTGGAAAGAGTGCCAAAAAATGCAACAAAGATGATTAGTGGTCTGGAAGCTAAAACATATGAAGAACGGTTGCAGGAATTGAGTTAGTCTAGTTTAGTGAAAAGTAGGACTGGGAGTAACACGATAGCAGCATTCCAATATTTGAGGGGCAGCCACAAAGAAGAGGGGATCAGCCTATTTTCCAAAGCATCAGAAGACAAGACAAGAAACAATGGGTGGAAACTAATCAAGGAGAGAAGCAACCTGGAACTAAGGAGAATTTTCCTTAGAAATTTGTGAGAACAAATTTAATCAGTGGAACGGCTCGCCTTCAGAAATTGTGGGTGCTCCATCACTGAAGGTTTTTAAGAAGATACTAGACAGCCACTTTTGTGGAATGGTATAGGGTTTCCTGCTTGAACAGGGGGTTGGATTAGAAGACCTCCAAGGTCCCTTCCAACTCTGTTATTCTGTTTAAGTTTCTTTTCAGTACATAGAGATATCACTTTTAAGAAGGTCATCCTTTTAGTTCATTCACAGCAGTGTACAATAACTATTGCCACTTTTAGATGTGCTTGTCAACAAACAGCAAGATGGAAGCCTAGAAACCACAGTTTATTGCAAGGCCACCAACACCCCGTACGTTCTGAATTTCAACAGCAACCATCCACCATCACACAAAAAGAGTTGCATCAGAACACTATACAGCAGGTCTTCTGCTTTGTTTCTTCCTTTCTCTCCCCACTGTGTTGTACAGACATCTTGTAACAAATGATTGCTGATGCCCATTCTGCCTTAATTGTTCATGTAAGGTACCTGCTCTCTAACTTTTTGGCTTGTTGGGTGCTACAATGAGTTCTCACCCTGCTGTATGGTGTTCTATTATGCCACATCCTGCCATACATCAAGAACATTTTGGAAGCAGTAGAATACAGCTTCCAATATCTGCAACTGGGCACCACACATCACCCAGAGGCTACCATACTAGGACAAATTATGCACTGTAAAGATCACTTGGAGTTGGGAGATACTTCCAATGTAATCTATCAGTTCCCATGTGTGGATTGCCCTTGTGACTATGTAGGAGAGACAGGGAGGAAGCTAACCCCCAGACTACAGGAACACAAGTGAGCGGTCAGACAAGGAGACCCAAACTCATTGGAAACCTCACATTGCAATAAATAAGGGCATCCATTCAATTTTGCAGCTACTAAGCTTGTTGGAAGAGCAGGCACAAAAACAGCCAGGGAAGTGATTGAAACCTGGGAAGCAGGTCCTTTGTCAATCAACAGGAGTTCTGATTTACCCACAGCTTATCAAATATTTGGGAGGTGGGGGCTTTGCAGCACAAGGAAACAACAGTCAATGACTTAATATGCAGCAACAACACAATCTACATCTAAAAAGCTACACACAACAGCCACAAGCAGCCAGAAAAAATTATCTGAAGATTGGGTCCTACGTCCAAAAGCTCAGAAGACAAAATCTCTGGTCCCGGTGACTGACCCAGATTGGGTCCTACATCATAAAATAACTACATCCATTTAAATACTGAATGAATAAATAAAAATCCAATGGTCCAAGCAAGCAGTATACCTGTGGCATCTTGTAAAGGGACAGGATGGTTGGCATATGAGCCCCAACTGCAGTGGTTGGTCCTCCAATGACAGCAATTGGCCTATTCTGCATGTCACAGCTGTAGTTAGGGATGAATCTGTCCTGAGTAGAGAACAGTTCCAATGAGGCACGATAGGTCCAACTTGGACTAAAATAGCCATTGTAGATATGGAAGCCCAAGGTATGGTTAGGTAAAATCTCAGGATTTTCATTGATTTCCTTGATTGCAAATTGTAAAGCCAGAAATTGCTGATAGATTGATGTGATTACTCTAAAAAGAGTAGTGCATATTATTTTACAGCATTTGCATCTTAAAATTAAATACTTGGCATATTGCTCTCAATTAGTGAGATTAATAAATCCCATGAATGGGATAGAATAGAATTCTTTATTTGCCATGTGTGATTGGGCACACAAGGAATTTGTCTCTGATGCATAAACTCTCAGTGTACATAGAAGCAACAAGTGATAAACCATGGCCACAATCATCATAAAATACATTCCTCATAAATCCTAAAATACAACTCTTAGTGATAGTCATAGGATACTAAATAAGCAAACAACATAAATCATACTAGGATACAAAATAAAAATAATATAAATCATAAGATACAAGCAACAAAGTTATAGTCATAAGAAGATAAGGAAATAGATAATAGGAAAGATGAGAAGGATAATAATAATACAGCCCTCCTAAGTAGTTTTACAATGCTGTAGGAATTAGTTGTTTAGCAGTGTGATAGCATGGTGGGGGGCTGTTCTTGGGTCTAGTTGGCTTGGCATGCAATGACCTATAATGTCATCTTGAAGGAAGAAGTTGAAACAGCTTATGTCCAGAATGTGAGGGCTTTGTAGATTTTTCACAGCCCTCTTTCTGGCTCGTGCAATATACAGGTCCTCAATGGAAGACAGGCGGGTAACAATTGCTTTTTTCTGCAGTTCTAACTGTCCATTGAAGTCTGTGGTCACTGTATTTACATTTGCACTATTTGAAGTGATATTTCTATGGAAAATGGGATAATTTGTTCCAGTTTCAATGAAATTGGCAATGAAGAATTTTAAGCAGAATTTTTATATTTCATTAATGAACGATCACAATAATTCAAATTTATTGCAGTCATAGAAAAATAAATACTTGTATTGAAATTGAAACTATTACAGTAAAAGATTAAAAGACATTTACAACCTAAATTTATTTTCAACAAAGTCACAGAGTAGTTATAAAAAGCAAAATAAAAACAAAACATTATTCCTATCTATCTTCTCAATATATGGAACTCATAAATATTTAAAAATAAATAAAACGAAGAAAGGGCAAGTTGAAGGAAAATGAACTCTTTTTTTTTTGAGCTTTCCACAAAAGGAAACTTCCTCTTTTCCATTTTGCAAACACAACTGACATCAAAAACTGCAGCTATGTCTATACTAGTATAGCCTCATGCTAACTGAATTTTGACTTACATTATATACAATTTGATATCTGCATTAATATCACCCTGTTCAATAAGTGATTATACAATACAATAGCAGAGTTGGAAGAGACCTTGGAGGCCTTCTAATCCAACCCCCTGCCTAGGCAGGAAACCCTATACCATTTCAGACTGATGGCTATCCAACATCTTCTTAAAGACTTCCAGTGTTGGGGCTTTCACAACTTCTGGAAGCAAGCTGTTCCACTGATTGATTGTTCTAACTGTCAGGAAATTTCTCTTCAGTTCTAAGGTGTTTTTTTTTTCAAAACCTTACATGAATTACTTACCTTTGTCTTCTTCTATAATTTAGATTTATATTTTGCAATCTAGTCAATAGCCACAAAATTTCAGGTTTCCCCAAACCCAGCTAGAGCTTGCTTAGATCCCTGGATCAGACAAAGCTAGTTTGGTGATGCCAGATATATTTGTTGGCATATATATTTGAAAGAAACTTACAGAATGTCATCAAAGAGATGACCAGAGGGTGCTTCACTGAAGTCCATCATAGAAAAGAATATGTAGATTTTAGATAAAATGCCTACAACAATCAGGTCTCCTGATTGGTATTGCTTATGAAGAAAAGGCAGAGGCTCACCAATCCTGCATTTAGCACTGGGAATTTTGCATACAGTTTGTGGCAAAAGCACTACAATCAATATCTCAAATACCACCATCTGGATGAAATAGTTCATTTTTAAGCCATTTCTACTGTGCCAGCATCGTCAATCAGTCAGTTTACATAGAAGCCCAGGTACTAACTGAGCAAACAACTCTTTGAATTAAAAAATGCCAGGTGGCGAGACTCAAAATCCTTTCTAGCTTATTCCCAATTTAGAAAACTCCAGGGAATATTAATGGCACTATATTTGTTTATCAAATACTTTTGCTTTTTTCATGTTGTGTTTCCATTCTAGTGGCTCTAAAATTCATGTGGGATTTAACTCAGAATAACTCAGAAGTTATTCTGCTTAAATGAATAATTGCAATAAGTATAGTGGGGGGGGAACACACCCCTAAATCACAAATAAGGAAACGTATTCATGTTGTTGATCACAAAAGCCATTGGTCTTGTAGAAAGGTTTTACAAATTTTACAAAAAAAAATAATAACAAGAATTATAATAGATTATTGATGCTGTCAGAATGAGTAAAAGTGTTCCCTTTGGGTTATGAGATGTAGTTGAAATAAAACTAGACAAATTGCTGGGTACAATGGAGAAATCACAACTTTGAATTTAAAAAAAAAACAATGGAATAGTCTGTTTATACAAATACAATAGCAGAGTTGGAAGGGATCTTGGGGTCTTCTAGTCCAACCCCCTGCCTAGGCAGGAAACCCTATACTGTTTCAGAAAAATGGCTATCCAACATCTTCTTAAAGACTTCCAGTGTTGGGGCATTCACAACTTCTGGAGGAAAGTTATTCCACTGATTAATTGTTCTAACTGTCAGGAAATTTCTCCTTAGTTCTAAGTTGCTTCTCTCCTTGATTAGTTTCTACCCATTGCTTCTTGTTCAACCCTCAGGTGCTTGGAGAATAGTTTGACTCCCTCTTCTTTGTGGCAACCCCTGAGATATTGGAACAATGCTATCATGTCTCCCCTGGTCCTTCTTTCTCTTAAGCTAAACATACCCAGTTCCTGCAACCGTTCTTCATATGTTTTTGTCTCCAGTCCCCTAATCATCTTTGTTGTTCTTCTCTGCACTCTTTCTAGAGTCTCCACATCTTTTCTACATCGTTGTGACCAAAACTGAATGCAGTATTCCAACTGTGGCCTTACTAAGGCATTATAAAGTGGTATTAACACTTCATGTGATCTTGATTCTATCCCACTGTGTTAGATTCGGGCAACGAGAGAACAGACTCCGGACAAGTAGTGACTTAACAGCTCTTTATTAATAGAAGTAGTGATCCAGCTTGATGTGTGGTCTGAGGGTTCCCCTTTTATAGGGTTCGGGTACGCCTCTCGACCAATCAGAATGATCCCTAGTTCCCGCCCTAGCGGCGGACCTGAGTGAAGACTTACCGCGATATATGCTAATATCTAACACCCCTCCCTTCTTAGATGGAGTGTTCCGGTTAGTAATAAAGTCCTTTAAGTACGTTGGTTTTTGTCTTACACGAGTGGATCGTCTGAGTTCAGGTTGAGTTGGAATGGGTGTGAGATCGGCTTGTTTGTCTAGTTCCGTTCCGCAGTCGAGGGGTGGAAGGCTTTCCACGCTCGGATGCTGTTCCGCTCCGTCGTTGATCTCTGGTTCCACTCCGGGCTCCGGGGTGTTGTGCTCCTCTGTGTTTGGGCTCTCGGGTTGCTGACTGTCCAATGGAATATAGTCCTCATTAGCTGATCGCAGGTCTGAGTGTGCTAGGCGACCCCGGAGTTGGTCTATGTGCCTTTTCCAATTTCTACCATCTTCTAGTTCCAGCAAGTATGAACGTGGACCCATGATACCTATTACCCTTGCCGGCATCCACAGCGTTCCCCCTGCATAGTTGTGGGCGTATACTGAATCCCCTATGCTAAAGTTCCGAATTTTGCTTGTAGAGTCTGGGGGTGATGTGGCAGAGTAATTTGGGTGAAGTCGGTCCAGGTGAGACCGTAGACGGCGGCCCATGAGGAGTTCAGCGGGGCTCCTACCCGTCGTGGCGCTGGGGGTGATGTGCTGGATTAGAAGGTAATGATCAATGCGTGTTTGCCAATCATCTGGACCCATCCTAGCGAGGGCCTCTTTTGCAGATCGCACCATTCTCTCTGCCTGTCCATTCGAGGCTGGATGGAATGGCGCGACGAGGGCATGCCGAATTCCCTGACTTGCTAGATATGTTTCGAATTGCATGGCCGTGAATTGGGGCCCGTTATCGGAAACCAGGAGGTCGGGCAGGCCATGAGTGGCGAAAAGTCGCTGTAGTACCTTAATGACTGCCTCTGCCGTGATTGAAGTCATTAGGACTACTTCCAACCATTTGGAGTATGCATCCACAACTATAAGGAATGTTTGCCCCTGGACTGGCCCTGTGAAATCAATGTGTATTCGTGACCAGGGTGCTTTTGGTTTGTCCCATTCTGTGGCGGGCGCTTCAGGGGGTGCTGGTCTAGACTCTTGGCACGGATCACAAGTGGCTACCCATTCCTCTATCTCTTTGTCCACGTTTGGCCACCAAACGTAACTCCTAGCTAACGCCTTCATTCTAACGATCCCCGGATGCCCAACATGTAATGCTTCTAAGACATTTCTCTGCAAAACGTAAGGAATAACAACTCGATCCCCCCACAATAAACAACCTTGTAACACTGATAGTTCATCGCGTTTCGACCAAAACAGTTTGAATTCGGGTCCCACGTTTCCCTTTGGCCACCCCCTCCAAACCCAAGTTTGAACTTGTTTTATTACGTTGTCCTTAGAAGAAAATCTTGCAACGTCGAAAGAAGAGACAGGTCCTGAGTCCAAACAGTCAATTAATTAAACCGGTACCTCGGGGGTGGGGTCTGTTAAAAGTTCTGGAAGTGGGCAACGGCTGAGTGCGTCTGCATGCCCCAGAGTTGAGCCCGGACGATGTATCAGCTTGTAGGAATACGCAGCCAGGAAAACAGTCCACCTGGTCATGTGCGGGGAAAGTGAGACTGGTGTGGGGCGGTTTCCCGCCAAAAGTCCCAGCAGTGGTTTGTGGTCCATGATAAGTTCGAAATCACGGCCGTAGAGATACTTGTGGAAACATTTGACTCCAGCCACAGTGGCTAATGCTTCCCTATCCATCTGGCTGTAGTTCCTTTCGGCCGATGAAAGAGTCCTTGAATAGAATGCTATGGGCGCTTCGTTCCCGTTCGGCATTCTGTGGCTGAGGACTGCGCCGACGCCGAAAGGTGAAGCGTCGCAGGTCAATACCAATGGTAGCGTCTGGCTGTATTGCACGAGCAGCGAATCGGTGGTGAGCAGGCGCTTGACTGCGGCAAAAGCTGCTGCCTCGGCGCGTCCCCATGTACATTTTGCATTCTTGGCGAGGAGTCGGTGTAGTGGCTCAGCAACGGTCGCTTTCTGTCTCAGAAAAACGCTGTAGAAGTTAAGTAATCCGAGGAATGCCTGCAACTCGGTCTTGTTACGTGGTGTGGGGGCGTCCTGGATCGCCTTAATTTTCTTTGATGTTGGGTGTATTCCCAAACCATTGATTCTATATCCCAGGAACTCTACACTAGGCACGTTAATTTGGCATTTTTCTTTTTTGAGGCGGAGACCCTTTTCTCTAATTCTGGCCAAAACAGTTCTGACTCTTTTTAATAGTTGCTCCTCGTTTGCAGCTGACACCAAGATGTCGTCAAAATATGGGATGATACCAGGGATTCCCTACAGAAGTCATTCCATGACGCTCTGGAACAGGCCAGGAGCGATGCTTACGCCGAATTGTAACCAGTTGCATTTGAATGCGCCCCTATGCGTCACTATAGTCTGGGCCTCCGCCGTGGCGCTATCCACTGGCAGTTGCTGGTACGCTTGTGCCATGTCTAGTTTAGCAAATATTTTCCCTGGCCCCAACGAGTGCAATAGGTGTTGGACTACGGGCACAGGGTACGCGCTTTGTTGTAGAGCGACATTAATTGTGCATTTATAGTCCGCGCAGATACGGACTGACCCATCTGGCTTAACTGGGGTCATAATGGGGGTTTCCCAGCGCGCATGATCCACCGGTTCAAGGATCCCTTGCTCTACGAGTTTATCTATTTCCTTATCAATTTTGGGACGGAGCGCAAAAGGCACTCTTCTTGGTTTGAGTCGGATTGGCGCCACTTTGGGGTCTAAATTGAAAGATATAGGTTTACCCACATACTTACCAAGACCGGGGCTGAACACATCCTCGAACTCCTTAAAAATCTGTTCAGCGCTGCTGTTCTCCACGGCGTTGATTCCGGTGACTTCTAACCCCAGGGCTTCAAACCAGTCAAGTCCCAGGAGGCTCTGTAATGGCGCGCTGGCGACGGTCACAGGCAGCTGGGCTACGATGTCCTTGAACTGCACTCGAAATGTGCCTTGACCCACGATGGGGACCCTGTTCCCCTGGTAGTCTCGTAGCAGGATGTCTGGTGTACGCAGTTGCCACTTTTTGAGGCTTGGAATTGCCTTTTTCATGGCGGACCATGAAATGATCGTCAGGGACAATCCTGTGTCAACTTCCAGCTCGCACAGGGAGTCCTCCAGGAGGACCGTGACTTTCAGCTTTTTAGGCCGCTTGGTGCGGACCTGACCTATCGTTGTGAGATAGGTTCGCAATTGCTCTCTCTGGGTCAACTCTATCTCGGCATCAGTATCCTGGAGATACTCTCTCTCCGCGCTCTGGTAATACGCTCTTTCAGCTCTTTGTGTGTGATCTCTCTGGGAATACGCCCTTTCAGCTCTTTGTGTGTAATCTCTCTCAGCAAACTCTCTTGGGTTTCTCTCTGGGCGCCCTTTGTGCTTTCGCCAAGCCCCTGGGTTGGGCTTCTGTTGGCGGTACATAGGAGGCTGCCGTTGTGAGGCAGGGCCTTCGCTCCGGCACACTCTTGTGATGTGCCCAAGTTTGTCGCAATGCGAGCAAACAACGTTTCTGAACCGACAAGTAGACCGGGGGTGGTTCCCTCCACAGCTTGCACAGGGTGGCAAACGGAATTCGGGTTTACCCACCGGTCTCATGTGACTGCTCCACATACGGTGACTGTCCTCGAACTCGGGATCCTCGACTTCTAGGTCGGTGTCCTCATAGTGAACTCTGGCGTGTCTGGCTTCGGACTGGCTTGTGCTGAATCCGCGTTGTATGGTCTCGGAAGATCTGTCTGCCGATTCGGACGCCCTTGCTTCATTGAGTGCAATCTGTAAGGTCAAGTTTGAATTGGCCAACAACCGTTTCTGTAGAGAGATGTCTCTCAACCCACATATGAGTCTTGCTAGGATTTGCTCCTCCAGGTCCCTGAACTCGCAGTGTGTTGCCGCTTTCCGTAGTGCTGCAACATATTGGTTGATTGATTCTCCCGCCTTCTGGTTCCTCGTGTTGAATTCCTGGCGGTGAATGTGGCGGGAAGGTTTTGGCGCGTAGTGTGTTTGTAAAGTCTGTTGTAGCGCCGCCCACGATACCGCTTGTATAGGCGTTGGTTCAGAGAGATCTCTGGCCGTCTCGAAGACTTCTCGCCCACAGTAGCTCAAGAAGATGTTCTTCTTACGAGAGTCAGGTACTCCCGTGTATTCGTTTGCTTCGAGAAAACACTTGAACCTGATCAGGTAGGATTCCCAATGGTCGTTCGTTGGGTCGAACGGAGCTGGGGGAGTGTGCATCGCCATCTTGTCTGCGTTTGAATTTGCCGCGCTGAGATGGCTGCCGGAATTTCTGCCGAATTCCTAGGCTGGATCGAATCCTGGGATTCTGGAGGTAGCTTTCTTCATCCTATCTGTCTCTCGATCCCACCTTCGTCGCCAATGTTAGATTCGGGCAACGAGAGAAGAGACTCCGGACAAGTAGTGACTTAACAGCTCTTTATTAATAGAAGTAGTGATCCAGCTTGATGTGTGGTCTGAGGGTTCCCCTTTTATAGGGATCGGGTACGCCTCTCGACCAATCAGAATGATCCCTAGTTCCCGCCCTAGCGGCGGACCTGAGTAAAGACTTACCGCGATATATGCTAATATCTAACACCCTGTTTATGCAGCCTAGAACTGTGTTGGCTTTTTTGGCAGCTGCTGCACACTGCTGGCTCATATTTAAATGGTTGTCCACTAGGACTCCAAGATCCCTCTCACAGGTACTACTATTGAGCAAGGTACCACCTATACTGTACCTGTGCATTTCCTTTTTCTTGCCTAAACTTAGAACCTTACTCTTTTCATCATTGAATTTCATTTTATACAATACAATAGCAGAGTTGGAAGGGACATTGGAGGTCTTCTAGTCCAACCCCCTGCCTAGGCAGGAAACCCTATACCATTTCAGGCAAATGGCTAGCCAACATCTTCTTAAAGACTTGACAGTGTTGGGGCATTCACAGAGGCAAGCTGTTCCACTGATTAATTGTTCTAACTGTGGGAAGTTTCTCCTCAGTTCTAAGTTGCTTCTCTCCTTGATTAGTTTCCACCCATTGCTTCTTGTTCTACCCTCAGGTGCCTTGGAGAATAGTTTGACTCCCTCTTCTTTGTGGCAACCCCTGAGATATTGGAACACTGCTATCATGTCTCCCCTAGTCCTTCTTTCTCTTAAGCTAAACATACCCAGTTCCGCAACCATTCTTTATATTTTATTTTTGTTGCCTAAATGTACAACCTTACTCTTTTCACCATTGGATTTCATTTTATTAGATAGTGCCCAATGTTCAAGTCTGTCAAGATCCTTCTGTATCTTTATCCTATCTTCTGGCGTGTTGGCTATTCCTGCCAGCTTGGGGTCATCTGCAAATTTGAAGAGTTCCCCATTTATTCCCTCATCCAAATCATTGATGAAGATCTTGAAGAGTACTGGGCCCAAAACAGAGCCTTGGGGTACTCCACTGCATACCTCCCTCCATGTAGATGCAGTTCCATTGAGGACTACACGTTGAGTGCAGTTGGTCAGCCAGTTATGAATCCATCTGGTGGTGATGCTGTCTAACCCACATTCTTCTACTTTACCTAGTAGTGGGTTATGGTCTACCTTATCAAATGCCTTACTGAAGTCCAAGTAAACTATATCGACGGCATTCCTCTGGTCCACTAATTTTGTCACTTTTTCAAATAATGCAATAAGATTAGTCTGGCATGATCTGTTTTTTGACAAACACATGTTGGTTTTTGGCTATTACTTTGTTACCTTTACCTTTATTTCGATTTTTATACCGCCCCCTCTCCCCAAAGGGACTCGGGGCGGTGTACAGTCAAATAAAACAGATAAAATGGAATACAAACATACAAACATAAAAACATAGAAGAGGAGGCAATATGACACTGTACAGGTAAAGCAAATAAAAACAGTATATCAGCAATCCTAAAAAATACCCAATTAAAATTACCCAGTTAAAATATATCAGCCAGGAGGTATAATAAGGTTATGAATGGTCCAGGCCGGCTAAACGGAACAGGTGAGTCTTCAGTTTTCGTCGAAAGGAGGGAAGGTCGGTGGTGGTTCTGATATCGTGGGGGGAGGTCATTCCAGAGGGTTGGGCCCATCACAGAGAAGGCTCTACTCCTAGGTGCCGCCCGTTGGCACTGCTTAGTGGATGGCACCCGGAGAAGCCCCTCCCTGTGAGAGCGAATCGGTCGTAGGGAAGTGTGTGGTAGGATGCGATCCCGCAAGTACCTAGGTCCTGAGCCACGGAGCCCTTTAAAGATGGTGATTAACACCTTGAAACGCACCCGAAAGACCACAGGCAGCCAGTGCAGCTCGCGCAGGAGCGGTGTTATGTGGGAGTACCTAGTACTCCCCAAAATAGCCCGTGCGGCTGCGTTCTGGACTAGCTGCAGTCTTCGAGCGCATCCCAAGGGAAGCCCCATGTAGAGGGCATTGCAGTAGTCCAGCCGAGACGTCACCAGTGCATGAGTGACCGTGCGTAGGGCATCCCGGTCTAGTAGGGGGCGCAATTGGCGCACCAGGCGAACCTGGTGGAACGCCCCCCTTGCCACGGCTGCCACATGGTCATCCATTGACAGCCGGGCATCTAGGAGGACGCCCAAATTGCGCCCCCGTTCCACAGGGGGCAATTGCTCGCCCCCTATGGTCAGCGATGGAATCAACTGACTGAACCGAGGTGCCGGTAGCCACAGCCACTCAGTCTTGGAGGGGTTGAGTTTGAGTCTGTTGTCCCCCATCCAGACCCCGACGGCTTCCAAACACCGGGTCATCACCTCGACAGCCTCGTTGGGGTGGTCTGGGGTGGAAATGTACAGCTGCGTATCATCAGCATACAGATGATACTCCACCCCAAAACCACGGATGATCTCCCCCAGCGGCTTCACATATACGTTGAACAGAAGGGGCGAGAGGACCGACCCCTGAGGCACCCCACAAGTGAGTGGCCTCAGAGTCGACCTCTGCCCCCCTGCCAACACACATTGCATCCGGTCGGAGAGGTAGGAGCCGAACCACCGCAAAACGGTGCCTCCAACTCCCATCCCCCCCAGCCGGCGCAATAGGATACCATGGTCGATGGTATCAAAAGCCGCTGAGAGATCTAATAGGACCAGGATAGAGGAACAACCCCTATCTCTGGCCCTCCAGAGATCATCGACCAACGCGACCAAGGCCGTCTCCGTGCTGTGTCCGGGCCGGAAGCCGGACTGGCATGGGTCTAGATATTCGGATTCCTCAAGGTGTCGTGGAAACTGCTGTGCCACCACATTCTCTACAACCTTCGCTAAAAAGGGAAGGTTGGAGACTGGACGATAATTAGCTAGCTCCATCGGGTCAAGGATGTTTACTTCTAGGTGTTCACTAATTTGTTGCTTGATTATCTTTTCCAGAATCTTTCCTGGTATTGAGGTCAGGCTGATAGATCTGTAGTTTCCTGGATCTTTTTTCCCCTTTTTTAAAGATGGGAACCACATCAGCTTTTTTCCAGTCCTCTGGTAGTTCCTCGGTATTCCAGGATCTCTGAAAGGTATAGTTCAGTGGTTCTGAGAGCTCGTCTGCCATTTCCTTCAGAACCCTGGGCTGTAATCCATCTGGTCCTGGTGATTTGAGCTTGTCTAGGGTAGACAGGTGCTCACATACCATTTGCTTCCCTATTTCAATTTGTGTTCCTAATCTGATTTTTGTGGTGCTATTTTGATAGGTTGGACTGTTTTATCCCTTTGTGTAAAGATCGATCAAGCAAAAAATAGTTCTGCTTTTTCCCTGTTGCTTGTCACCTTCTTGCCACTTTGTCCCAGTAATGGACCAATTGTTTCCTTAACTTTTTTCTTGTTTTTAACATGTTGGAAGAAGCTTTTTTGTTATATTTTACTTTTGTGGCAAGCCTTTCTTCACTGTGAGCCTTAGATTTACATGTATGCAAGCATTGTACAAGAGTTTTAGAAATCTGTCATTTACTGATAGGATAATAATGATCTATAATCTAGTTGTAACTTCAAACAGGAAGGGAAAATGTCTTCAGATTTTGTTGCATGAGTATTGTTTTTGCTCATTTATTATGATTTGGAAATGCGATTCTTTTGAAAATACACAAAACTGACATGAAGCAAAAAGAGACAAATCAGCTTCCCCCATCCTTCACTGCCCAATTTCTGAATGGTACAAAATACTTTAATATACTCATTTTGCAAAGCCATATTCCCAGGGAGTAAACTTTCTTATCTTTTGCTTTATTCTCAGCAGTTTGCAACTATTTTAAAAAATCTTCATTAATTGTATTTTTGAGTATCCTGAATTGTTAGATGTGATAGTGCTCATGCCAAATTATTTGAATTTGCCGCGCTGAGATGGCTGCCGGAATTTCTGCCGAATTCCTAGGCTGGATCGAATCCTGGGATTCTGGAGGTAGCTTTCTTCATCCTATCTGTCTCTCGATCCCACCTTCGTCGCCAATGTTAGATTCGGGCAACGAGAGAAGAGACTCCGGACAAGTAGTGACTTAACAGCTCTTTATTAATAGAAGTAGTGATCCAGCTTGATGTGTGGTCTGAGGGTTCCCCTTTTATAGGGATCGGGTACACCTCTCGACCAATCAGAATGATCCCTAGTTCCCGCCCTAGCGGCGGACCTGAGTAAAGACTTACCGCGATATATGCTAATATCTAACACCCTGTTTATGCAGCCTAGAACTGTGTTGGCTTTTTTGGCAGCTGCTGCACACTGCTGGCTCATATTTAAATGGTTGTCCACTAGGACTCCAAGATCCCTCTCACAGGTACTACTATTGAGCAAGGTACCACCTATACTGTACCTGTGCATTTCCTTTTTCTTGCCTAAACTTAGAACCTTACTCTTTTCATCATTGAATTTCATTTTATACAATACAATAGCAGAGTTGGAAGGGACATTGGAGGTCTTCTAGTCCAACCCCCTGCCTAGGCAGGAAACCCTATACCATTTCAGGCAAATGGCTAGCCAACATCTTCTTAAAGACTTGACAGTGTTGGGGCATTCACAGAGGCAAGCTGTTCCACTGATTAATTGTTCTAACTGTGGGAAGTTTCTCCTCAGTTCTAAGTTGCTTCTCTCCTTGATTAGTTTCCACCCATTGCTTCTTGTTCTACCCTCAGGTGCCTTGGAGAATAGTTTGACTCCCTCTTCTTTGTGGCAACCCCTGAGATATTGGAACACTGCTATCATGTCTCCCCTAGTCCTTCTTTCTCTTAAGCTAAACATACCCAGTTCCGCAACCATTCTTTATATTTTATTTTTGTTGCCTAAATGTACAACCTTACTCTTTTCACCATTGGATTTCATTTTATTAGATAGTGCCCAATGTTCAAGTCTGTCAAGATCCTTCTGTATCTTTATCCTATCTTCTGGCGTGTTGGCTATTCCTGCCAGCTTGGGGTCATCTGCAAATTTGAAGAGTTCCCCATTTATTCCCTCATCCAAATCATTGATGAAGATCTTGAAGAGTACTGGGCCTAAAACAGAGCCTTGGGGTACTCCACTGCATACCTCCCTCCATGTAGATGCAGTTCCATTGAGGACTACACGTTGAGTGCAGTTGGTCAGCCAGTTATGAATCCATCTGGTGGTGATGCTGTCTAACCCACATTCTTCTACTTTACCTAGTAGTGGGTTATGGTCTACCTTATCAAATGCCTTACTGAAGTCCAAGTAAACTATATCGACGGCATTCCTCTGGTCCACTAATTTTGTCACTTTTTCAAATAATGCAATAAGATTAGTCTGGCATGATCTGTTTTTTGACAAACACATGTTGGTTTTTGGCTATTACTTTGTTACCTTTACCTTTATTTCGATTTTTATACCGCCCCCTCTCCCCAAAGGGACTCGGGGCGGTGTACAGTCAAATAAAACAGATAAAATGGAATACAAACATACAAACATAAAAACATAGAAGAGGAGGCAATATGACACTGTACAGGTAAAGCAAATAAAAACAGTATATCAGCAATCCTAAAAAATACCCAATTAAAATTACCCAGTTAAAATATATCAGCCAGGAGGTATAATAAGGTTATGAATGGTCCAGGCCGGCTAAACGGAACAGGTGAGTCTTCAGTTTTCGTCGAAAGGAGGGAAGGTCGGTGGTGGTTCTGATATCGTGGGGGGAGGTCATTCCAGAGGGTTGGGCCCATCACAGAGAAGGCTCTACTCCTAGGTGCCGCCCGTTGGCACTGCTTAGTGGATGGCACCCGGAGAAGCCCCTCCCTGTGAGAGCGAATCGGTCGTAGGGAAGTGTGTGGTAGGATGCGATCCCGCAAGTACCTAGGTCCTGAGCCATGGAGCCCTTTAAAGATGGTGATTAACACCTTGAAACGCACCCGAAAGACCACAGGCAGCCAGTGCAGCTCGCGCAGGAGCGGTGTTATGTGGGAGTACCTAGTACTCCCCAAAATAGCCCGTGCGGCTGCGTTCTGGACTAGCTGCAGTCTTCGAGCGCATCCCAAGGGAAGCCCCATGTAGAGGGCATTGCAGTAGTCCAGCCGAGACGTCACCAGTGCATGAGTGACCGTGCGTAGGGCATCCCGGTCTAGTAGGGGGCGCAATTGGCGCACCAGGCGAACCTGGTGGAACGCCCCCCTTGCCACGGCTGCCACATGGTCATCCATTGACAGCCGGGCATCTAGGAGGATGCCCAAATTGCGCGCCCGTTCCACAGGGGGCAATTGCTCGCCCCCTATGGTCAGCGATGGAATCAACTGACTGAACCGAGGTGCCGGTAGCCACAGCCACTCAGTCTTGGAGGGGTTGAGTTTGAGTCTGTTGTCCCCCATCCAGACCCCGACGGCTTCCAAACACCGGGTCATCACCTCGACAGCCTCGTTGGGGTGGTCTGGGGTGGAAATGTACAGCTGCGTATCATCAGCATACAGATGATACTCCACCCCAAAACCACGGATGATCTCCCCCAGCGGCTTCACATATACGTTGAACAGAAGGGGCGAGAGGACCGACCCCTGAGGCACCCCACAAGTGAGTGGCCTCAGAGTCGACCTCTGCCCCCCTGCCAACACACATTGCATCCGGTCGGAGAGGTAGGAGCCGAACCACCGCAAAACGGTGCCTCCAACTCCCATCCCCCCCAGCCGGCGCAATAGGATACCATGGTCGATGGTATCAAAAGCCGCTGAGAGATCTAATAGGACCAGGATAGAGGAACAACCCCTATCTCTGGCCCTCCAGAGATCATCGACCAACGCGACCAAGGCCGTCTCCGTGCTGTGTCCGGGCCGGAAGCCGGACTGGCATGGGTCTAGATATTCGGATTCCTCAAGATGTCGTGGAAACTGCTGTGCCACCACATTCTCTACAACCTTCGCTAAAAAGGGAAGGTTGGAGACTGGACGATAATTAGCTAGCTCCATCGGGTCAAGGATGTTTACTTCTAGGTGTTCACTAATTTGTTGCTTGATTATCTTTTCCAGAATCTTTCCTGGTATTGAGGTCAGGCTGATAGATCTGTAGTTTCCTGGATCTTTTTTCCCCTTTTTTAAAGATGGGAACCACATCAGCTTTTTTCCAGTCCTCTGGTAGTTCCTCGGTATTCCAGGATCTCTGAAAGGTATAGTTCAGTGGTTCTGAGAGCTCGTCTGCCATTTCCTTCAGAACCCTGGGCTGTAATCCATCTGGTCCTGGTGATTTGAGCTTGTCTAGGGTAGACAGGTGCTCACATACCATTTGCTTCCCTATTTCAATTTGTGTTCCTAATCTGATTTTTGTGGTGCTATTTTGATAGGTTGGACTGTTTTATCCCTTTGTGTAAAGATCGATCAAGCAAAAAATAGTTCTGCTTTTTCCCTGTTGCTTGTCACCTTCTTGCCACTTTGTCCCAGTAATGGACCAATTGTTTCCTTAACTTTTTTCTTGTTTTTAACATGTTGGAAGAAGCTTTTTTGTTATATTTTACTTTTGTGGCAAGCCTTTCTTCACTGTGAGCCTTAGATTTACATGTATGCAAGCATTGTACAAGAGTTTTAGAAATCTGTCATTTACTGATAGGATAATAATGATCTATAATCTAGTTGTAACTTCAAACAGGAAGGGAAAATGTCTTCAGATTTTGTTGCATGAGTATTGTTTTTGCTCATTTATTATGATTTGGAAATGTGATTCTTTTGAAAATACACAAAACTGACATGAAGCAAAAAGAGACAAATCAGCTTCCCCCATCCTTCACTGCCCAATTTCTGAATGGTACAAAATACTTTAATATACTCATTTTGCAAAGCCATATTCCCAGGGAGTAAACTTTCTTATCTTTTGCTTTATTCTCAGCAGTTTGCAACTATTTTAAAAAATCTTCATTAATTGTATTTTTGAGTATCCTGAATTGTTAGATGTGATAGTGCTCATGCCAAATTATTTGCAGGATTCTGTTAACAGGTTTGCATCATTGTGAAATTTCTCTCTGTAGAGATGAATAAGAATATTCATTGCATTCACTGTTTTCCCAACATTTATAACAATCTTTTTTATTCCATTTTCATTTGGATGCCAACATTTGTCCAACAGGTTTCAATATCACTGTGAGATATTCTTATCCTTCTCATAGGTAAAGGTAAAGGTTCCCCTCGCACATATGTGCTAGTTGTTCCAGACTCAAGGGGATGGTGCTCATCTCTGTTTCAAAGCTGAAGAGCCAGCACTGTTCAAATTTATCTCCATGGTCATGTGGCTGGCATGACTAAATGCCGAAGGTGCAAGGAATCCTGTTACCTTCACACCATTTTTTCTACTTGCATTTTTATGTGCTTTCAAACTGCTAGGTTGGCAGAAGCTGGGACAAGTAACAGTAGCTCACTCCATTATGCAATATTGATAGACTTTATTTTTACTAAGGAAAATAGGTGGACAAGGAATGTTGCAAATACACTAGATCTGTGATGGCAAACCTATGGCACATGTGCAACAAGTGGCAAGCGGAGCCATTTGTTAGGGCATATGAAGCGCTGCTCTATCAGCTCTGACTTCACCCTTCATTTTCAGCCATTTTTCGCCCTGCAGAGACTTCCCTGAAGCCTCCAAAGGGTGAAAAACAATGCAACATGCAAACTGGAAGTTCAGAAATGGACTTCTGGTTTGTGCGTTAGGCCGTTTTTTTCCTCCAGAGGATTTAGAGAAGCCTCCTGAAGCCTACAGAGGGTGAAAAACAGCCTCACGGGTAACCCAGAATTCCATTCCCAAACTTCTCTGAAGTCTCCATGGGAGTGGGGGAGCCATTTTCGCTCTCCCAAGGGCACCTCTGGAGCCAGGGGACGGTGAAAAACAGGTCCATGCATGGGAGGGTCATGCACAAATGTGTTGGGGGGTTACATGCACATGCACAGGGGGGGTTGTGTGCACATAGACTTATGGGTGTGGGCATGCCTATGCATGACTCCCTTACTCCCCCTGCTTTTGGCACACGATGGCAAAAATATTAGCCATTGCTGCACTAGATAGTTGAAGAAGAAAAAAAGGTACTGGAAGAATATTGGAATGACAGTGAATAAGATGCACTGACACTAGTATATTGAGTACTGGGAAGACCTAACTGATATACAACAAAGACCAAATGAAGAATACAAAAGTTTAATTTCTTCCCCAGTTCTATTTTTTTTTTTACTTTGGGGACATTGAAGTAAATTCAGTTAAATTCAAACATTTTGGTGCTGGAGATAAAATTTAATTTGGAATATCAACTTGTACACAGCTGATTTATCCTACTATGTCCATGTTTTAGGGTGAAATCAATAATATAGTTAAATTGGCTTTAAAACAATCAAACTATTCAAGAGGTATATGCTTAAGATGAATATGTATTATCAAGGAAAGTGAAAATACCAAGTGTAGGAGTTGGCTGGAAATAGAATCACCATCTAATATAACTTTATTTAAAGTAATCTGTTATTGATAAGTAACAATTTATAAATACTTTCAATTGAATCTTCAGTCTACTTTATAATTACATCATTGCTTTAAATTACATGGTCTACCTTTTCTAAAACCTCAGCACATTGAGCAATGAAAAGATTAAGAACATGAATATTTTAAATATAGAAATAACATCATTCATTCCTAAAAGATGCAGTTAATAGGTAAAATTACAAATATAAGTAGAGGGGCAGGTAGCTCAGTGGCTAAGACACAGAGCTTGTCAATCGAAAGGTCAGTAGTTCAGTGGTTCAAATCCCTAGTGCCATGTAATGGAGTGAGCTCCAATTACTTGTCCCATCTTCTGCCAACCTAGCAGTTTGAAACTACATAACAATGCAAGTAGAAAAATAGGAACCACCTTTGGTGGGAAGGTAACAGCATTCCGTGTGCCTTCGGCATTAAGTCATGCTGGCCACATGGCCACGGAAATGTCTTTGGACAACACTGGCTCTTCGGCTGTGAAGTTGAGATGAGCAGTGCCTCCTATAGTCAGGAACTACTAGCACATAAATATGAGGGGAACATTTTTGGAACTTTTTTTTTCTTATATCTTTGCTTTCCAATGTGCTTACTCACAAAATTTGACTAAGTTCAAGAATGTCAGTGTTTTGGACAAATTTTGGACATATTCTAAGCACATTGTTTAGGCTCCCTTTTAAAACAAATTTTAGATTTCTTAACATTCCATAAAAATAAAGAACTACACTTTTCAGTGACACCTAAAGAAAAATGTTGCTTTCATTCATGTTTTATTCAAGAAATAAGTTGAACGGGTAGAATTTGCCATAGTGCTGCTGAATGAATGAGTAAATGAACAAATGAACGAAAGAATGAAAGAATGAGTGAATGTATGAACGAATGAATGAATAAGTAAATAAATAAATAAATAAATAAATAAATAAATAAATAAATAAATAAATAAATAAATAATAAATACATTTCAACAGAAGACAAAAGAGATATTATCTTCTTATAGGTATTTGGTTTTAGGTCAGCAGACATTTCGAGAATTGAACAAAAATAACCCAAGTACTTGTTTTCCTTTAATTAATAAATTCTATTCCATTTAACTTCTAGAGGATGGAAATTATTCCAAGGGCCAATAAGGCCAAGCACTTATTTAGGGGGTCAAAAGAAAATAAGACCCTATCTTATTTGGGAGAAAATAGTATTTACTTACAGTTAATTTTTAACTCTTTGGTTTTTTCCCTCTTTTTAGCTGTTCCTTGTTATTTAAATCAGGCCTCACCAGAATAATGTAACATTTTGGGAAGAAGATGAAAGCCAGTAACCCCCCACTGGAGCACAAAATGGAGAAGATCTCAACAGCCACCACATATTTCCCCTTTGTGCTCAAGTAAGTTGGGACAAAGGACAGCCAGACACTGCAAAAGACCAACATGCTGAAGGTGATGAATTTGGCTTCATTAAATGTGTCCGGTAACTTCCTGACCAGGAAAGCCACAAGGAAGCTGATAATTGCCAAGAGACCCATAAAACCAAGGACACAGTAGAACATGATGGTTGACCCTTCCTTACATATCAATGTAATTTCTTTTGGCAAGGAATACATGTCAACATCCAGGAAAGGGGGAGAGTTTGACAGCCATATGGTACAAATAATGGTTTGAATAAAAGAGCAAGAAAGGACAACAGAAAGACCCAGTCTTTTCCCCATCCATTTCCTAATTCTGGATCCTGGTTTGGTAGCCATGAAAGCAAGAATTACAATGATAGTCTTTGCCAAAATGCTAGAAACTGCCACGGAGAAGATGATGCCGAAAGTAACTTGCCGAAGAAGGCACGTCCACTGACGAGGCTGGCCAATGAATAGCAAAGCACAGAGAAAGGAGAGCAGGAGGGAGATGAGAAGAATGTAGGTGAGGGTCTCGTTGTTGGCTTTCACAATAGGGGTGTCATTGTGTTTAATGAAGAGCCAGAGTAGCAAAATAGTAATGAGAGAAAAAGTAAGAATAAAACCGGTAAAAATATTCCCCAGCATTTCTTCATAGGATAAAAATGTTACATATTTTGGAAGGCAGAAATTTTGGTCCTCGTTTGGGTAATGATCTAGTGGACACTGAAAGCAGTTGTCCATGTCTGTGGGGAAAGAGAAACAGGCTTTTATTCTATAGATAGCTTTTTTTGAAAATGATATAATCTGAATAATCAGATCTGTTTTAACTGTTTATCCATTTACATCCTGCATCAGATCCTCAGTCATGTTCCCAGACCACAATTGGGCAACTACTCCCCCATGTACTATCTCTTACCCTTCTGATTAGAAATCTTCTCTGTTGGACAAGGAAGGCAATCATAGCAGCAAAATGGTTTCCCTTCCTTTTTGGCCTTCCTGTAACCTGGACGACAATTGTCATTGCAAATAGAAATAGGTTTTGTCTACAGAGAAAAGAAGGAGAGGAAGGTTTCCCATCTTGCAAATATGCATATCTACAAATAGCGATTAGTAACATGTGCTTTCATGGATGAATAATTCAGAAGAAATTCATATATGACACCATAATAACGAAGAATCTTTATAAGATTCTTATGCAAGAGCCGAGGTGGCACAGTGGCTAGATTGCAGTAGTGTAGGCTACTTCGGCTGACTGCTAGCTGCAGTTCAGCAGTTTGAATCTCACCAGTCTCAAGGTTGACTCAGCCTTTCATCCTTCCGAGGTTGGAAAAATGAGAACCCAGAATGTTGGGGGAAATAGGTTGACTCTGTAAACTGCTTAGAGAGGGCTGTAAAATCACTACAAAGTAATATGTAAGTCTAAGTGCCATTGCTATTGCTATCTTTTAGGGAAAAATGTTTTTCAATTTTGTTTATGAGTATCCATAAATTCATAGAGAGAGTGATAGTGTTGGAAGGAATATCTATCTGGTTCAGTTCCAAGCAGGGAGAAAGACACCAGAAACATAGAGGCTGATTGGAAAGATGGTTTAATGTTGAAGCAGAACCACCAAGAACATGAAGTGACTGCATGGATTGGAGAGTGAGGATTATTTACACTCTCTCTGGGGCCTTGCCCTTGAGTTTCCTGTTCAGGTGCAAGAATATGTTTTCTATTGGTTGCTGTAGGGGTTATAGCTAATTTTGTAGGTGTTGATGCAATGAAGGGGTTTGTTGGGCAATTCCCATTGTGGCTACCTTTATTCTGAATATCCTGTCTTGAATGGATTACAAATTCTGCATTTCTAAAAGTTGGCCCCTTAGTTTCTACTTGGGGCAAAGAGCTGAGGCTCAGAGTTTCTGTCTTTAGAAACATGTGTACCCTTAGGGAAATATAATATTCTGCCTTTTTAATATTTCTCAAAATATTACATTCTTCTGGGAGTAGGTGACTTCCTTCAATAGCTAGCCAGTGAGTCAGATTAAAAGAAAAGTAATGTATACCTGCATCAATGAAATATCATTTAAATGTCGTATTTTCAATTTATTAGCATTTTACAGTGATATTTTGTTTATTATTTATTTTCCTCTTACAAGTTTTAATTAGAAATACTTTAATTGGAGACGATAACTCGAATAAATATATCCCCAAAATATATTTAGGTAATGATTTTAGATGGAAACCATGGTATAAATGAATGCAACTGAATAAATATGACATTAACACATGAGCATATTAAGCAAGAAAAGATGACATAGTTGTCTTGAAATATATGATTCCTGCATATTGATACTCTGTGAAATATTTGAACATTTCATGTTTTGTTGGATTCTTTCTCCTGTGTCCTGTGATCTGACATTTCTTTCTACATTTTTTCTGTATTTTCTGGGGTACTTGAAGAGGAGTTAATTTTAAAAATCTTTTTTAAAAGTTTGAATAGAACTCAATGATTTTACAGGTCCTACCTGATTAAACCACTCTGGCCAGATTATGGTTTCCTCTGAAATAGTAAACATTTTTTCTGTAAGAGACAAGGCTTGTACATTTCCAACTTTAACTCTGAGGAAGGAAAGGTTTGGGAATATTACCCAATTGATAATATCAAATCCTGTTTCCAATTCTCCAATTTGATTGAAGTAAAATATTTCCCCAACACTGTTGTTAAATGAGATTATTTTCACAAAATGGTTGAGCTGAAGAGATGAGATGAGATTCCAATTCATCAGATTATATTTAAGGATACAGCTGTTTTCCATTTAAGTTTGTTTCATGTATAAAAAATAGACATAGACTGAAAAGAGGAATTAGAATAGTGTTCTAAAGAACAAGGAGAAATTAGGATGAATACATTCATTTTCTTAGAAGGTCTCAAGTATTTGTTTGCTGGACATGTATTCCTATGCAAGCTTATACCTATTTGTAAATGTGTGTGATCTGTGCCAGTATGGTTAGGTCTCAATGCTGAGTAAACTCTTAGGGAAATAGCCTATCAGAGCTCTCTGGAAAGAGGTATCAGTTACTGTCTTTCTACCACTGATCCAACATATTTCTAATTGTAAAATTGAAGATGTTTGGACTCCTTGAAAGCATTTTGGACATGTGGTGAGACACCCAGAAAAATATAGCATACTTCACTTAATCCTCCAAGGAAAGATTGAAGGCAAATGAGGCTGAAGAAGAAAAACCATGGCATCAAAATCTAAGGGACTGGTTTGGATACAACTCAACAGCACTTTTCTGTGTGGCTGTTGATAAAAATTGGATTGTCAACATTATTGCCAACCTCCAATGACGGCTATGGCACAAGAATAATATGTTGTTTGGAACATAGAAAAAGCACTATTACATTTTTCACATTATAGCCATGGAGGAATTAAGTAGAGACACATCCTATTTAGGAATGATCTTACCACTGTGTAAAAAGTGATCACTTGACAAAGGTGCTTTTTCAAGAGGCAGTTGGACTTTCTGGTTTTCTTTGAATATGCTTTGCTTCTCATCCAAGAGGTTTCTTCAGCACCTTTGGGACAATCATGACCTGGATGACCAAGAATCTCCATAGACATTGAACACCGGACAGTTTGTGAACAAATACTAGTTTTGAAAGCTCAAATTTTTGGATGATATTGGGATTCAGTGATTAGTAACCATGGTGAAGGCAATAGGGTTTCTGATATTTCACCAGCAACTGCTATCAATTAGATCAACTTGCCTCTGAAGATACGGGTCACATTTGTTAATCAACTTCCATTCCTGATCAGCCGATCTATACTTTTGAAATTTTAAAACACGTGAGCTATAGTGGGAGCTTTATACTCAGCTACTTTGAAATTCATCGAATTTGGTACTCATTGCATTTCGATGCAAAAAAAAATGTCCTGATATTCATTGTTTGTTTAGTACTCAAACTAGAACTCAAACTAGTTGTTGTCCACTGCCTTGTGACACACTACATTGTTTATTAAGGGAAAAATTATTTGGGACTCATTGATTTTGGTACTCATCATGCCTCCTGGAACCAATTAACAAATGATCTCAGGAAGAAAAGAAATATAAACCAAAGCAATATGTTTCGATTTAATATATAATTCCACACATGAGACAAATTGACCTAACTTTAATCAGTTTTAATTGTCTAAGATATTACCTCCCATAGGTGTTGAGCCAGCAAGCTATGGATTGCGTTACAGACATGCTCTGTTTTTTTCAATTGAAATGAAAGCATGTTGTGCAAAGCATATGCCACGGCATAGACTGCATTGTATACACTGTAGCTATGAGAAGTCATGCTCATTTCAAAAATAGATGCTGGGAGGTTCTCCAGTTTCTCCTCACCAGTGCAGGAGACCCTTCCTTGCCTGTCTATTGAGGACTCGGGAAAGAAACATCCAAAGGCCTCTTCCCAAAAACCCTGAATGAAACCATCTTCTCCGTCAAAGCTAGCATTTATCAACCGAAGAAAGTCAGCAAATCTCGGGACCTCCTTTGAATGAACTGCTAAGGACAGGGCACCATGAAGCAAATCTATGCCTTCCTTCTTTTGAAAGGGGAATGATGTGAATTCCATCTGAGCCGTCATGATGTAAACCCTTCCTCTTGCCATTATTGATACATCCTCATATGTTGACAATGTAGAACACATTCTGAAAAATACCATGGTCTCAATTTCACCATAAACAATGGATATATTAGCAATGCTTTTAATAATAGCATGATACAGATTTATTCCCTCCTCCACCATCTTATCAATGTCACTAACTGATGTAATTACTGGGAATCTTTCTATATAATCAAAGCAGATTCCTCTCTCAGAAAACATAGGAAGTGCATCCTCGACAAATCTCTCTCCATTGTTATCATTGTCATATAATATCCCAATCCATGTCCACTGGAAATGCAACAGTAACTGGAGAATCCCTTTATATTGTCTGTGTACATCTGGAAACATCTGGTGATAGAAAATAGCTTGAGATTTCCCATTCATCTCAGAAGCAGAGACATAGGTGAACTATAGCATATAAACAAGAAATCTGTTAGAGAATGAATAACTAGATAAATCTATTTTTATATCTTTTTTCATGTGTGAATAAAATACCATTTCTTTCTTACACCAAGGAGTTTATGAAATCAAATTTTCTAATCTTGTAGACTGAATGTGCTAAAAAGAAGATGTCTTGCTATGTAGTAATGAGAACATCCCGTAGAAATGTGAAAATATGTGTTGGATAAAGATAAACCAAAAATCTCCAGCAGACTGAACTCAATTAAGAATAAAGGTTATGACGCTTTTGGGATGAGTTCAGTCAGCATGTGTGAAAATAAGTAATGCAATGGTTTTGTTTGCATGTTGGAACATCAAACAAAACTATTCCCTTACTGTTTTACTTTTCTTTTTTCATTTCTCATGAAAGGGAAAAACATATTCTTCAAAGGTTTCCATTAATAGTTCATAGTAAGGAGAAAGGGAATTACTATATATGTTTCTAAACCATTTGTTCCCAAAGGGAGAAAACTAAACTTAAAGGAAAACCTAGACAGATAGATATAGTTTTAAAACCTGGGAGGAAACTCTTACTTGTGGAATCTTGTAAATAGAGAGAATAGCTGCCATGTGTATACAGACTTCAGAATTAGGTCCTCCAATGACTGACACTAGATTGTGCTCTGTTTCACACTTGTAGTTAGGGATTAATTTGCCTTGTGTTGAGAATATTTCCATTGAGGCATGATATGTCCAGCTTGCAATAAAATTGCTGTTAAAGATATGGAAGCCCAGAGTGAGATTGGGCAAAATCTCGGGATTTTCATTGATTTCCTCTATAGCAAATGCCAAAGACAAAATATGTTGGTAGAGTTGAGTCATCACCCTGAATTGAAATGAAATGTTGATTACAGCTCATTGGTATCAGGACATTTGTTCAATAGCTTTAAATATACTGTACTCAAAGCTACCATCAGATGAGGTTGCATTGATCAGATGAGACTGCATAAAAATTGCAGCTAAGCAAGGTTTTTTCCTGTCCACAGAAGTCTTGCAAGACTAAAATAACTAAGCAGTTTGTTAGTATGAATAACTGAAGTTTTGTTGATTCCCAATGCATTATTAATTGAACCTGACAACCAAGACATCTTTAAACAATTTCAGTCATCATGGAAAAGGGGATAATACAATACAGACCCAGCACCAGACATCAAACTCAGTTCTGAATAATAAGTTTTAAATTAATGAGTATCTTACTGAGCGTCATAGAAAAAGTCAGTAGAAGGCTTCTCGTAAAAGTGTATTGTGTTTGAAAATATATAGATTTGAGACAAAATAGCAGCAACAATAACATCTCCTGATTGATAGTATTTATGAAGAATTGGAACAGGATCACCAACAATGCAACTCATGTTAGGAATCTCTGAAACTGCCCTTAACAACAGCATATAGAGCACTATAGACAGTTTCATTAATTTGCATGATAGAATTCCTTCTTTGCAGTCTTTCATTTGTTGCATTTTTTTTTCTTGTAATAGATTCTTGGCTGAATAGCGCAGCCTAACCTGAATGACCACTTGCTTGGTTTACAGCACCAACGAAGAGCATTAAGAACAAAAACAACACACCTATATTGTCTGCTTTTTTACATTACAGAGCAAATAATGACAAGTTATTTTTGTCTTAGGTTTTAGTTTTGCTGATAGATAATGAAGCTCCCTTGAGACAGGAAGATGAAAGGAAAATAACTGGAGTGAATTTGATAATTGCCTGAAAAATAACCACCTATTATTCAGGATTACAAGTTCTAGGACAGATCAAAGCAATATATTCAACAACTTTCATCAAAATCCAGCTCCATCCGTTTCTCCTGGATTAGCAAAAAGACCAAAGAAATATATTTGCTATTCATTCATTCATTCATTCATTCATTCATTATTTATTCATTCATTCATTCATTCATTCATTCATTCATTCATTCATTCATTAATACATAAATGTATAAATATACATAAATAAATATTGCAAGGTATTCCTTAGTGTTCCATATGAAAGTGTTGGAAGAAAAATCAGGTCCAAGCCAGGAGAAAGACGCTGGAAATAAAATGGAGACAGGCTGCAGGAAAGGAAACTAGTGACAGGATTATATTTCTGGGGTGGCTGACAAAAAGGGGTTGAGATTATGTGGGATTTTATACATTCTTTGGGGCTTTGTAATTTATATGTATCTTTCTGTATAAGAATACATCTGTTGTGGCTTGCTGGCATCCTGCAGAGCTGGAAGCAGAGTCACACAGTGAGGAGGTTGGGGAGGAACAGGGGCCAGTCCTGGGGACTGAGGAAAACTCAGACGAGGGCATTGTGTCAGAGGCAGAGAGGGAGCTAGACAACAGCAAGGCAGAGGAACAGCTGAAGCCTGTTCCCAGTGTGTGAATGTGCAGAGCTGCCAGAATACAAGAACAATTAAGAAAGTAGGGTCAACTTAAGAGTAAAGCCACATCTTGGAGGTGATTGGCCCCTCCCATAGGAAACAAAAGAGAAGCGAACGGGAAGTGGACTTTTGCTGGAAACAATAAGTGTCAAGAGAGAAAAGTTCTATTTGTAACTAGCATTTGGAACTAGTTATTTGGCAGCTTGCCAAATGACATAAGGTTCGTATTTGATAAACAGCCATTTGATAAGCCTTGTGGACTGTGAATGAAAGGAAGTTTTGCTGGGACCAAGACTCCACTTCTTGCTTGTTAAAGAAACCTGGGTCAGAACAACGTCCTTCAATATTTTAATGGCTGTTGCCAGATTCCTATGGCATCATGTAGGTGTCATGGCTGTCTCTACAGGCAAAAGGGAAAGTGCAAATCCTAGCTTTTTGTCTGAGCTAATCTTGTCAGCTTTGGCTTGCTTTTGTGTTGCTTATTTGAAGTCCCTTTGGTTATGAATAGGCTGGCCTAGTCTTTGTGAATAGATACAAAATCTCCATTCCTGAAGATCAACCTCTTTAAGCTGCTGAGGCTGTTTTCCTATGGCAGGAAGACTGAGGCTGCTTTTTACCTTTGTTAAGATATGTTTTCCCATTTCTCATTTAGGGGAAATATTCCATCCTGCTTCTTTTAAATATTAAAAATAAAGAACATTTTAATGTGGAGAGAAGGGGCTTCCTACAAAAATTTGCTGGGTTTCATTTTCTAGATTTATTGGAATGAAATTCTCTTTGGGCCTTGCGGACTATTATCTGTATCTGAGCTGGCAAGCTGGCAATCATGTCTGGGCTTCAGGAGAAGGACCTTTCCTTTGTTGTGCTGTGCATGCAGACACACATGCCCAGTGCCCATAGGTATCATTCCAAGCTTGGGAACTATTGCAAAGAGTTTTCCTTCCCCACTTTGCAAGCTGGAGGCTCCCTTTTGCAGCAGAGATTTTCAATCCTGCCAATGCAGACACCTCATTGTTCAGTTTTTAAGAGCCACTGTGGCACAGTAGTTAGAATGCGGTACTTCAGCCTACTTCTGCTGACTGTCAGCTGTCTACAATTTGGCAGTTCGAATCTCACCAGGCTCAAGATTGACTCAGACTTCCATCCGTTTGAGGCTGGTAAAATGAGGACCCAGATTGTTGAGGGTGATATGCTGACTCTGTAAACCACTTAGACAGGGCTATAAAGCACTGTAAAGTGGTATGTAAATCTAAGAGCTATTGCTATTGCTACCTTGTTATATGTATTTGACTTTAGATCAGCAGATATTTCAAGGATTGAACAAAAATCTGACAGACCTGGAGAGACTGGTTTTTATGTAATTAAAACTTTAATTCCATTTTAGTTATAGAGGAAGAAAACTTTATATAATGAGAACACAGAAACCAAGCCTTATAAAATACCAAGTGGTAATCTGAAAATGAAAAATCTTAGTGCAGAATACTCTGTTTCTCTGAAAATAAGACCTCCTCAGATATAAAGCCCACTTGGGCCATTGAACACATCCGCTAAAATAAGCTGTCCCCCCAAAATAAGCCCTCCCCAAAAATATTGTAACATAGCAGCAACCATGAGGTGACCCTGCTCGCTGCCTCCTGCACAACAAAAATAATAAGACCTCCCCCAAAATAAGGCCAAGCACTTATTTAGGGGGTCAAAAGAAAATAAGACCCTATCTTATTTGGGAGTAAATAGTATTTACTTACAGTTAATTTTTAACTCTTCAGTTTTTTCCCTCTTTTTAGCTGTTCCTTGTTATTTAAATCAGGCCTCACCAGAATAATGTAACATTTTGGGAAGAAGATGAAAGCCAGTAATCCCCCACTGGAGCACAAAATGGAGAAGATCTCCACAGCCACCACATATTTCCCCTTTGTGCTCAAGTAGGTTGGGACAAAGGACAGCCAGACACTGCAAAAGACCAACATGCTGAAGGTGATGAATTTGGCTTCATTAAATGTGTCCGGTAACTTCCTGACCAGGAAAGCCACCAGGAAGCTGATAATTGCCAAGAGACCCATAAAACCAAGGACACAGTAGAACATGATGGTTGACCCTTCCTTACATATCAATGTAATTTCTTTTGGCAAGGAATACATGTCAACATCCAGGAAAGGGGGAGTTTTTGACAGCCATATGGTACAAATAATGGTTTGAATAAAAGAGCAAGAAAGGACAACAGAAAGACCCAGTCTTTTCCCCATCCATTTCCTAATTCTGGATCCTGGTTTGGTAGCCATGAAAGCAAGAATTACAATGATAGTCTTTGCCAAAATGCTAGAAACTGCCACGGAGAAGATGATGCCGAAAGTAACTTGCCGAAGAAGGCATGTCCATTGACGAGGCTGGCCAATGAATAGCAAAGCACAGAGAAAGGAGAGCAGGAGGGAGATGAGAAGAATGTAGGTGAGGGTCTCGTTGTTGGCTTTCACAATAGGGGTGTCGTTGTGTTTAATGAAGAGCCAGAGTAGCAAAATAGTAATCATAGAAAAAGTAAGAATAAAACCGGTAAAAATATTCCCCAGCATTTCTTCATAGGATAAAAATGTTACATATTTTGAAAGGCAGAAATTTTGGTCCTCGTTTGGGTAATGATCTAGTGGACACTGAAAGCAGTTGTCCATGTCTGTGGGGAAAGAGAAACAGGCTTTTATTCTATAGATAGCTTTTTTTTTAAATGATACTTGAATAATCAGATCTGTTTTAACTGTTTATCCATTTAGACGACTGCACCATGAACAACCTGGGTACCTCATCAGATCATCAGTCATGTTCCCAGACCACAATTGGGCAACCACTCCCCTATGTACTATCTCTTACCCTTCTGATTAGAAATCTTCTCTGTTGGACAAGGAAGGCAATCATAGCAGCAAAATGGTTTCCCTTCCTTTTTGGCCTTCCTGTAACCTGGACGACAATTGTCATTGCAAATAGAAATAGGTTTTGTCTACAGAGAAAAGAAGGAGAGGAAGGTTTCCCATCTTGCAAATATGCATATCTACAAATAGCGATTAGTAACGTGTGCTTTCATGGATGAATAATTCAGAAGAAATTCATATATGACACCATAATAACGAAGAATCTTTATAAGATTCTTATGCAAGAGCCGAGGTGGCACAGTGGCTAGAGTGCAGTAGTGTAGGCTACTTCGGCTGACTGCTAGCTGCAGTTCAGCAGTTCGAATCTCACCAGTCTCAAGGTTGACTCAGCCTTTCATCTTACGAGGTCGGAAAAATGGGGACCCAGATTGTTGGGGGCAATAGGCTGAATCTGTAAACTGCTTAGAGAGGGCTATAAAAGCACTATGAAGTGATATGTAAGTCTAAGTGCCATTGCTATTGCTATCTTTTAGGGAAAAAATGTTTTTCAATTTTGTTTATGTGTATCCAGAAATTCATATAGAGTGATAGCAAGGCAGTGAGCCAGATTAAATGAAAAATGACATGATGTATACCTGCACCAATCTAATGTCATTTAAATGTCATAATTTGAATTTATTGGCATTTCTCAGTGACATTTTATTTATTATTGATTTTCCTCTTACAAGTTTTCAATTAGAAATACTTTAATTGGAGATAATAACTGAAATGAATGAATAGTCCCAAATATATTTAAGTCATAATTTTAAATGGAAACCATGGTATAATTGAATTCAATCAAATAAATATGACATTACTGCATGGTCATATTAAGCAAGAAGAGATGGCATGCTCGTCCTAAAATACATGATTCCTGCATACTGATACTTTATGTAAAAGGCAATAGTTGAACGTTTTATGTTTTATTGGATTATTTCTCCTATGTCTTGTGATCTGACATTCCTGTCTAAATTTTCTCTGTATTTTCAGACAACTTTCTGAGTTAGTTGAAGAACAGTTACTCCAACAAGTTATTTTTTTTAAAGCTTTTAAAGTTTTGAATAGAACTCAAAGATTTGCAGGACCTACCTGATTAAACCACTTTGGCCAGATTATGGTTTCCTCTGAAATAGTCAATGTTTTTTCTGTGAGAGACAAGGCTTGTATGTCTCCAACTTTGACTCTAAGGAAGGAAAGGTTTGAGAATGTTACCCAGTTGACAATATCAAATCCAGTTTCCACTTCTCCATTTTGATTGAAGAAAACTGTTTCCCCAACACTGTTGTTGAATGAAATGATTTTCAGAAAATGATTGAGCTGAAGAGAGAAGAGGAAATACAGAATATATTTAATGACATTGCCCTTTCCCATTTAAGTTTGTTTCATGTATAACAAATAGGTAGAAAACAGGAATTAGAATAGTGTTCCAGAAAAAAAAGAAATTAGGATGAATAAATTCATTTTCTGAGAAGGCCTCGAGTTTTTGTCTGCTTGATATATGTTGTTATGCAAGCGCACGCATATCACTATCTGCATATCTGTACTTCGCAACAAAACTATGTGATCGGGCAATGCAGGAGAAATCCAGTTCATTCTGGTTCAATCTGTTGGCTTGGTGGTGGTCGGTGATTGAAACACACAGACACATATGAGACACCAAGTGGAGTTTGCAATAGATGTTTTTTTCTTTCCTCCCTAGGAGAGAATCATCTGTCTTACCTAGGATTGAACTCTTTTTTTTAAAAAAAAAAGAATTTTATTAGTTTTTTTAACATTTATAAGGGAAAAGGTAAATGGAAAGGTATACAAATTTTGGCAGTTGCAAAGTGTGGCAGGCGCCCCCTCCCTCCAAACTCATAGAGTACATCTGAGTATAAAACATTAATACATAATCATATATAATCAGCATGTTAATTCTATTAATATTTTCAATCAGTTTATACATTGTAGTATATATTCCACATATAATTCCATTACTACTTTCGGTCAGTTTATAACAATGAGATTTTCTTATTCATTTTTGTGATCTGAGCTTTCTTGGTATTGCCCCTTCTCCCCCCGCTGGCAGAGCTCCGGCCCCTCCCGTGTCCTGCATATCCGTTGTAGAATCTTCTGTTTTTTCTAGGTTTGTTTTGTTTTTTTCCATAAAGGCCTGTGCCTCTATGGGTGTGTTAATTCTAATTCTTGTCTCCTCCCAGAATATCAGCATACCTTCAGGCATCAACCATCTAAACCACACCCCCTTCTGGTATAATTTATTCGCCAATTGCGAATAATTTTTCCTTTTTTCCCTAATTTTCTTGGGGATCTGTTTCAAGATGGTTATTTCCCTGTCGTGGTATGTCAGTGCCTGCCCCCTTTGTACACCCAGAATTTCGTCTCTTTTGCTTTTTCTAAGAAATTTAATATGGACCTCCCTGGGTACATTGTGTGTTCTGGCATAAGCTGAGTTCACTCTATAAACCAGATCTATCTCCCATTCCATCTGTTGTTTTTCTTTGTGTATGTATTCAGCCAAAATGTTAGTCATAATGTCCCTTATATTTTCCCCATCTGCTTCTATGACATTTTGAAATCTAAGATAAAAGGACATTCTCTCAAATTCTGTTTTCATTTGCTGGGTATCAAGTTCTTTGTTTCCCCTCTGCACCGCTTCAACCCCCCCCCTCACCTCCGCCACCCCACCCTCCACAAGGTCCAGTCTCTGTGAGTTCTTATAGATTTGGACTTGATTCTCTTTAATTTCTTCCTTCATTTCCTTTAATTGTTTCTTAATTTCTTCCTGGCCCTGTATAAGTTGCTGAAGCATTTGTTGCAAATCCATCTCTGTACTCTTAGGTTGCATCAGGTCTGTGATCTTTGATTGTGTGGCAGGACTGGATGTTGCAGATGTCGGGGCAGAAGTAGCAAAGCCAGGTTTTCCAGGGGGTGGTCTTTTAGGAGACATAGTTTATAAGGTAGAGAGATCAGTCAGTATGGAGAATGGACAGCTGGGAAGCAGAGCAGCCAGATGAGTCCAGGAGGCAGAAGATCCAGGCAGAAGAGAATTTCTCTAGTCAGTCTGGCAATAGAGAAAGGTTTTTCCCCCACAGAGTTCAAAGAATAACAATCCACAAGAGATTCTTCTGGGTGGCACGGAGACAAAGACCGGAAGCCTGAATTTTAAAGGTGGAGTCAGGTTTCACAGTTAATGAAGACAACGGAAGTGTGCCATCTTGCCCTGCCAGCTTTGGGCTCAGAGGCATAACAAAGTTTTAAAAGTTCCCAAAGTCCTCAGATCATCCATAAGTTATGGAGCTAAATTCAATGAAAAGTCACTTTTGCAGGGGTGAGGCATCATTGGTTGGCTCTCCCCCCTCCTCCTTCCCCTGGGGCTGAGAGCAGAATTGTTCCAAGCCACTTGTCCAAGGGGGGGGGGGGAAATCCCCCTCCCTCTAGCCGCGCCTCCAAAGAAGTCCGAAAGTTAAAGTTTTAAAGTGCTGAAAGGTCCTTCAAGTCAAGAAAGGGAATGAAGGGGGGAAGCACCTCACCACACCGCTGCTGCTTCCTTCTATTGTTTCATTGTCCGATCAGCCTGTTGCGAAGACGCGAAGCGCCCTCCGAAACTGCTCCCCGATGCCTAGAGCGAAGCGGGGGGCCCCCCACCAGCCGCCGCCGATGCCAGGATCCCCCGCGAAGCCGCTCCTCCGGCAGGACGCCTCTCTGGGGCATCCTGTGCCCCCCAAGAAGTGGGGAAGCCCACCGGGGAGCCGGAGCGGGCAAAGGACTTGCCCGTCGCCGTCAGCCGCCGGAACCGGAAGTCACCTAGGATTGAACTCTTAACTTTCTGAGTGGGAGGTGAGCATCTTCACCACTAGGCCACCACTCCACTTGTAATCTTTCTACAACTGGTTCAACATATTTCTAAATGTAAAACTGACGTTGTTTGGAACCTACAAAAAATCACTAGTACACTCTCCACAGAACATCCATGGAAGAGTTAAATAGAAATTAACCCTTTTTAACAAGACACATTCTAACATTGTAAGGGGGGGGGAGAGTTGATCTGATAGTTTGAGAACCAACCCTAGTTTAGATGGATGGTATTTATTAGGGAATATTGGGTTTCAGCGATTAGTGACAGGGTCTAGATAACAGATTTCCTGATGTTTCACCAACAACTGCTATGAAGTTGACCAGTTTGTCTCTGAAGATACGGGCCACATTTGTCAATCAGCTTCCCATTCCTACTCAACCCATATATACTTCTGACATTTTAAACCACATGAGCTGCTTTAAAAATGGCCTTTGTCACAAAGGAAATATAACACAAAACAGTATTTCTATGTTTAGTATAGAATCTCCCATGAGACAGATAGATCAATTTGAAATCCATTTCTCCAAGACATTACCTTCCATAGGTGTTGGGCCAGCAAGCTATGGATTGCGTTACGGACATGCTCTGTTTTTTTCAATTGAAATGAAAGCATGTTGTGCAAAGCATATGCCACGGCATAGACTGCATTGTATACACTGTAGCTATGAGAAGTCATGCTCATTTCAAAAATAGATGCTGGGAGATTCTCCAGTTTCTCCTCACCAGTGCAGGAGACCCTTCCTTGCGTGTCTATTGAGGACTCTGGAAAGAAACATCCAAAGGCCTCTTCCCAAAAACCCTGAATGAAGCCATCTTCTCCTTCAAAGCTAGCATTTATCAACTGGAGAAATTCAGCGAATCTTGGGACCTCCTTTGAATGAACTGCTAAGGACAGGGCACCATGAAGCAAATCTATGCCTTCCTTCTTTTGAAAGGGGAATGATGTGAATTCCATCTGAGCCGTCATGATGTAAACTCTTCCTTTTGCCATTATTGATACATCCTCGTATGTCGACAATGTGGAAAACATTCTGAAAAATACCATGGTCTCAATTTCACCATAAACAATGGATACATTAGCAATACTTTTAATAATAGCATGATACTGATTTATTCCCTCCTCCACCATCTTATCAATGTCACTAACTGATGTAATTACTGGGAATCTTTCTATATAATCAAAGCAGATTCCTCTCTCAGAAAACATAGGAAGTGCATCCTCGACAAATCTTTCTCCATTGTTATCATTGTCATATAATATTCCAATCCATGTCCACTGGAAATGCAATAGTAACTGGAGAATCCCTTTATATTGTCTTTGTACATCTGGAAACATCTGGTTATAGAAAATAGCTTGAGATTTCCTATTCATCTCAGAAGCAGAACCATAGGTGAACTATAGCACATAAACAAAAACTGTGTTAGAGAATTAATACCTAGATAAATCTAGTTTACAGTATATATACCATTTCTTGCCTATATGAAGGAGATTTGAAATCAATTTCTCTAATCCTGTAGACTGAATGTGCTGAGAATCAGATGCCTTGCTATGTCAAAAGGGAACATATGTTTTACAAAGGTAAAAAATGCTTTGGAAAAAATAAAGATAATCTTTATTGACTTTTATTTTTCTGTGAACACACTGATACACATTAAAAATCAAATTCTGATGGTCACACTCAAAAGAAAATAAAGAGAGATAAACCAAGAATGTGCAGCCGACTGAACAGAATTAAAAATGAACATGATGACATTATTTGGGATGAGTTCAACTGGTATAGCATTGCATATGCTGAAAATGAATCATGTAATGGTTTCTTTGTATGTTGGAAAAGAAAAACACAACTTTCCCATACTTTTTTGCATATTTGTTCATTTCTCACTAAAGGAAAATTTACATTCTTCACATGTTTTCATTAACTGTTCATAGAAAAAAGAAATGTGTATATATATATATACACATATACATATACATATACATATACTACATATACATATACGTATACGTATGCGTATGCGTATGCGTGTACGTCAGTGACGTGCGGTGAGGGTTATGGCTGGGGAGGCTGGTGACGTCATCAGGAAGGCGGGGAATGGGACCACGTGTGCGGACCACGTGTGCAGACCACGTGGTCTCGTTCTCCGCCTTCCTGAGTGAACATTAAGGGGACCGCGGCGTAGCATTACTTCCTCTACCGGCACCAGTCCCTTTCACCCCGCTCAAGCCTTGCCGCCTGCAGCCACCGCCCGCCCTCACTGCTCCTTTCGTTGCTTGCCCGCCCGCCTCTAAGGCACGCCAAAGCCTCCTTCGTCCCCCCCCAGCGAGCGCCCTTTTTATTTCCCGCGACACCCCCCCCATTTCGGGAAAGCTTTCCCCATTGCCTGGGGGTTGAGGGGGGCGGCTCCTCTCCCCCCACTCCCTCCGTCCCTGCCTCTCTCCTCAGCCCCAAAGCTCCGTCCGCGCGACTCACTTCCAAGGCGATGGCTGCTCCATCCCGCTCCGGCTCTGGAAGCAACCGAAGATCAGGCTGCGTCGCTCGCTCACTCGCCGGACTGCTTCGGCGCCATTCTGGCTACCTTCGTCCATCCGCACCCGGGAGATGCGGAAGCAGTCCGGTGGACGAGTGACCGAAGATCTCGCTGCCTCGCTCGCTGCCTCACTCGCTCGCTCGCTCGCTGGACTGCTTCGGCGCCATTCTGGCTCCCTTCGTCCATCCGCGCCCGGGAGACGCGGAGGGAGAAATGTTGTCGGCGCCTCCAGATGACGAACCAGTCGCTTGCTTTCGTCATCGGGAGGCCGATAACATTTCTGCCTCCATGTCTCCCGGGCGCCGAAGCAGTCCAGCGAGCGAGCGAGCGAGGCAGCGAGATCTTCGGTCACTCGTCCACCGGACTGCTTCCGCATCTCCCGGGCGCGGATGGACGAAGGGAGCCAGAATGGCGCCGAAGCAGTCCGGCGAGCGAGCGAGCGAGGCAGCGAGATCTTCGGTCACTCGTCCACCGGACTGCTTCCGCATCTCCCGGGCGCGGATGGACGAAGGGAGCCAGAATGGCGCCGAAGCAGTCCGGCGAGCGAGCGAGCGAGGCAGCGAGATCTTCGGTCACTCGTCCACCGGACTGCTTCCGCATCTCCCGGGCGCGGATGGACGAAGGGAGCCAGAATGGCGCCGAAGCAGTCCGGCGAGCGAGCGAGCGAGGCAGCGAGATCTTCGGTCACTCGTCCACCGGACTGCTTCCGCATCTCCCGGGCGCGGATGGACGAAGGGAGCCAGAATGGCGCCAAGACAGTCCGGTGGACGAGTGACCGAAGATCTCGCTGCCTCACTCGCCGGACTGCTTCGGCGCCATTCTGGCTCCCTTCGTCCATCCGCGCCCGGGAGATGCGGAAGCAGTCCGGTGGACGAGTGACCGAAGATCTCGCTGCCTCGCTCGCTCGCTCGCCGGACTGCTTCGGCGCCCGGGAGACGTGGAGGCAGAAATGTTGTCGGCCTCCCGATGACGAAAGCAAGCGACTGGTTCGTCATCCGGAGGCGCCGACAACATTGCTCCCTCCGCGTCTCCCGGGCGCGGCCGGAAGGATTTATATAATATTATATATAGTATATAATATTATATACTATTATTCCATGAAGAGAGGTGAGGCCCTGCCTCCCCTGCCTCTAGTGACCGCACGTCACTGGTGTACGTGTACATGTACATATACATATACATATACATATACATATACATATACATATACATATACATATACATATACATATACATATACATATATATATATATATATATATATATACACACACACACACACACACACACACACATACATACATATACATATACTACATATACGTATGCTTATGCGTATGCACATGCATATACGTATACGTATGTGTATGCTCATGCGTATGCTCATGCGCGCGCGCACACACACACACACACATATATAATCAAATTCAAATCCCAGAAAGTGTATGGCTAGCTGATAAGCGCTAAATAGCTTGAAATAGATCTACACTAATCTTCCTTCATTTATTTATCAGCAGAAATGCAACACAAACATAGATGTGTGTGTGTGTATACACACACACACACACACACACACACATATGTATCAAATCTTGATAGATAGAGATATAATATAGATAGATATAGATAGATAGATAGATAGATAGATAGATAGATAGATAGATAGATAGATAGATATATTTATATCAATATCGATACCAATACTGATATTGATACAGATACAGGGACATGGTGGCTTAGTGGCTAAGATGCTGAGCTTGTTGATCAGAAAGGTCGGCAGTTTGTCAGTTCGAATCCCTAGCACCGCGTAATGGAGTGAGCTCCCATTACTCCTCCCAGCTTCTGCCAACCTAACAGTTCAAAAGCATGTAAAATGCAAGTAGAAAAATAGGAACCACCTTTGGTGGGAAGATAATAGAATTTGGTGTGCCTTTGGCATTTAGTCATGCCGGCACATGATCAAAGAGACGTCTTCGGACAGCATTTTCTTTTCAGCTTTGAAACTGAGATGAGCACCGCCTCCTAGAGTTGGGAATGACTAGCACATATGTGCAAGATAAACTTTTACCTATAGATATAGATATAGATTTTTTAACCTATTTGTTTCTAAAGGATAGAATTTGAACTTAAAGGCCAGATAGATAGATGATAGATAGATAGATAGATGATAGATAGATAGATAGATAGATAGATAGATAGATAGATAGATATAAATGTAAACAATGGGAATAAAATCTTACTTGTGGAATCTTGTAAATAGATAGGATGGCTGCCATGTGGATACAGACTTCAGAATTAGGTCCTCCAATGACTGACACTAGATTGTTCTCTGTTTCACACTTGTAGTTAGGGATTAATTTGCCTTGTGTTGAGAATACTTCCATTGAGGCATGATACGTCCAGCTTGCAATAAAGTTGCTGTTATAGATATTGGAGCCCAGAGTGAGGTTGGGCAAAATCTGGGGATTTTCATTGATCTCCTTTATAGCAAATGCCAGAGACAAAATGTGTTGGTAGAGCTGAGTCACCACACTGAAAAGAAAATTACACAACAATTTGAACTCATTGGTTTCAGCACAAGAGCTGCTGGACTTGTTCAACTCGTAGCTTTAAATATATTGTACTCAAAACTTCCATCAGATGATTACTAATGAAGACTGTTAAATAAAATACATCTATTTCAGTCTTTATCACATAGTAATGGTACTGCTTTAAAAGATTATGTTTAATACTGTGTTGCCCAGAAAATAAGACACAGTCTTTTCTTTTGACCCCTGAAAAAAGTGCTTGGCCTTGTTTTCAGGGTGGTCTTATTATTTTTAAGGTGCAGGAGATGGCGAGCATGGTCACCTCATGGCTGCTGCTGTGCTACAATATTTTCAGGGAGGGCTTTTTTGGGGGGGGGATGGCTTATTTTGGGGAAAACAGGATATTAGAAAATATCCAAGAATGCAAGTGTACAACTAATTCTATACACTATTCAATAGCAATCATATTATTGTCTTTATGCCTCATGATATGATTATACATTCATTCTACAGCACCATTCTGCATGTGTAGAAAAAAAATCAATTATAAATTCAGGGGTCACCTCCATGAAATTGTTCTCTTCCACACCCCATAATTTAGTTCATTGATTAAAATTTAGTATCATAATTCTCAAGATTGTATCTAAACAATTTTTTCCCCGTCCACAGAAGTCTTGCAAGACTGAAATATAGTAACTAAGCATTATGTTATGGTGACTAATTGGATTTCAGGGAAATTATGGACAATCAGTTCAATTGTTGATATTCATTTTAGAAATAGTGAAAATCACAACTTTAAGTCTATGTAAGAATGACAAAATAACTTTAAGAAAATTGGGAAATTGTTATTGAAATATACAGGCATTTCATTACTCAGAACAAATTTATTTAGCTGTGCAGCTGAATTACTCCATTTCTTTTTGGGGAATAGGAAATCTTGAAATAAAAGAGAATACTTCATTAGTAAAAACAATTATGTCAGAAATATTTTAATTAAAAAAAACTAGGAAATGAATTTGTGACTATCCTTTGTGGAAATTTAATTAAAAAATAAATATTGGATTAACATCTCATTCTCAGGCGGAAAGCTTGGAATATAATAAAAAGAGTGTTTTATTAGATTCCAAAAACTTTATTAGATTACTCCAAGGTCATTTACACTTAATCAGAAAAATAGGTACATATAAGACTTTAAATCTTTTCCACCGAATTAACTGAGAATTTCTGCTGCCAAAATCATGAAGTCAGAATCAGTTATGAATGAGATTAAGTAGAATTGTTTATTCCCAATGCATTATTAATAGAACAGAACAGAATGGACCTTGACATCCAAGACAATACAGACTCAACACCAAACATCAAACTCATTTCTGAACAATTAGTTTTAGATACATGAGCATCTTACTCAGTATCATAGAAAAGGTCAGTAGAAGGCTTTTCAAGAAAGTGCATTGTGTTTGAAAATATATAGATTTGAGACAAAATACCAGCAACAATGACATCCCCTGACTGATAGTATTTATGAAGAATTGGAACAGGATCACCAACAATGCAATTCATGTTAGGAATCTCTGAAACTGCCCTAAACAACAACATTAAGAGCAATATAGACAGTTTCATTAATTTGCATGATAGAATTCCTTCTCTGCAGTCTTTCATTTGTTGTATTTTTTTTCTTGTAATAGATTCTTGGCTAAATAGCACAGCCTAACTTGAAAGACCACTTGGCTGGTTTACAGTACCAACCAAGAGCATTAAAGAACAACACCAACGAAATATAAATTCTGCTTCTTTACATTGTAGAGCAAATAATAACAAAGTGCTTCTGTAATAAGTTTTAGTTTTGCTGGTTGTTGACAAAATACCCTTGAGACTTGGAGATGAAATGAAAGTAATTAGGGCTAATTTGATAATTGCCAGAAAAACAAATATCTGTGTAAGGCCAGGCCTCTCCTCCTTGTTCAAGAAAGTAAAGATTCTGAAACTTGGCATTTGAAAAGGAAACTTTTATTGAACAGGAGTGATAGCAGGGGGAAATCAAAGCAGGCTCTGAAACCCCTCAGGCCATACAGTTAGAATAAAATAAATTAGAAACCCCTCCCAAAAGTCCAGTGTGGATGCAGCCAATCCGCATGTGTGAAAATGTTATTGTACTGGCCGCCCCTGAGAAAGTGATGTGGGAACTTTCTCAGAGTCATCCTCTGCCGGCCTTCGAGTGATGCATGGATCTCCCTCCCCTTACATTCTTCAAAAGGTGAGAAAATGTCAGAGTGCCTAGGCACCAGGCAAAAGGTTATAAATCAATGGGAATACAGGATACATAGGGGAGAAAGCAATGAAGTATTAAAGTATACAAAGTATAAGAAAGCATAAACATAACCAGGGTGCCCCCTCTTCCCCTGAAGAATGACAGATTCACTGATCTGACAATCTTTTTAGGATTACAAGATCTATGAGATATATGGTACAGTACAGTGGCCCAGGCAATGGCGGTGATACCGGGGGGCACAATGAGGGACCCCCCCTCCAACCGCGCCCACGCCAACTCCCGAAACCATCTTCCGCTGGCGTTAGTATCTATGCCAGCTGCCTCAGCCACTCCTCGCTGATATAATTTATCATGTCCATAAGCAAGGAGGAGGGGGGGAGCAACCGGGATAACGTCATGGCGTGGGGAGCGGCAACTGTAGAGACCCCAGACTGGGCGTCCCGCCACCACCGCCAACCATACCCATGCCGGCTGCAGAGACCCCAGGCCGGGCATCCCGCCACAGCTGCTGACCACACCCACGCCGGCAGCCATTGACGCTCTCCATTCTCCTTTCACCACCAACCGCCCCATTTCACTCACGATTTTCCTGCTATAAGGCAGGACATCACAGCTCAAGGGTATCCCCAAGGTCCCAAGAAGTTCTCAGAGCTGGACCTGGAACCAATGATGGAATAGGGTACCCCTGCAAGCCCCATGAAGGACAATCATCTCCCCGAAGCTCTCCTCAATCCCTAACCTCCTCTCTGCCTACAATGCAGAGCCCTTGTCTGAGCCTTCCTCAGACACCAAGACTGGCCCATGTTCCTCCCCAACCTCCTCACTGTCTGACTCTGCTGCTAGCTCTGCAGGCCACCAGCAGACCACAACACTTGCCTAATTATCTCATCATCCCAAATTATGTGTTTAGTTCAATTAGCTACAATTAGGGAACAGGGACTGCTTTTTAGAAAGCTCTGGTGCATAGATGTAAACTTATTCACTTACTACTAAATGGTATTTGGTTTCACCCAGTTTGAAATAGTGGTTAAAGAGCCATGGTGGTGCAGTGATTTGAATGCAGTAATGCAGTAAGGCTACTTCTGCTGATTGCCAACTACATGCAATTTGTCAGTTAAAATCTCACCAGGCTCAAGGTTGACTCAGCCTTCCATCCTTCTGAGGTGGGTAAAATGAGGACCCAGATTGGTGGGGGCAATAGGCTGACTCTGTAAATTGCTTAGAGAGGTCTGTAAAGCATTATGAAGTGGTGTATAAGTCTAAGTGCTATTGTTATTGCTAAAGGCTTTCAACTAGGACTTGGGAAATTGTGAGGTCCCTTTTATCTGACAATAGTCTAGGTAGTAGCTCTTCATCCTGTCTCTTAAAAACATCACTTAAGACTTATGATAGCATTTTACTTAGTCCTTCCTCTCAAATGTTTATATCTGAACTTAGTGTATCTTTATTCACTCATATTGCTTTCATCTCATGAATATTTTCACAACTGAAGAGATTACATATGCAGGCACACAACTCTTCACCAGCACATTCATTCCCATTACTTTTTTTTTAAAGAAAACCTCTGTGCATGATACTTCTTACCGTCTTCAGTTGAAATCTTCCCTTCTGGATGTAGAAGGCAATAATAACAACAAAATGGTTTCCCTTCCTTCCTTGCCTTCCTATATCATCTCTGGCAATTATTATTACACAAAGAAATGGGAAGTGTCTAATACAAGAGGAACAAGGAGAGAGAGAGAGACAGAGACAGAGAGAGAGGGAGGGAGGGAGGGAGGGAGGGAGGGAGAGAGAGAGAGAATATATTTGCTTCATGCTGAAAAATAAACAGTTTTGATAGAAGAGAATATTTGTAGCTAAGGGTTGAACTGAGGGATCCTTGGTGCTCTGTGAATATGTTAGTTTTCTTACAGATGTTTCTTTACCAGACTAAGTTCTAGTAGGGAGTGGGGTTTGATATTATTTTATATATTATGGCTTGCCCTGTGAGTTTTATGGAGAGTGGTCTTTGTGGTTCCTGGATTGGGCTGTTTACTATTAGCTTGTTTGTCTGAGTTGGAGTTTGCATCTTAGTTAATCTTGGTGTCAGTATTTTCTCCTCTGTATGTGGATCACTGGTAAGGGAGTGTTTGGGTCTTTGATTCCTTTTTGGCCTTTATGATTGTCTCTTTTGAATGGTATATAGATGTTGTTCATCCCTATGTGCTTATTGATGGTCAATTTGTCCAAGTGCCAGACTTCCAGGAATTCACTAGTGTTTTTGCACTCAGCTTGATCTAAGATGCTTAGAGTTTCCCAATTGAAATCATGTTTAAGTCTGACTTCCGCTTCCGGGACCGAATGGCGACGGACTTGTAGTCTGCCAGCGCTCCCTTGGCAGGCTCCGAAAGGAGCACAGGAGACTCGACCAAGGCGGCTTGCTAGGACCCCCCGCAGAGGCAGCAGCCGGGGGAGTGTTTTTCCCAGCTTCGCCTAGGCGTCAGGGAGCAGTGGGGGGGGGGGGCGAATCACATCGCCTCTTCACCGGACGGCCCTGGGAGGTTTCAGATCAAAGGAGAAGCATGGCTGAAGACTGGAGGCGTGGATTCCACCTGGTGCTCTTTGCTTACTTTGAAAGGAAGCTACAGATGTGCGTGAGTTGGTGTGCTCTGGCTTTTGAAATGGAAATTAGAGGGGGGTGGTTCTTCTATTACCCCCCCCCCCCCGGAATAAGCGGCATTTGAAAGGACTCTCTCAGAGAGAGAGAATAATGACTGATTAGTTACTTGGATGAATGGGAATGAGAATGGCTTTTTACAATTGCCAGAAGTGATTTTAAAGTTGATCCTCGCCTTTAAAAAACAGGGAAAGAAAAACTTTTTGTGACTTCTCTCCCTGCAGAAGGGAGGGCCAAGATGGTGCCCGCCCTCCTTCCTTTGTCTACATATGAATGAAACTTGTCCTTTGAAATTGCTCCCAAAGAGAAAGTAAAGAAAAGTATATTTTTGGCGGCACTCTCTCAAGGGGAAGCTGCCACCTCTTTCTGTGGCTCTTCTGAGCTTTGCTTAGTGGAATTACTTCTTGGATTATCTCTCTATTGGAATTGTGGGTTTCCCTGCATTTATTTGCCTTCTGAGGCCAGCTCCCCTGTGGAATCCCCGGACACCATTTTCCCTGGAAAGGATTTGTATCTCTGAACATAACCAATGGCGGCAAGAAAACCACCGACTGGCAAGGCGCACTCTGCCCCGTCATCTGCTGCCTCCAGTCCCACAACGCAACAGTCTAAGATCACCTCATTGTTGCAGAAAGGAGGGGCTGGAGAGGACACAAAGGAACTATCTGTTACGGAAATGTTTAAAGAACTTATGAAGGGGCAGAATGAAATGAAGAAAGAAATGGAGGTTAAAGAAGAGCTCAGAGATGTTAAAGAACATATTGCTGGGAATAAACAGAGAATTATGGGGTTGGAGGAGAGAGCGGCGGAGATGGGGGAGGAGCTTAAAATAACACGCAAAGGAAACGCAGATGTAGAAAATTTTCTGACAAAAATAGAATTTGAAAGAATGTCTTTTTTTCTTAGATTCCAGAACTTGCCAGAGGAAGAAAATGAAGATCTTAAAGAGATTATGAGTACAATTTTAGCAGATTATATCAAGGGAGACAAGAAACAATTATGGTGCAATATGGATCTGGCATATAGGATAAACTCAGCATATGCCAGAAGTCATAACGTTCCCAGAGAGGTACATGTAAAATTTGTTAGGAGATCCACAAGGGATGAGGTGCTCGTGACCCAAAGGGAAAGACCATTGAAATACAAAGAGGAACAGGTCACCATTCTTAAACAGATCCCCCAAAAAATAAGAGAGAGAAGGAGGAAATTCTCCCCCTTATCAAAAAAATTATATAACATGGGGGTCTGGTTTAAATGGCTGTTACCAGAGGGGATGATGGTCTTCTGGGAGGGAAATAAGATCAGAATTAATACAATTCAAGAGGCAGAAGCCTTTATTAAAAAGAATCTTCCCCCCCCAGAGGAGGAACTTAGTGGGAGTAGGGAAAAGGACAGCAAGATGCAAGACAAGGAGGGGGTGGGGGCACTGGGGCCCTCCCAAGAGGCAGGGAAGAAAAAGCAATATCGAAAAGGCTTAGATCACAAAAATGAATGTATTTGGAATAATTGTAATTGTTGATACTACAAAAGTAACAGAGAAAAAATAATAGAGCACATGTTTGATAATAATGGTTAAATTTGTTCTGATGCTTTCTTTTATATTTTAGTTCTAAGATTGTTAAATTTGTGAGTTTCTAGGTGAGACTCTCGCCACCAGTATGGAAGCTGCAAAAATTTTTCTTGTACATCCTTTTACCCTTCCCTATATATTTCAAAACCAATAAAAATTTTGCAACGAAATCATGTTTAAGTCTGTCCAGTTACTATGAAGTTAAAGAGTTTTCATTATATTTTCTGATTGCTAGTCTGTATTCATGGATTTTAAGTACAAAATCACTAGAGAATTCCTGGAAGATTTTAATCTGGAATTATAACCATAAATGCCGTTATCTAGGGGATCAGTGATTTTTGTTTTTATTTGCACACCACAAAAATTATAGATTACTGAGGAAGATCTGCTTGGAGACAACCACCATATTAACTTGGAACTTTATTCCTGTCTATCTGGCAATACAAATCCAAAAATCACTGTTTAATCTCTAGAATTCTTTTCAAACAGAAGAATTAAGTAGTGAGATGACAGACTACAATAAAACATGAGTCTATTTGTTTCTTGATAAGGATATAAATAGTTAGAATTGACTGTCAACTCCTAAAGTTGCCATAGTGAGAGAAGGAGGCGAGCACGTTCCACGCATACTTTCGGCTAAAGTCGGATCTCAGATTATTGCAACAGGCACCTCATTGGGGAATGTGATTTATGACACAGACTGAGGGGAGGGAAGGCACATGGGTAAAGTTCAGCTATAAAGCTTAGATCTGACTGTGAAAAGATCTTTCCAAAAATAAATTCTCCTAATAAATGACGAATTTTCTTTTAAAGTTTGGTCCAAGGCTCATGAATCAATTCAAGCATTTTTTGGAAACCTGACATTGACAACCATAGTTAATATAAGTTTTCCTGAAGTTCTCTTCTCTAGATATTACCTGCCATGGTGGTAGGTCCTGCAATGACTGTTTCCCCAAGTCCATCCAATTTCTTTGCTGGGATTTAGAGGAACACATTGACTGCAAAGCATGTGCCACAGCATAGACAGCATTGTACGCATTGTAGCTGTGGCCACTCATGCTAAGTTCAAAAGCAGACGTAAGAAGTCTCTCCAGTTTCTTTTCTCCTGTACAAATTCTCTTTACCCTTCATAGAGTTGAGAAATAAGCAATCAAACACCTGCTCCCAAAAATCTCTAAGAAAGCCATCATGCCTTTCTGTGGTTGGATTTCTGCTTTGAAGGAACTCCTGAAATCCAAATACTTTCTTCAACTTAACAGCGAGGGATAAAGCACCGTGGATGAAATGTATATCCCAGTGTACGTTAAAGGATACTGTTGCAAAATCCATCTGTGCTGGCATCAACCAGATTTTGGTGTGCACGGGCATGTCTTCCACTTCTGTAAAACAGAGAAACGATTTTAAAAAGATCATAGTCTGAATCTTGCCGTACAAAATGATCACATTGACCTTTTTTTTAAAAAAACAAAGTTTTATTGGTTTTTTAAAAAAAAAAATAACAAGGAAAAGGGGTAGGTTACAAATTTTGGCAGTTACAATATGTAGGAGGTGTTCCCTCCCCCTGTGCTCATAATTTTCATTTATACATAGATTAGTTTAATACTAAATAGTGATATTTTGTCAGAATATAAACTTTTATCTTCAAATAATTTCAATCAATTTTTATCAAGCAGATTTTCTTGCTCATTTTTGTGATCTGAGTTTTCTTGGTATTGCTCCTTCTCCCCCCGCCAGCAGAGCTCCGGCCCCTCCCGTGTCCTGTGAGTCTGGTATAGGATCATCGGATTTATCTAGGAGTTCTTTATTTTTTTCCATAAAGGCCTGAGCCTCTGTGGTTGTGTTGATTCTAACTCTTGTATCCTCCCAGAATATTAGCATGCTTTCAGGCATCAACCATCTGAATCACACCCCTTTCTGGTATAATTTCTTCGCTAACTGTGAATAATTTTTTCTTTTCTCTCTCACTTTCTTAGGGATCTGTTTCAAGATGGTTATTTCTCTATCCTGATATTTTAGAGCTTGCCCCCTTTGCACAATCAGAATCTCATCTCTTGTAGTCTTTCTGAGAAATTTAATATGTACCTCCCTTGGAACATTATGTGTTCTAGCATATGCTGAATTTACTCTATAAACCAGGTCCAAGTCCCACCCCATCTGTTGTTTTTCTTTTTGGATGTATTCAGCCAAAAGGTTTGTCATGATGTCCCTTAAGTCTTCATCATCCGCCTCAACCACATTTTGAAACCTACGGAAAAAGGACATTCTTTCAAATTCTGTTTTTATCTGGTGGTTCTCAAGCTCTTGGTTCCCCTTCTGCACCCCTTTTATCTCCCCCCTCATCTCAGCTGTCCCCTCCTCCAAAAGATCCAATATTTGTGAATTTTTAATCGCCCGGTCTTGGTTCTCTTTAAGCTGCTCATTCATCTCCTTTAGTTCACTTTTTTAAGTCCTCCTGTCCCTTTAAAATTTATTGAAACATCTGCTGAAAGTCCGTCTCGGAAGGCTTTGGCTGCAACAAAGAAGTTAAGGTCTGTTGTCCACTGGGACTGGACGCTGAAGATGTCGGGGCAGAGACAGCAAAGCCCGGCTTCCCCGGGGGTGGTCTTTTAGGTGGCATTATAATGAGCAGGAAGAGTACAAAGTCAATACAGAGAAGAAACAATTAGAGAGGAAAACAGCCAAGAGAGATTAGGAGGCAAGGAGTCCAAGCAGCAGAGAACTTTTTCTGGTTTCAGCTTCTGGCAATAAAGTAATAAAGTCCTTTGTTCCAAGCGGAGTCCAATAACAACAAGAGATTTATCTGAGTGTCACGGAGACAAAGACTAGATGCCTGAAGCTCCTATGGGTGGAGTCAAATTTCAGTTTCTGTGAAGACGACGGAAGTGTGCCATCTTGCCCTGCCAGCTTCGGAATCAGAAGGCATAACGAAAAGTTTTCAAAGTTTTCAAAGTTTTCAGATCATCAGCTCATTTACAGGATTACAGTCCAAAATCTGCCTTTGTTATGAGCGTGATTTCATTGCATGGCTCTCTCCCCTCCTCCTCCTCTAGGGGAGAGAGCAAAACCTTTTAAAGCCGCCTGTCCGAGGGGGGGGGGGAAATCCCCCTCCCTCCAGTCACGCTTCTCCGAGCCAAGTTGAAAGTAACTCTAAAGAGGGCTGGCAATTTTTTTTCCTTTTTGATCGAGCAAGGGGAAGGGGGAAAGTTTCCACCTCACCACACAGCAACTGCGTCCTTCAGATCTTGCGTTCCTCCAGCTGCCTCCTCACAAAGATGCCGCAGCGCCTCCCCATCATGCCTCCCGGTGCCTAGGGCGGGGAGCCCCCCTGGCTGCCGCCGACTCAGGGGATTCCCCGCTATGCCGCCCCTTCGGCAGGAGCCCCTCCAAGGCATCCTGTGCCCCCCAGATAGTGGGGAGCCCACCAGAAGAGCGCGGGGCGAGCAGAGCCTGCCCGTCGTGATCAGCAGCCAGAACTGAAAATCCATCTGTGCTGCCATCAACCAGATTTTGGTGTGCACGGGCATGTCTTCCACTTCTGTAAAACAGAGAAACAATTTTAAAAAGATCATAGTCTGAATCTTGCCGTACAAAATGATCACATTGACCTTTCATGATGACTTTGTACACTTCAAGTCCTTTATCCATAACTTCCATAAAATCACTGCAAAATGCCAGGCTAGAAAATGTTTCTATAAAATCAAAGCAGATTCCTTGCTGAGAAAACATGGGGAGTGCATCCGGGACCAACTTCTCTCCTGCATCATCTTTCCCAGAAAGAACACCAATCCATGTCCACCTAAAATGCCACAGCAACTGGAGGATTCCTTTGTGCTATAAGGCCTCATTTGGAAACATTTGTTTAAAAAAAAAACACCTTTATTTGTTACTGGAGCAGATCCATAGGTGAGCTAGTGGAATTTAAAAACAACAAACAACAATAACAACTGTGCTTCTTTGTTCCTCTCCTTTGGTTTCAATAATGACACATTTTCCAGATTCTAATAGTTTTTCCCTAATTTTTCTCCCTCAACAGAGGGATAGAATCAAGATCATGTGAAGTGTTAATACCACTTTATAATGCCTTGTTAAGGCCACACTTGGAATACTGCATTCAGTTTTGATTGCCACAATGTAAAAAAGATGTGGAGACTCTAGAAAGAGTGCAGAGAAGAGCAACAGAGATGATTAGGGGACTGGAGACTAAAACATATGAAGAACGATTGCAGGAACTGGGTATGTCTAGTTTAATAGAAAGAAGGACTAGGGGAGACATGATAGCAGTGTTCCAATATCTAAGGGACTGTGATAAAGAAGGGGAGGTGACAGCCTATCTTCTAAAGCAGCTGAAGGCAGAACAAGAAGCAATGGGTGGGAACTAATCAAGGAGAGAAGCAACTTAGAACTAAGGAGAAATTTCCTGGCAGTTAGAACAATTAATCACTGGAACAACTTGCCTCCAGAAGCTGTGAATGCTCCAACACTGGAAGTTTTTAAGAAGACGTTGGATAGCCATTTCTCTGAAGTGGTGTAGGGTTTCCTGCCTAAGCAGGGGGTTGGACTAGAAGACCTCCAAGGTCCCTTCCAACTCTGCTATTATATTGTATTGTATTGTATTGTATTGTATTGTATTGTATTGTATTGTATTGTATTGTATTGCCTTGCCTTGCCTTGCCTTGCCTTGCCTTGCCTTGCCTTGCCTTGCCTTGCCTTGCCTTGCCTTGCCTTGCCTTGCCTTGCCTTGCCTTGCCTTGCCTTGCCTTGCCTTGCCTTGCCTTGCCTTACATTACATTACATTACATTACATTACATTACATTACATTACATATATTAGGCATATTCTAACCAAGGTTCCAAATAGTAATCTTTTAATAAGTACATATGAGGATTGTGAGAGGCCACATACCAGAGGACTGATTGAAAGATTTAGGAGCCAACATACAGTATTTCTAGGCTTGGCTCCCTCTCACAGTAAGTTTTTTCTATCTCTCTTTCTTGCCTTTAATCCCTATAAATGATTTTACCTTCTTTTGTCAGCAGTTCCTCCTCCTGGTTCATAGCCTGACATATTCATTAAAAGTAGCAAACATTTTTCAGCACTCTAATTTTTAGACTAAGAACAAATCTAAATGAATATCATTTAATCAGTGAGGATATGAGCGGAAATGAATATATATAAATATGTATGTATGTATGTATGTATGTATGTATGTATGTATGTATGTAATTATTTATGTCCTGGTATATATGCTATTCCTACTATTCCTGTTGATTGGATTTACTTATGATCTCAGAAAGATCCATTTTTGCTGTTCTTTCTTCTATCTATCTTCTGACACCCTCTGCATGTCACCTTTGTTCATGAATGTATGGCCCATTTGTTTGTTGCTGAGTCCTCTCCTATGCCTTTCAAACCCAACGACTTAGTAGTTTCCAGGAATAGATGAGCCTTTGCCTTATAAAAATTTTAGGAACATTTTCCTCACTTTATCTGGATTTAGAGAAAGACTACAGTGAAAGCAACTAGAACGGTATAAGTTCATTGCACACATCTACTAGTCATTCACATTAAAGCCAAACTCTTTCTCTTCTAAAAATTGTCTCCAATGATAATTAAGTCAACATAGATGTTGGACAGCATCACCACCAGATGGATTAGTAACTGGCTGACCAACCACACTCAACTTTTGGTCTTCAATGGAACTGCATCTACATGGAGGGAAGTATGCAGTGGAGTACCCCAAGGCTCTGTTTTAGGCCCAGTACTCTTCAACATCTTCATAAATGATCTGGATGAGGGGATAAATGGGAAACTCATCAAATTTGCAGATGACACCAAGTTAGCAGGAATAGCCAACACTCCAGAAGATAGGCTTAAGATACAGAAGGATCTTGACAAACTTGAACATTGGGCACTAATAAAATGAAATTCAGTGGTGAAAAAAGTAAGGTTCTCCATTTAGGCAAGAAAAACAAAATACACAGGTACAGTGTAGGTGGTACCTTGCTCAATAGTAGTAACTGTGAGGGGGATCTTGGAATCCTAGTGGACAACCATTTAAATATGAGCCAGCAAACACAGTTCTACCCTGCATAAACAGAGGGATAGAATCAAGATCAAGTGAAGTGTTAATACTACTTTATAATGCCTTGGTAAGGCCACACTTGGAATATTGCATTCAGGTTTGGACGCCATAATGTAAAAAAGTTGTGGGGACTCTAGAAAGAGTGTAGAGAAGAGCAACAAACATGATCAGGGGACTGGAGGCTAAAACATATGAAGAACGGTTGCAGGAACTGGGTATGTCTAGTTTAATGAAAAGAAGGACTAGGGGAGACATGATAGCAGTGTTCCAATATCTCAGGGGTCGCCACAAAAAAGAGGGAGTCAAACTATTCCCCAAAGCACCTGAGGGTAGAACAAGAAGCAATGGGTGGAAACTAATCAAGGAGAGAAGCAACTTAGTACTGAGGAGTAATTTCCTGACAATTAGAACAATTAATAAGTGGAACATCTTGTCTCCAGAATTTGTGAAAGCCACAACACTGGACGTCTTTAAGAAGATGTTGGATAGCTATTTGTCTGAAATGGTATAGGGTTTCCTGCCTAGGTAGGGGGTTGGACTAGAAGATCTTGAAGGTCCCTTCCAACTCTACTATAATATTGTATAACTTGCCTCCAGAAATTGTAAATGATCCAACACTGGAAATTTTAAAGAAGAGATTGGAAAACCATTTGTCAGAAGTGGTTTTGAATTTCCTGCCTGATCAGGGGGTTGGATTAGAAGACCTCCATGGTCCCTTCCAACTCTTTTATTTTATTTTAAGATTGATTCTATTCTAATAAAGCTGACATAGATTTAAGAATAGAACTAAGAATTACAAGAGTAAAAGACAGGAAGTTTTTTGAAATGTGTTTGAATATTAACAGCCAGATTTGATTGATAAACTGTTAGTCTGATCTCTGAGCTTGGCAATTTGGTTCCAAACATTTTATCACCACTAGAGAAGGCATTGTTAATGCCTTTTCAATTTTGAATTCAAAACGCACTGATGTAGTCTCTTCAAATGGTGATGGAACATTTGCAATCAAGATGCCAAGCTCGGAGCTCAAACCAACAGCCTAAGGATGGTTATTTTTAATTATTAATTAAAACTAATCTTTCACTCCCCAGGCCTGACAGCTCATATTAACAGAGATAACTTCCAATTTAACTGTAATATAGAAAGTCATTTTTCCAGCTTATCTGTTCAAGTGAAGTGATTCTTTAGTACCTCTTCCAGCTTATAATATTATATATTTAGAAAATTGTGATAGGCATTGATCAAGAAAAAGAAAGAATATAGCCAAATAAATATAAATTAATTTTGCTCTTTGGTTAAGCAAAATATGTAGGAAACACACCACAGTAGTAAAGGGTGATTCTAATTATTTTGTTATACATGTTCTTTTTAATAAGACATACAAATACAGCTTTAAACATAGAAACCCCCCCCCCCCCAGTGACACTCGTTCACAGCCCAACATTCTTTTCTTCCTTATTGTTTAGTTTCTAACCAGCATCTTCTTGTTACAAAGTTCAGCGATCTATTACAATACCCATGTTCACTTTTAGTTCCCATTGTTAACAGCTACTATTTAACTTTTCCAGTTTTAAGTCCCTGCTGTTCTCTTTGTCACCCACATATACCATAAGTTCCAGCTAAGAGAATGTTCCGTTTCTCATTGTCTCTCTGCCAGCCCGTCATTCTGTCCATTTCTGCACATTCAGAAATCTTTTTAATTATGACATCTTCCGATGGTATGATAGTAGATTTCCAAAATTGTGCATGGGTTATTCTTGCGGCCACGATTATATGTAGGCTCAAATGCCATATAGATTTACTCATATTTTCTGGTTTGATGCTTAGTAAAAAAGTCTCAGGTTTCCATTCCATACTTGCCCCGGTAACCTTGCTTAGCCAATTTTGAATCTTTCTCCAGTATTTCGTGGTCTCAATACAGGACCACCAAAGGTGGTAGAATGTGCCATCCCTTCTTCCACATTGCCAGCATATTGGGGATAACCCTGGGTTACCTCCACTGTGGGGGAAAATGCCATCTATAAGCCATCTTATATATTTTTTCTTTAAACGCTGTAGATATCGGGAGTTTAATAGTCTTACTCCATAGATCCCACCATTTATCCATTTCAATCTCATGGCCAAAATCACTCCCATTCTATTAAAGGGCCTCTTCTTTAACACCTTGACAGGTCAAAAAATTGATAGATCTTTGACAACAATTTCTTATCTCCACCGAACAAAATCTTATCCAGCCCCTGAGGGTGAGTTGGCCATGGTGAGTTGCCCCACAATGAGTTGACTGTAACAAATTGGCCGAGGCTACATGTCCCATTCCGCTATGTAATTGCACATGCTGTATACTCTCTGGCTTAAATGTATACTTGGAAACATTATCAGCCACATATGTACAGAAAGGTGATTTATTATTTTCTCTTCATTAACCGATGCTTATCATTCAGTTCAGGTTTAATTACAATGATAAAACACTTGGGAAAAAAGATACACACCAATAATCCAGCACTGGAGGAGATCATGGAGAAGATCTCCACAGCCAACATATATTTTCCCCTTGTGCTTAAATAAGTTGGAACAAAGCAAAGCCAAACACTGCAAAAGACCAACATGCTGAAGGTGATGAATTTGGCTTCATTGAAACTGTCAGGTAACTTCCTCGCTAGAAAAGCAGCAGAAAAGCTGATCATAGCCAGGAGGCCCATAAATCCCAAAACGCAGTAGAACATGATCGATTCCTCATTGCACTCCAGAATGACTTCTTCAGACATTGACTTCATATCAACATCTGGGTATGGTGGAAAAATTGTCCACCATACTATGCAAATAGTGGTTTGAACAAGGGAGCAGGAAAAAAGAATAAAAGTAACCATTCTTCCACCCACCCATTTCCTCAGTTTGGAGCCAGGTTTGGTGGCCATAAATGCTAGAACCACTACAAAGGTCTTAGACAATACACAAGATACAGCCACAGAGAAGATGAGACCAAAAGCTGGTTGACGAAGAAGACACAGAATTTTGTTTGGTCGCCCAATAAATAGAAACACACAAAGGAAGGAAAGTAGGAGAGAAACAAGGAGCATATAGGTGAGATTCCGGTTGTTGGCTTTGACAATGGGAGTATCTTTATGTTTAATGATAATGTTAAGCACCAAAATGGTCTTAAAACAAAAACAAAGGGAAAGGGCAATAAGACTGATCCCCATGGGTTCTTCATAGGATAAAAAGCTAATCTGCTTTGGAAGGCATATATTTCTTTCAGGGTTTGGATAATGATCATCTGGGCACAGAGAGCAATCAACCATGTCTGAAAAAGAACAAAACAGAGTTGTATATTATTGCTTATACACAGTGACATACTGAACCCTTAATTCATTCTCCACTTCGATCTTCATAAATTTGACCCTTTTTTCAGGGCCATTTGAGGTGGCAATTGTTACAACAATAATAGGTACTATAACTCTATCCCTATTATATCTTGAATCTCCCTACCCTTCTTCCTTGATATTTTCCCCTCTGGACATGGAAGACAATCATAGCAGCAAAATGACTTCTCTTCTTTCTTGACCTTGCTGTATCCTGCCTGACAAGGATGATTACATAAAGACCAAGGTGGTGCCTATCAAGAAATAAAAATAATAATATTTTTGATATAGGAAAATAAATGCAAAGCAACCAAGAAATATTTCAATTATATCATTCATACAACTAAGTACAGTTTCCCTTCACATGATACGAGTTCCAAGTACGGGAATAAAATGAGAGTTTTAGGGTCCTAGAAAAGGCCAGCATGATTGGGGCTATCTTGACCTCCACAGAGAGACATTCCAGTTGAGGGGCACTACAGGAGAAAGGGGACATTTTATAGGCTTTAAACATTATTTGGCTGATGGAGACTGAAGCATATTCCTGGCTGAATTGGACTGCAATACCTAGGGAGAGGTGATCTCTCAGGTAACCTTGCTTTAATCCATGAAGAGTTTTAAAGCTGACACCAGCACCTTTAATTGCACATGACAGCACACTGGCAACCAAGGGAGAATAGAATAGAATAGAACACAGAATAGCCATGTTACTTATGCCAAATAACCTAGTAGTCAATGATTAGATCCGTGATAGCCAACCTATCACGGATCTAATCATTGGTGGCCACAGGTGGCCCACAGTGCCCTCTCTGCAGGCACACAAGCCTTTATCCCAGCTCAGCTCCACTGTGCATTTGCATGCACCTCCCACTGGGCAGCTGATTTTGGGGTCTCTGCCATGTATGTGCGGGGGAGCAAAACGCAAGTGAAATACATGTGCACATGTCCAGGGGGGAAGAGGTCACACAGCAAAGTCATGTGTGCATGCTTAGGGGTGGGACATGCAGAAGTTCATTCACACATTGCATCATGTGTGCATGCACAGGTGCTTTCGGCACACAACAATGAAAACATTAGCCATCACTGGACTGGATTCTCTGTTGCATTCTGAATTAATTAAATTTTCTGAACTCTTTTCAAGGGCAGCTCCATGTTGAGGCATTATCCATATGAGAGGTCATGAGGAAAACTGTGATAAATAATTCTATACCAAATATTTCAAATGTAAAAATCTTCTTTTTTTTTACATTTTCCCAGTGGGATTTTTACACGGCTTAACCAAGAGATGGTGCTATGAATTTTCCATCAGTAGAGGGACATTTTTTGCTGTGTAAATGAAGGCAGAGAAGCCAAGTTTCATACATCTAACCTGAGGAAATCCTAATGGCCACGTGATGGAATCCACAGAGATATTGAAGAATTTGTCAGGTGGAGCTGTGGGATCTATTCTTCCGACTTTGACCCTAATGAAGGAATGGTTTGGAAATGTGATCCAGTTGATAATATCAAATCCACCAATGAATTCTCCATTTTTGTCAAAAGTGATCTTTTCACCAACACTGTTGTTGAATGAGACACTTCGTAGAAAGGAATGAAGCTATAATACATGATAGAGATAAAAAGAGGGAGGGGAGGCAGGATTTATACTGGATATTGCTAGTTTGCTATTATTTATTTTAGTTGTAGATTAGGACCAAATAAATAATACAACAATCATTTGGAAACAAGAATAGAAACAAAAATTAATATATGCAATACATTGAAAATGTATAAATGGCAAGCTGAACAATGAAACAGAAAGAGGGCATCAGGAGTACATGAGAGATTTTACAAGCAAGTAGTTGCTAAGAGAAGTCCACACAGATCTGATTAAGAAGATGTTTAGAAGACTAGTTCCACAAATGGCAGAAGATATGAGAGTGTTTTGTTATTGATAGATGGAATTGTATAATTCAAAACTAGCTAAACTTAGTGAAATTTAGTCATGATAGTTATAGTTAAATAAAAAATGTATAATGATAATAATGTATGCAATGTGTAGTCTTATGAATATTCACTGGATATGAATATTGAATGATAACCATGAAGGGAAGGCTAGAAATACTTTTGGATTATACATAAAGGTTAATAATAATAATAACAATAAAAAGAATTAAATTAGACATAGTTAAGTTTTTATTATTAGAGGGAAAATGTTATGATATAGGATATAGTCAAAAAAGAAAGGATAATGATAATAATTCATACATATGTATGGGTATAATATAATGAAACTGGATGCAAATTGTAAACAGTGATTTAGAAAGTAGGATTAGAAAATTTTGTTAATAAATATTACGGATGTTTAGCTAGAATAGGACATAAGGATTCAATGTTAATAGAGGATATTAGAAATAGTAAATGAAATGCCAGTATGTGGTTATGTGCTAAATTTTGGTATATTTTATGATGAAGGACGTTTAAATAATAATAGTGAAATAAAAGTGGAGGTACAACGATGGTAATATGCAAAAATACTTGAGTTAAAATACTAGAGTTAATATGAACTAAACTTGATGACAGTGGAAGAGATGCACGAAAGCTTTTTGTAACCAACTGATACACTTTCTACAGAATGTAAAAAAGAAGGTTCTTTATGTTTGTTTTGAAAATTTTAGAAAAAGAAAATGTATAAACGTAGAATATTATTTGTGTCTGTGTGTGTTTCATGCCTATACTCATTGTGAAATAATCACATATACATAATATCTATCATCTGTCTGTCTGTCTGTCTGTCTGTCTGTCTGTCTGTCTGTCTATCTATCTATCTATCTATCTATCTATCTATCTATCTATCTATCATCTATGTATCTATTGATTTTGCTCATAATCATCTCACTTACAGGTTATTTGTATTCAGTCTTAATTCAGTTATAGAAGGTCAGGTCCTGGTAGTAAGAAACAGGTATTTGTAATTCTTTCTATTGCCTTTTTTGGTGTTACAAGTGGGGAAATATCTACCTACATCTCAGAGGTGACCCAAAGTGACCCAAAATTTCAATTTCCTCTTAACCAAGTTATTTTACTATGTCAGAGAACATTCCCTATAAATGGTTAGAAAGTAGAGCATTATGCTTTAGTAATACTAAATATATTATAATAATGAGAAGAGAAAATGTAAAAAGAACACATGCAACATATTTTCTGTTTCCTTCTGGAATAAACAGGAGTTAACAAGGATCCGTAAACAACATAGCAGAATAGATTTTAGTGACATAAAAGCAGAGTAAATTTTCAAAAAAATTGACTTCCGAGTGAAGCATAAGCCTAGCGTAAAGAAATAATGAGCAGTACAGGAATGAAAGTGAGCCTTAATAGAAAGTCTATGATGTGATTCATGAAGCACATCTTCATCAGGAAATGCCTTGAAAAGTTGGCATACAAAAAGGTCTGTATGATTCACTGCAAACATTCCAATCAAATCTTCTAGAACAAAAGGTTACCAATCCTCTGATCCAGCACATAATGGAGAGAGAGAGGATGATCTCCTTCCATCTACTTATAGACTCATCTTTATGACAGTTAGTTTGATGGACTGAAGATTATTCAAAAAGGTTGTTGAAGGAGTTTTGTAGAATGCCTGTTATAATTTTAATATGAGCATAGAAATATTCCAGTTCAGTAAGTCAGTAGCCTATTTCACTTTTAGAATCATATCAAGGTTGTAAAAATATTATTTACTAGCTGATAACCCGGTGTTGCCCATGTATTTATTTATCCTAATTCTGTATTAGGTTGGAGCCCCCTTGTGAAGTACTGTGGAGACATTACCATGGCAACTCCACTGTGATGTACACAAGATGCCATTTTAAGGCACAACAGGCTGCATCCAAACACTATCACACTAATGCACACTATCATTGGAAAAGTACTGTAATTTGACAATATAGATAAGTGATGGCGAACCTATGGTACGTGTGCCACAAGTGGCACGCAGAGCCATTTGTCAGGGCACGCGAGACGCTGCCCTGTCAGCTGGCCAGCGTGCATGCGCGCGCTGGCCAGCTGAGTTCACCTTTTTAAAAGCTATTTTTCGCCTTCCCCAGACTCCAGAGACTTTATAGGAGCCTGGGGAGGGCAAATAGAGCCTCCCCCCCGGAGTGAAGGAATGCTTAAAACCACCCTCTGAGCAAACCGGAAGTGACTTCCGGGTTGCTCGGAGGGTCGTTTTAAGCGTTCCTAAGGCTTCAGGGACCGTCCGGAGGCTTCCCTGATGCCTTCGGAGCGCTTAAAACCACCCTCCGAGCAACCCGGAGTTTGCTCGGAGGGTGGTTTTAAGTGCTCCTAAGGCTTCAGGGACCATCCGAGGCTTCCTTGACGCCTTCGGAGCGCTTAAAATGACCCTCCGAGCAACCCAGAAGTCACTTCCGGTTTGCTCGGAGGGTGGTTTTAAGCGTTCCGAAGGCTTCAGGGACTGTCCGAGGCTTCCCTGATGCCTTCGGAGCGCTTAAAACGACCCTCCGAGCAACCTGGAAGTCACTTCTGGTTTGCTCGGAGGGTGGTTTTAAGCGCTCCGAAGGCTTCAGGGACCGTCTGAGGCTTCCCTGATGCCTTTGGAGAGCTTAAAACCACCCTCCGAGCTCTGAAGGCTTCAGTGAAGCCTCCGGATGGTCCCTGAAGCCTCCGGAGGGCCTCCGGGGGGTCGGGGGAGGCTCCTTTCGATCTCCCCAGGCTCCTATAAAGCCCCTGGAGCCTGGGGAGGGAGAAAAAAGCATGTAAAAATGGGGGGGTCGTGTGTTGTGCATGCATGCGCACTGGGGGGGGGTCGTGCATTGCATTATGGGTGTGGCACGCCCGCAATCGACCCCACTGCGCTCCCCCCACTTGTGGCACGTGAGCCAAAAAAGGTTCGCCATCACTGCTATAGATATATTTCATTTCTTTTAATTTCAGTGGCCCTGGCGCTCCTGAGTAATGCTGGAACACACACAAACAGAGACACAGACAGACACACAGGCACACCCATTGAGGGTGTTAGGGGTGTCTTACACCTACAGTATTTATTTTCAGAGAGTAAGTCATCTGTCTACCAGGTTTGGTTGAAATTGCTCGACGTGTTCCAGAGGTATACTGTAACATATATGCAGACACACACACACACACACACACACACAGACACAGACACACACACACACACACACACAGAGAGAGAGAGAGAGAGAGAGAGAGAGAGAGAGAGAGAGATTTACTTATATAGATTAAGATTTATGAACAGATGTTGATACTACACATATGGTGCATTTCTCTGTGTTAGATCTTACCTGCCATAACACTTGATTGGGAGTTGAAGTCCACAACTCTAAAAATGTTTGAAACCCACCACTCTGTCAGTGCCTCACTAGCCATAAACCTCACCACACGTCACTGGTCAGTATTCTATTTCGCTTTTAGAATCATATCATTGTCCTAAAATATGGTGCAGTTCTCTGCTTTAGATCTTACCTGCCATAACACTTGATTCGGAAACTGCTGCCTTCTTTCTTTCACTAATATGCTTTGCCTGGACTTTAATAAATACAGAGATTGCAAAGCATGTGCCACAGCATGGACTGCATTGTAAATATTATAGCTCTGGCCACTCATGCATATTTCAAAGACAGATGTGGGAAGGGTCTCAAGTCTCTCCTGCCCAGTACATTTGTTTTCTGTTTCAGGACTGGTGAAGAAACAGTTGAATGCCTGTTCCCAGAAATCTTTTCTAAAATAATCATGCTGGTTGTTGATTGGACTTATGCTTTCAAGAAACTTTGGAAAATCTTCAATTTCCTTTGTGTGAACTGCAAAGGATAAAGCCCCTTGCAAGAAATGGATATTCCATGATTTATGAAAGGATACCGAAGTGTAATCTGTCTGAGCTGTTGTCACCCAGATTTTTGTCTTCTTTGGTATATCCTCCACTTCTGCCAATTGCAAAAATGTTCTCAGAAAAGTTATGGACCTACTTTCACCATATAAGACTATGACATTGGCTGTGCTCTTCATTAGAACTTGGTATATTTGGACTCCATCATCTATTACTTGGATATAATCAATGTAAAAAGCTACATAAGGAAAGTCTTGTATGAAATCAAAGCAGATGCCATGCTGAGAAAACATGGGAAGAACCTCCTGGACAAATTTCTCTCCATTGTCATCATTCACAGCAAGAACTCCTATCCAGATCCACCCAAAATGCAACAATAGCTGGAGAAGAGCAGTATGCTGGTGGGATTCATTTGGAAACATTTGTTGGAGGAAAACTGCTTGAGTCTCTTTATCTATCCCTGGTGCAGACCCATAGGTCAGCTAAAGAAAGTAAAAAAAACAAAGATTGTTGTGAGCCTCTGAAAATGTGTACATACAATTGAATCGTAGGGTGTCCTTGAGCTTATATACTACAACATGCTCCAAATATTTGCATTTATTTCCAAATGTTTATGGAGATCCTTAAACATCCAGGTCATGGTTTTCCCAAAGTTGCTTTTTCAAAAGGCAACTGGACTTCCTGGTGTTTCTTTGAAGACATTTTGCTTTTCAGAGGTTTAACCAGTATATAAGGAACAAAAAGGGAAGGAGCAGCATGTAGCAGAGTTTAATGTTTGGCTAAAGGAGTGGTGTAAAAGGGAAGGCTTTGGTTTTGTTAGTCATGATGTCTGCAGCTGGTCCAATGAAAAGCTGTACAAAAGAGATGGTTTGCATCCATCCAAGAAAGAGACTGAGTTACTTGGCATTAAATTCACCGATTTTCTGGATAAACATTTAAACTGAACAGCGCAGACAGAGAATTAATTGATACTGAACATTTCTGTCTCCAACAATCTAAAATTCATAGGGATATCAGTTTATGTAACATAATGTTTTTGCAGGTGAGATTTTCAGTCCTGCTGCCAAGCAAAACCAAGCATTTAATAGTGAGTGCCATACCATGTGCATGAATCATAGAAGTGGCAAGAAAATGGGGCAGTCAGGCATAACACAGGTTATGTAGACAGTGAACACAGGGCCAATCAAAATGGACTCAACTGTCTATAACCAATGCACAGAGTATGAGGAAAAAACAGGGTGAATTAGAAATTCAAGTAAATGAAGGCAGATATGATATTGTTGCCATTCCAGAAACTTGATGGGTTGAAACCCACGAATGGGACATACAGCTAGAAAGATTTATATAATTTAAAAGAAATGGCCCAAATAAAAGTTGAGGTGGAGTTGCACTGTATATAAGAAATAACTAGATCTCTACAGAAATAAAGCACAACAATGATGAAAACTATATTGAATGCATTTGGGTTAATAATCAAGGGGGGATGGAAATGACATTACCACATGTCTATATTATATACCCAACCAAGCAGAGGAAGTAGATGAGCTTCTTGCTAGTCACCTAACTAAGGTACGTAGGAAGCATACAACAATAGTAATGGGGGATTTTAACTACCCTGACATCAATGGGAAACAAACTCTGCACCAAGTGGAAGATCCAACAGTTTCCTAACAAACATAGCAGACAACTTTGTTTCCCAAAAAGTAGATACCCATTTGAACCACTCAGGTGACCCTGATGGCCACAGATAAATCTCTAGATGGCCTTAACACCTCACTGAAATAATGCAAATGACCAGCTGTCTGCAAAGAGTATATAATCTAGTCAGTCTTCACTCTTACCTGAGGAACTTTGTAGATGCTCAGAATAGTTGCCCCATGGAGACACATGTCAGGGCCCACAAGGACAGCAGCCAGATTTTTGGAGACCCCACATTTGTAGTTAGGAATGAATCTGCCCTGGGTGAAGGGAAGCCCCATGGAAGCGAGGTAAGTCCAACCTGGACTAAAATTGCTATTGTAGATGTGAAAGCCCAGCGTGACATTGGGCAGGATCTGAGGATTTTCATTGATCTCCTTGATGGCAAACACTAAAGCCAGAATGTGCTGGTAGCTTTGATAATATATTCTGTAACAAGAATTACATAACACATTGAAAAGAGTCTGCTTCAGATGATGGCATGTCCAATCTTCCAGACTTATACCTTAAAGAAAAAAACTCAATTTTCCTACCTGTAATAGCAATTTAAATATTAATCGTAGCTAATAAATAAAGTTCCTTCAGATTTTAATTGTATGTACATCATATACACAAATCTATATTCTCTATGTGGACTGAATTAGATATAAGGTGTCATAATAGACTTTTGTCCTACATTGAAAATACATCAAGGTATCATATTTTTCAAAAATGGGTGTCTCTGGATTTTGTTATTATAGTTGAGAGTGAAAAAAATTGGGCATCATATAATTCAACAATTGGAATCAGAGCTGGAAATATTAATCAATTAGGAACCTACATAAATCCGTCTTGAACCTCCTGAGAAGGATGTCGACTGAAATCAGGTGTATCAGAACATTGCGAGATCACAGAAATGATGCTACCAATGCTAACTTCTCCAAGCTGATGATATGTATAATGTATAGTTGCAGGCTCATTATGTTCACATTGAACATTAGGATCCTGGCATGCCACTTGAGGCATTACTGTCAACAGTGATACCATCAATGCTACTATTATCCATAGAAGTCTTCTTTTGGTATACAAATGTCCCTGTCTGCAACATGATTCTTGAAGGTGCCCAAGTAGAACAGTCTGACATGGACTCATCAGCTATTTTTCAGGGAGAGATAGACAGTAATATCTACCACTGTTTATACTCAAAGAGTTCTAACAGCTTCTACTTTGAAGTTCATGGAAAACATTAACAATGCTTTCATGGTTGGGTTATAGTTTTGCCTTGGAGTCCCATAGGATTTGTGAAATACAAACAAGTTAATTTCATAATGATAGAGAGACAAGTATCTGTATAGACATTTCTTACATTCACAACTCAAAAAAAAAATGAAAGCCCTTTGAGAGATGAAGTGATGGAAAAAATAAATGAAATCACTATAAATCTTAGTGTAGAAATATGGAAACAGAAATAGAAGTAGATAATAAAATTAGATAAGAGTAGATGATAATCCACCAGTTGCTTTCATAACTAGTTGACCAACCACTTTCAACATGTGGTCCTCAATGAAACTGCACCTACATGGAGAGAAGAATGCAGTGAGGTACCCCAAGGCTCTGTTTAAGCCCCAGTATTCTTTAACATCTTCATCAAACATTGGGCAAGGGGATAGATGGGGAACTCAACAAATTTGCAGATGACGGCAAGCTAGGAGGAATAGCCAACACTGCAGAAGATAGACTTGAGATCCAGAAGGATCTTGACACACTTGAACATTGGATACTATCTAAAAAAATGAAATTCAATGGTGAAAGAAGTATGGTTTTACATTTAGGCAAACCCTCCCCACCAAAAATGCACAAGTACACTGTATGTAGTACCTTGCTCAATAGTGGTGACTGTGAGGGGGATCTTGGTCTCCTAGTGGACAATCACGTAAATATGAGCCAGCTGTGATCAGTAGCTGCCAAAAAAGCAAACACAATTCTAGGCTGCATAAACAGAGAGATAGAATCAAGATCACATAGTGTATTAATATTACTTTATAAAGCTTGATAAGGCTACACTTGGAATACTGATCCAGTTTTGGTCACCAGGATGTAAAAAATATGTTGCGACTGTAGAAAGAGCGCAGAAAAGAGCAACAAATATGTAATGAAAAGAAGGACTAGGAAAGACCTGATAGCAGTGTTCCGATATCTCAGGGTCTTCTACAAAGAAGAGGCACCTGAGTGTAGAACAAGAAGCAATGGGTTGAAACTAATTAAGCAGAGAAGCAACTTGCCTCCAGAAGTTGTGAGTTCTCCAACACTGGAGGTTTTTAAGATTGAATAACCATTTGTCTGAAGTGGCATAGGGTTTCCTGCCTAAGCAGGGGGTTGAATTAAAAGACCTCCTAGGTTCCTTCCAACTCTTTTATTCTATTCTAAGATTGTTTTTATTCTAATAAAACTGACACAGATTTAAGAATAGAACTAAGAATTACAAGGGTAGAAGACATGATGTTTATTTGAATATTAATAGCCAGGTTTGATTGATAAACTATTAGTTTGATCTCTGAGCTTGGCAATTTGGTTGCAACCATGTCATCACCATTAGAGGAGACATCGTTAGTGCATTTTCAATTTTCAATTCAAAACCAACTGATGTAGTCTCCTTGAATGGAGATGAAACATTTGCAAATTGCTAGGCTCAGAGCTCAAACCAACAGCCTAAGGAAGATTATTTTTATTTTTTTAAAAATATTTTTTATTGAACTTATTTAAACATTAAAAACAAGACACAAATTTCTACTCATTACAGCATTTCCATATCAGTATAATTAATATAATTCATATTTACATAAGCTCTATTTCTAAATTCCCTCATGTAATCTACATTATATAGTCACTTAGAATATAATTATATTTAAAAATATACACAATGTTCTCATATTTGTTGTAGAAAATACTTAATTCTTACACAGTATTTTTGTGTCCATTGTCCAACCATTTATGCCCTCTACCCCACACTTTATAATACTCCGATTCGTCTCTATCCTTCAGTTCTATTTGTTCCATTTCTTTATTATAGGCCAATACTTTCTGGCTTTGGTACAGGTCTACCACATATGGTAGAAGGTTCCTTGTTTGTAGCTGCATCTCCAACATTCAGGTGACTTTAATTACTTGACATCAACTTGGAAACATCAAGTGAGAGATCAATACATTCTGGACTGACTAACTGACAACTTTATCATCCAAAAGGTAGAGGAAGGAATAGAGGGCTTGCCTTAATGGACCTAATGAGCCACAGTGGCACAATTGTTAGAGTGCTGTACTGCAGGGTACTTCTCCTGACTGCTGGCTGCTGGCTACCTGAAAATTGGCAGTTTAAATCTCACCAGGCTAAGGTGACTGAGCCTTCCATCCTTCCAAGGTGGGTAAAATGATGGCTGAAAATTGTTGGGGACAATATGTTGACTCTGTAAACCCCTTAGAAAGGGCTATAAATCACTGTAAAGTGGTATAAGTTTCTAAGAGCTATTGCTATTGCTAATTCTTACTAACAGAGAAAAAGATAATGGTAGAATGGGTTAAAATTACCAGAACTTTTGGTGAATGTGATCATGTCTTATTGGAATGGAATATAATGCAAACACAAGCAACAGAACATAAACCATTTTCTTAGACTTTAATCCAATGGAAACAAAAAAAATTCCAAGGTACCCTGCAATAAATATATGTAACAAATTAACATCTGGGAGAAAACTCTGTTCTTCATATCCTTGAAGGAGATAAAAGGGTCAGAACCATCTAAATCATACAAAGGGAGCTTCTTCATAAGGTAGACACTGAAACATAGAAGTACTATGTAATGAATCTTGGACCACTTGTCACAGGTAACTTGCTGTGGCCAATTTACAACAATCAACTTCCCCAGCCAACTTGCTGCAGCCAATGGATGATAGGAAAATTCCAAGCAAAACAAGAACGACACTAATATTGAATAAAGAGTGGAATAGGATCATTAAAGAAAGGAGGAACAAATTGAAATATGAATGATAAAAATTAAAACATTTTAAAATTATTTTAATATTTAAATTGAATAGTTGATTTGGCCCCTGGTGAACTGTCCTTTGGTGAGTTTGCCATGGTGAGTTGTCCCACAATGAGTTGATTGTAACAAATTGGCCAAGACTACATGTCCCATTCCGCTATGTAATTGCACATGCTGTATACTCTCTGGCTTGAATGTATACTTGAAAACATTATCAGCCACATATGTACATACAGATGATTTATGATTTTCTTTTCATTAACTGATGCTTATCATTCAGTTCAATTGTCCACCATACTATGCAAATAGTGGTTTGAACAAGGGAGCAGGAAAAAAGAATAAAAGTAACCATTCTTCCACCCACCCATTTCCTCATTTTGGAGCCAGGTTTGGTGGCCCTAAATGTTAGAACCACTACAAAGGTCTTGGACAATACACAAGATACTGCCAAAGAGAAGATGAGACCAAAAGCTGGTTGACGAAGGAGACACAGAATTTTGTTTGATCTCCCAATAAATAGAAACACACAAAGGAATGAAAGTAGGAGAGAAACAAGGAGTGTATAGGTGAGATTCCAGTTGTTGGCTTTGACAATGGGAGTATCTCTATGTTTAATGATAATGTTAAGCACCAAAATAGTCTTAAAACAAAAACAAAGGGAAAGGGCTGTAAGACTTATCCCCACGGGTTCTTCATAGGATAAAAAGCTAATCTGCTTTGGAAGGCATATATTTCTTTCAGTGTTTGTATAATGATCATCTGGGCACAGAGAGCAATCAGCCATGTCTGAAAACGAACAAAACAGAATTGAATATTAACTATCCTGATATCAACTGGAATATTCCTAGGAAACCTTTTATGTATATGTATTCTATTTTGATATGTATATGGTTTTTAATAATGACTGTACACCGCCCCGAGTCCTGCTTAGGAAAGGGCGCGGTCTAGAAATAAAAGCTTATTATTATTATTATTATTATTATTATTATTATTATTATTATTATTATTATTATTATTATTAACCTGGCAGACAACTTTGTTTCCCAAAAAGTAGATAACCATTTCACCACTCAGGTTACCCTTATGGCCACAGATAATTCTCCAGTTGGCCTTAACACCTCACTAAAAGAATGCAAATGACCAGCTGTCTGCAAGGATGATATATCCTAGTCAGTCTTCACTCTTACCTGAGGAACTTTGTTGATGCTCAGAATAGTTGCCCCATGGAAACAGATGTCAGGGCCCACAAGGACAGCAGCCAGATTTTTAGAGACCCCACATTTGTAGTTAGGAATGAATCTGCCCTGGGTGAAGGGAAGCCCCATGGAAGCAAGGTAAGTCGAACCTGGACTAAAATTGCTATTGTAGATGTGAAAGCCCAGCGTGACATTGGGCAGGATCTGAGGATTTTCATTGATCTCCTTGATGGCAAACACTAAAGCCAGAATGTGCTGGTAGTTTTGATAAAATATTCTGTAACAAGAATTACACAACACATTGAAAAGAGTCTGCTTCAGATGATGGCATGTCCAATCTTCCAGACTTATACCTTAAAGAAAAAAACTCAATTTTCCTACCAGTATAGCAATTTAAATATTAATCGTAGCTAATAAATAAAGTTCCTTCAGATTTTAATTGTATGTACATCATATACACAAATCTATATTCTCTATGTGGACTGAATTAGATATAAGGTGATGGCATGTCCAAACTTCCAGACCTATATCTCGCTGAAAGAAACTCAATTTTCCTACAATTATATCAATTTAAATATTAATCATAGATAATGCAGTTCCCTCAGTTTTAGCTGTATGCATCATGCGCAGAAAATTATATTCTCGACCTAGAATGAATTAGATACAGTTTGTCATAATGGATTTATAATCTGCTTTCGATTAAAATGTACATTGAAAATAAATCCAAGTATCCTATGTTTGAGAAAATGGCATTTTGGGGTTTTGTTATTATAGCTCAGAAGAAAAAATCTTGAACATCATATAATTAAACAATTGGACTCAGAGCTGGAAAAATCAATCAATTGGGAACATACATAAGTCCGTCTTGAATCTCCTCAGAAGGATGTCGACTGAAATCAGTGGGATCAGAAAAGGACAAGAACACAGAAATGATGCTACCAATGCTAACTTCTCCAAGTTGATGATATGTGTGATGGATAGGACCAGGTTCATCATGGTTGCATTGAACATTAGGATCCTGACATGCCACTGGAGGCATTACTGTCAACAGTGATACCATCAATGCTACCCTTATCCATAAAAGTCTTCTTTTGGTATACAAATGTCCCTGTCTGCAACATGATTCTTGAAGGTGCCCAAGTAGAACAGCCTGACATGGCCTCATCACCTGTTTTTCAGGCAGTGATAGACAGTAATATCTACCACTGTTTATAGTCACAGAGTTCTAAGGATTTCTAGTTTGAATGTCCTGGAAAAAATTAACAATGCTGTCATGGTCAGGTTATTAATTTGCCTTGGAATCACATAGAATTTGAAGATACAAATAGACTAATTTCATATTGATAGGGAAACAAGCACCTTATAGAGGTTTTTTACATCAAAACTCAAAAAAAAAAAGAGGAGCACCTTCTGAGAGAGGAAGTGATGGACAAAATAAATGAAATCATTATATATACGTATATTTGTGTAGAAATATGGAAACAGAAATATAAGTAGATAAAAATAGAAGTAGATAAGAGTAGATATGGATTCTTAACTGGCTGAACAACTGCTCTCAACGTGTAGTCCTCAATGGAACTGCATCTACATGGGGGGGTATGTAGTGGGGTACCCCAGGGCTTTGTTTTAGGCCCACTACTCTTCAACAACTGCATCAATGATTTGGACAAGGGGATAGATGGGTAACTCATCAAATTTGCAAATGACACCAAGGTAGCAGGAATAGCCAACACACTCAAAGATAGGCTTAAGAGACAGAAGAATCTTGACAGACTTGAATATTGGACGCTATCTAAAAAAATGAAATTCAAAGGTGAAAAAAGTAAGGTTCTGCATTTAGGCAAGGAAAACAAAATGCACAGATACAGTTCACCGTATGTGGCATCTTTCTCAATAGTGAATGGGGACCTTGTTCTCTTAGTGGACAATCACTCAAATGTGAGGCAGCAGTGTGCTGCAGCTGCCAAAAAAGCCAACATAGTTCTATGTAGAATTAACAGAGAGATAGAATCAAAATCAGGTGAAGTGTTAATACCACTTTATAATGCCTTGATAAAGCCACACTTGGAATACTGCATCCAGTTTTGGTCACTGCAATGTAAATCGTTTGTTGAGACTCTAGAAAGAGTACTGAGAAGAACAACAAAATTGATTAGAGGACTCTAAAACATACAGTATGAAGAACGGTTTAAGGAACTGGGTTTGTCTAGCTTAATGAAAAAGAGAACCAGGGGTGACATGATAGCAGTGTCACAATATCTCAGGGACTGCCACAAAGAAGAAGGAGCAAAGCTATTCTCCAAAGCACCTGAGGGCAAGGCAGAAAGCAATGGGTGGAAACTAATGAAGGAGAGAAGCAACTTAGAACTAAGGAGAAATTTCTTGGCATTAAGAACAATTAATCAGTGGAATAACTTGCCTCCAGAAATTGTAAATGATCCAATACTGGAAATTTTAAAGAAGAGATTGGAAAACTATTTGTCAGAAATGGTTTTGAATTTCCTACCTGATCAGGTGTTGGATTAGAAGACCTCCACGGTCCCTTCAAACTCTTTTATTCTATTCTAAGATTGATTCTATTCTAATAAAGCTAACATAGATTTAACAATAGAACTAAGAATTACAAGAGTAAAAGACAGGATGTTTTTTGAAATGTGTTTGAATATTAATAGCCAGATTTGATTGATAAACTGTTAGTTTGATCTCTGAGCTTGGCAATTTGGTTCCAAACATTTCATCACCATTAGAGGAGACATTGTTAGTGCCCTTTCAATTTTGAATTCAAAACGCACTGATGTAGTCTCCTCAAATGGTGATGAAACATTTGCAATCAAGATGCCAAGCTCGGAGCAGCCTAAGGGTGATTATTTATAATTGTTAATTAAAACTACTCTTTCACTCCCCAGGCCTGACAGCTTATATTAACAGAGATAACTTCCAATTTAACTGTAATATAGAAAGTCATTTTTCCAGCTTATCTGTTCAAGTGAAGTGATTCTTTAGTAATTCCTCCAGCTTATAATATTATATATTTAGAAAATTGTGATAGGCATTGATCAAGAAAAAGAAAGAAAGAAATTATAGCCAAATAAATGTAAATTAATTTTGCTCTTTGGTTAAGCAAAGTATGTAGGAAACACACCACAGAAGTAAAGGGTGATTCTAATTATTTGGTTATACATGTTCTTTTTAATAAGACATACAAATACAGCTTTACACATACAACACCCCCCCCCCCCCCCGGTGACAGTCGTTCACAGCCCAACATTCTTTTCTTCTTTATTGTTTAGTTTCTAACCAGCATCTTCTTGTTACAAAGTTCAGGGATCTATTACCATACCCACGTTCACTTTTAGTTCCCATTGTTAATAGCTACTATTTAACTTCTCCAGTTTTAAGTCCCTGTTGTTCACTTTGTCGCCCACATATACCATAAGTTCCAGATAAGAGAATGTTCCGTTTCTTCTTTGACTCTCATCAAACCCATCATTCTGTCCATTTCTGCATATTCATAAATCTTTTTAATTATGACATCTTCCGATGATATGATAGTAGATTTCCAAAATTGCGCATAGGTTATTCTTGCAACCACAATTATGTGTAGGCTCAAATGCCATATAGATTTATTCATGTTTTCTGATTTTATGCTTAGTAAAAAAGTCTCGGGTGTCCATTCCATACTTGCCCCGGTAACCTCACTTGGCCAGTTTTGAATCTTTCTCCAGTATTTCGTGGCCCCAATATAGGACCACCAAACATGGTGGAATGTGCCATCTCTTCTTCCACATTTCCAGAACAGTGGGGATAACTCAGGAAACATTTTGGCTAAAATGTTTCCTGGTTTATCCCCACTGTGGGGGAAAGTGCCATCTATAAGCCATCTTATATATATTTTCTTTAAACACTGTAGATATCGGGAGTTTAATAGTCTTACTCCATAGATCCCACCATTTACCCATTTCAATCTCATGGCCAAAATCACTCCCATTCTTTTAAAGGGCCTCTTCTTTAACACGTTGACAGGTCAAAAATTGATAGATCTTTGACAACAATTTCTTATCTCCGCTGAACAAAATCTTATCCAGCCCCTGAGGGTGAGTTGGCCATGGTGAGTTGCCCCACAATGAGTTGACTGTAACAAATTGGCTGAGGCTACATGTCCCATTCTGCTATGTAATTTCACATGCTGTATAATCTCTCACTTAAATGTATACTTGGAAACATTATCAGCCACATATGTAAAGAAAGGTGATTTATTATTTTCTTTTCATTAACCGATGCTTATTGTTCAGTTCAGGTCTAATTACAATGATAAAACACTTGGGAAAAAAGATACACACCAATAATCCAGCACTGGAGGAGATCATGGAGAAGATCTCCACAGCCAACATATATTTTCCCCTTGTGCTTAAATAAGTTGGAACAAAGCAAAGCCAAACACTGCAAAAGACCAACATGCTGAAGGTGATGAATTTGGCTTCATTGAAACTGTCAGGTAACTTCCTCGCTAGAAAAGCAGCAGAAAAGCTGATCATAGCCAGAAGGCCCATAAATCCCAAAATTCAGTAGAACATGATTGATTCCTCATTGCACTCCAGGATGACTTCTTCAGACATTGACTTCATATCAACATCTGGGTATGGTGGAAAAATTGTCCACCATACTATGCAAATAGTGGTTTGAATAAGGGAGCAGGAAAAAAGAATAAAAGTAACCATTCTTCCACCCACCCATTTCCTCAGTTTGGAGCCAGGTTTGGTGGCCATAAATGCTAGAACCACTACAAAGGTCTTGGACAATACACAAGATACTGCCACAGAGAAGATGAGACCAAAAGCTGGTTGACGAAGAAGACACAGAATTTTGTTTGGTCGCCCAATAAATAGAAACACACAAAGGAAGGAAAGTAAGAGAGAAACAAGGAGCATATAGGTGAGATTCTGGTTGTTGGCTTTGACAATGGGACTATCTCTATGTTTAATTATAATGTTAAGCACCAAAATGGTCTTAAAACAAAAAAAGAGAGAAAGGGCAATAAGACTGATCCCCACAGGTTCTTCATAGGATAAAAAGCTAATCTGCTTTGGAAGGCATATATTTCTTTCAGGGTTTGGATAATGATCGTCTGGGCACAGAGAGCAATCAGCCATGTCTGAAAAAGAACAAAACAGAGTTGCATATTATGGCTTATACACAGTGACATACTGAACCCTTAATTCATTCTCCACTTCGATCTTCATAAATTTGAGCCTTTTATCAAGGCCATTTGAGGTGGCAATTATTACAACAATAATAGGTAGTATAACCTTATCCCCATTATATCTTGAATCTCCCTACCCTTCTCATTTGATATTTTCCCCTCTGGACATGGAAGACAATCGTAGCAGCAAAATGACTTCTCTTCTTTCTTGACCTTGCTGTATCCTGCCAGACAAGGATCGTTACATAAAGAACAAGGTGGTGCCTATCAAGAAATAAAAATAATAATATATTTCATATAGGTATATAAATGCAAAGCAACCAAGAAAAATTACAATTATATCACTCATACAACTAAGTAGAGTTTCCCTTCACATGATACGAGTTCCAAGTACAGTTAAAAATGAGAGTTTTATGGTCCTAGAAAAGGGCAGCATGATTGGTGCCATCTTGACCTCCAGAGCAAGAAATTCCAGTTGAGGGGTACTACAGGAGAAAGGGGACATTTTATAGGCTTTAAGCATTCTTTGGCTGATGGAGCCTGAAGCATATTCCTGGCTGGATTGGATTGCAATACCTGGAGAGAGATGATCTCTCAGGTAACCTTGTTCTAATCCATGAAGGATTTTAAAGCTGACACCAGCACCTTTAATTGCACATGGCAGCACACTGGCAACCAAGTGATAATAGAATAGAATAGAACACAGAATAGTCATGTTACATATGCCAAATAACCTAGTAGTCAATGATTAGATCCGTGATGGCCAACCTATGGCATGCAGGCCACAGGTGGCACACAGTGCCCTTTCTGCAGGCACACAAGCCGTTACCCCAGCTCAGGTCCACCGTGTATGTGCATGCACCTTTTTGGGTCATCCATGTGCAGGGGAGCAGGATGCATGCAAAATACATGTGTAGATGCCCATGGGGGAAGGTGTCATACAAGGAAGTCACATGTGCATGCTTAGGGGTGGAACATGCAGAGGTTCATGCACACATTGTATCATGTGTGCATGCACAGGCACTTTCGGCACGCAACAATGAAAACATTAACCATCACTGGACTAGATGTTTTGTTGCATTCTGCACTAATTAACGTTTCTGATCTCTCTTCAAGGGCAGCTCCATGTTGAGGCATTATCCATATGAGAGATCATGAGGAAAACTGTGATAAATAATTGTATACCAAATATTTCAAATGTAAAAGTCTTTTTTTTTTTTTACATTTTCCCAGTGGGATTTTTATAGGGCTTAACCAAGAGATGGTGCTATGAATTTTCCATCAATAGAGGGACATTTTTTGCTATGTAAATGAAGGCAGACAAGATTCATGCATCTAACCTCAGGAAATCCTAATGGCCACGTGATGGAACCCACAGAGATACTGAAGTATTTGTCAGGTGGAGCTGTGGGATCTATTCTTCCGACTTTGACCCTAATAAAGGAATGGTTTGGAAATGTGATCCAGTTGATAATATCAAATCCACCAATGAATTCTCCATTTTTGTTAAAAGTGATCTTTTCACCAACACTGTTGTTGAATGAGACACTTCTTAGAAAGGAATGAAGCTATAATACATGATAGAGATAAAAAGAGGGAGGGGAGGGAGAATTTATACTGGACATTGCTAGTTTGCTTTTATTTATTTTAGTTGTAGATAAGGAATAAACAAATAATACAACAATCGTTTGAAAAAAAGAATAGAAGCAAAAAATAATAAATACAATACATTGAAAATGTATAAACATAGAATATTATTTGATTGTGTGTGTGAGTGTTTGTGTTTCACGCCTGTACTCATTGTGAATTAACCACATATATATAATATCTATCTATCTATCTGTCTGTTTATCTATCTATCTATCCATCTATCTGTCATCTATCTATCTATTGATTTTGCTCACAATCATCTCACTTAGAGGTTATTTGTGTTCAGTAAATAATTCAGTTATAGAAGGTCAGGTCCAGCTACTAAAAAACAGGTATTTGTCATTATTTCTATTGCCTGGTTATGGTGTTACAAGTGGGGAAATATCTACCTACATCTCAGAGATGACCCAAAGTTACTCAACATTTCAATATCCTCCTCACCAAGTTATTTTACTATGTCACAAATCATTCCCTACAAATGGTTAGAAAGTAGGGCATTATAACAGGCAAGCTGTTCTAGTGCCTTTATAATTTTATCTTTTTTTATAATTTTATCCCCCTCTCCCAAAAAGGGACTCGGGGCGGTGTACAGTCCATGCCAAATATATCAAAATACAATAAAAATTGAATATGTACAGTTGGAATGGAGGAGGTTAAAAATGGAATTAAAAGAACTGTACAAAGCAATATATATAAATATAGGATTTTGAACCCCTAAAACACACACAATAAGTTAAAAACAATACCCCTAAAATAACCAGTTAATACATTTGCCAGGAGGGACTTTCCGTATTGATAAAGTGCAGATGTTTGTTTTCTCTTAACTTTTTTTTTCATTATGATCTTCATAAATTTGACAATTTCCTAAGGACTTTTTCAGGTGGCAATTGGAGCAAATATATATCAGCTATACAAAAGTATTTGAAGTGATCAGATAAATTAATACTTTCCACAAAATCCATAAATTACATTCTTAAACCATGCTTGTTTTCCACAATGTATCCCACTACCTCCTTCGTTCCCACTTACTGACACTTTATTCAAGGAAAAGCAAGAGTAGGTCATACTAAATATATTATAATAATGAGAAGAGAAAATGTAAAAAGAACACATGCAACATATTTTCTGTTTCCTTCTGGAATAAACAGGAGTTAACAAGGATCCGTAAACAACATAGCACAACAGAGGGAGGAGCTACGTGTTGCAGCATTACCACGGCTTTTCTGGTTACTCCGGATTAGCCGCTGAATTCCAATCATTTGGACAGTCCAATTGGACCCAAGCTTTCCCGAAGAGATGGTGGGAGGTAAGGGGAAATATCCGGGGGATCCAGAGACACCCGCAAAGTCTCTGGAAACCCAGGGGAAACCCCTTTTTGCCGGCGATCAAGAGCCAGCCCACAGGCTGCCGAAGCTTCTGACAGCTCCGCAAAGCAAGAGCAGGAGAGAAAGAAGCATGCCGTTTTTTGGTGAGACTACTGTGTTTCCCCGAAAATAAGCCATGCCCTGCTAATAAGCCCAATCGGGCTTTTCAGAGCATGCGCCATAATACGCCCTCCCCTGAAAATAAGCCCGCCCCCCGTCCCTGCCATTAACACTGTACCACCTACCGGTACAGCTTCCGGGGCAAAAAGAGGGCTCGCCGCAAAAACAGCGGCAGGCCAGCAATGTGATCACCCCCTCCTGCCTGTTCCTTCTCGTGCAAAAAAACACCGCCCATCCCAACAGCAAAGGCAGCCTGCCTGGTTCCCTTCCTCGAGGAACGCGACGGAGCTGGAAAGGTAAAAGGCGCGCCTTGCTTCTCACCTGCCCCAGGAATAATAAGCCCTCCCCTATAATAAGCCCAAGGCCATATTTCGTGGGGCAAAAGAAAATAAGCCCCTGTCTTATTTTTGGGGAAACACGGTATTTGAAAAGTTTTTCTTTTGTTTAAACTATACAGAGGACACCCTAAAATTGGAGACTTAAGGAAAACAGAATATAACGAGAGACTTAGCGGCGGGTTTGAACAGAGTTAATTGAAACCATTTGGGGTTTTTTTTTCCCCTTTTATTTACCGGAAGCCAGATTGGAGTCTTGTTACAGCTGTTGCAATTGTTGTTGAAGCCTGCTCTTTACTTTTAATTTCCTTTTTTTTAGAAGTGACTTGATTAGAGCTATTTTTTTTCCTATTCTATTCTTTCCAATGCCTTAAAGATTTTTTGCTTAGTTAACTTTCCCTTTTACTATCAGCGCTTTATGGGGCTAGGGACTGGATACATTTTAACACTGCCATCTAGTGGACTTTGAAACATTGTCACCAATTCTTACTGCTGGAACTATTTTGAGAAAAAAAACCTCCTATTCAAGGTTAAGACCTGATAAGAGACAAGAATTACAGTTGTTTACTGCAGGCTGTTTCTTGTGGAGCTTTAAGGTCTGGAAACCTATCTTGGAAGATGAATGAAAACTTATAAGAGAAAATTGGAGTGACTTTGGAAACTACATCAAGAAGTGGGGGGAAAAATAACAACAACAATATTGAACTTTCTCCTTTATGTTCTTGGCTGAGAGTGTTTATACTATTCTGCCGGGGATATGATGGTTTCTTTTTCCCCTGCTGGTGCGTGTGCTGTTTATTACACTCCAAACTTCTTCTTTTTTTTTGAAGCCCTGAAGCCTGGAAGCGCTGAATAATTTTTTCTTTTTTTTGTCTTCAGCTTTTCCCCCCTTTTTTTCCTCCTTTTTGAAATATTAGAGATACAACCTCTTTCCTCTCCTCACTTTCCCTTCACCCACCCTTATTTTTTATAGATTGCTTTTTCTTTCTTTTACTTCTTATCTGTATTCTTCATCATACTCTCTATATTCTTTCTATTTTAATCTTGACCTCTCTGCCTACTATTTCTATCTAATTACTACATACTTTTTCTTCTCCTTTCTTCTTCCTTTATTTCTCCTTTATCCTTTTTCTTCCCCTAGAGTTTATTGCTATTGGATTGAACTACAAAACGAAGAAGAAGAAGAAGAAGAAGAAGAAGAAGAAGAAGAAGAAGAAGAAGAAGAAGAAGAAGAAGAAGAAGAAGAAGAGAGAATAAACTAGCAAGATGAGTAGAAAGCCAACACCAGTGGGCTCCACAACAACAACCCCTGCCTCTTCACTGACAGGAGGAGAAAGATCAGTACAATCTATGATCCAGCAGGAAAAAGAGAAGACTATATCATTAGATTCAATTATGCAATCAATACAGAAACTTCAAACAAGCTCTGATGAAAAATTTGCTACACTTATAAAGAAGTTGGACAATGTGGAAATGAAGATGGAGACAACAGACCAGCAAATTGGTAACATAGAAAAAAACAGATAAAACAGAGGGAAAAATAGAAGATATACAACAGTGGGTCAAAAAACAAGAAGATAATATGCAAAAAAAATGCTGAAAGAGAGGAGCAAAGAGAAAAGAGGGATGAAGAATTTGACTCTAGACTGAGTGAAGTCGAAACAGAAAACAATGCAATAATCGGATGGAAGATGGAGCGTTCTGAATACTTCCTAAGATTTCAAAATATAGTAGAAGAAAAGGGAGAAAACTTGCCACAAATAATATCTGAAATCCTCATAGAAATATTAGAGATACCTGAAGAGAAGATGTTGGATGGCATAAATGAGACATTTCGAGTAAATGCAAGATATGCAATGAGAAACTCCCTCCCAAGGGAAGTTCATGTAAGATTTACCAAAAAAGCACTAAAACTACAAATCTTGCAAAAAATAAGAGATAGAAAACTGGAATATAAAGGCAAGGAGATTGTAATTCTAAAGCAAATACCAAGAAGGGTGAGAGAGAAGTGAAGAAAATACCAATTCTTGACTACAGTTTTACTTAAAACAGGAGTTAACTATAGATGGCTGATTCCGGAAGGTCTAATATTCTTATGGAAAAGGCAGAGATACAGAATTGATACAATTGAGAAAGCAGAAGCTTTCTATGCAGAACATTTGAGAGGAAAGGCAGGGAAGCCTGGAAATGAAGAACTACTGGTGCAATTGTCAGATACACCTATAATTGAAACTGAGAAGATGGAGGGTGCTGTAGGTGGAATTGATATTGAAGAAGGTGCTGTTGGGGTGTAGAGATTAGAGCCCAACAGGAACCAAGATTAACTAGAGCTATAAATCCTATATATAAAACATAAGGATGGAAGGAATAAAATTACTTTCAATTAATATAAATGGACTTAATTCGGCAAATAAAAGAAAGAAAATATTTCATAAATTAGAAAAGTTAAAATTAGACATAATCTGTTTACAAGAAGTACATATCCAGCAAAGAAATGGCCACTTATTAGTACAACCAAAACTTGGAAAAAATTTTACCTCGTTAGTGGACTGTAAGAAAAGAGGAGTGACATTTTATATTAAAGATAAAATTCCCATGAAGCAAATTTACACAGATGAAGATGGAAGAATTTTAATGGTGGAAATAATGGACAATGATAGGAAAATACTTTTAATTGCAATCTACACACCTAATGAAAAACAAGATGAATTTTATTTTAAAAAATCCATAAGAAAATTTCTGACTTAGACTATGCTGATATTTGTATGATGGGAGATTTTAATGGCATTATAAATCAGAACATGGACTATAAAACCCATAAAACAACAAAATTAAATAGAAAAACACTCCCGAAGTCCTTCTTTAGGATGATGGTTGAAATAAACTTAAAAGATGTTTGGAGAAAAAGAAATCCTACTAAAAAACGATACACCTTCTACTCAAACAGACATTTATCATTCTCTAGAATCGATATGATCTGGGCTTCAATGGACTTATCTAGCAGTGCACAAGAAGTGGAAATTGAACCCAATACTTGGGTGGACCACAACCCAATGACAATAGGATGGAGACAACAAAGAACAAGACCTAGATGGACACTAAATAATATGATATTGAAAGAGAAAGAATTTGTAAAGAAAATGGAAAAAGAATTGACTTTCTTTTTTAAAGAAAATAAAAAAGAAGATACGTCCTTGCAGAATCTCTGGGATACAATGAAGGCCTTTTCTAGAGATTTGATAATAGACTATGCAAGAAAGAGAAATTTAAAGAAAAGACAAGTGTCTAAGGACCTAGAAAAAGACTATAGTACACTGGAAAAAGAATTACAGAAATTTCCACAAAAGAAAGAGATTAAAATAAAAATGGATACAATAAAACACAAAATGGACACCCTGGAAAAGGAGGAATTGGCTCGAAAAATCAGAGGCACTAAACAGAACTACTTTGAAAATGCAAATAAACCAGGCAGATGGTTGGCATATAAACTGAGAAAAGAAAGAGAGACCAAGAAAATGCAACAATTAAGAGATGAACAAGGACAATTGCACTATGAAAATATGGAAAAGAAGAAAATTATACAAGACTACTACACTAAGTTGTATGAACAAGAGAATATAAAAGAGGAAGAAGTGAAACAATAAGGCTTTTGATAAGGTAGACAATAAGGCTTTTGATAAGGTAGACCATAACCTACTACTAGATAAAGTAGAAGAATGTGGGTTAGACAGCATCACCACCAGATGGATTCGTAACTGGCTGACCAACCGCACTCAACGTGTAGTCCTCAATGGAACTGCATCTACATGGAGGGAAGTATGCAGTGGAGTACCCCAAGGCTCTGTTTTAGGCCCAGTACTCTTCAACATCTTCATCAATGATTTGGATGAGGGAATAAATGGGGAACTCATCAAATTTGCAGATGACACCAAGCTGGCAGGAATAGCCAACACTCCAGAAGATAGGCTTAAGATACAGAAGGATCTTGACAAACTTGAACATTGGGCACTATCTAATAAAATGAAATTCAATGGTGAAAAGAGTAAGGTTCTACATTTACGCAACAAAAACGGAATGCACAGGTACAGTATAGGTGGTACCGTGCTCAATAGTAGTATCTGTGAGAGGGATCTTGGAGTTCTAGTGGACAACCATTTAAATATGAGCCAGCAGTGTGCAGCAGCTGCCAAAAAAGCCAACACAGTTCTAGGCTGCATCAACAGAGGGATAGAATCAAGGTCACGTGAAGTGTTAATACCACTTTATAATGCCTTGGTAAGGCCACACTTGGAATACTGCATTTAGTTCTGGTCGCCACGATGTAAAAAAGATGTGGAGACTCTAGAAAGAGTGCAGAGAAGAGCAACAAAGATGATTAGGGGACTGGAGACTAAAACATATGAAGAACGGTTGCAGGAACTAGGTATGTCTAGCTTGAGAGAAAGAAGGACTAGGGGAGACATGATAGCAGTGTTCCAATATCTCAGGGGTTGCCACAAAGAAGAGGGAGTCAAGCTATTCTCCAAGGCACCTGTGGACAGAACAAGAAGCAATGGGTGGAAACTAATCAAGGAGAGAAGCAACTTAGAACTGAGGAGAAACTTCCTGACAGTTAGAACAATTAATCAGTGGAACAGCTTGCCTCCAGAAGTTGTGAATGCCCCAACACTGGAAGTCTTTAAGAAGATGTTGGATAGCCATTTGTCTGGAACGGTATAGGGTTTCCTGCCTAGGCAGGGGGTTGGACTAGAAGACCTCCAAGGTCCCTTCGAACTCTACTATTGTATTGTATTGTATTAATATTTACAAAATGCCAAACTCCCCCAAATACCAAGCAATATTAGAAGTATATTAGAAGATAAAATAACAATGATGGAGTTAACTGAAGCCCTTAAAAAAACAAAATAATGGGAAAACCCCGGGACCGGATGGCCTTCCTGTGGAATTTTATAGAACACTAGAGAAATCCTTGGCCATTCCCCTGCTAGAAGTTATGGATGAAGTAATGACTGAAAGCAAAATACCTAACTCATGGCTGGAAGCATATATTACATTGTTACCCAAAGAGGAGGCTGACCATACGCAAATTAAGAATGATAGACCTATCACCTTGTTGAATTCAGATTATAAATTATTTGCCTCTATATTGGCGGAGAGACTGAAAAAATATTTAAATGGGTTTATTCACCCGGACCAAAATGGTTTTCTACCAAAGAGACAAATTAGAGATAATATAAGAACAATTTTGGATACCTTGGAATACTATGAGGCCCACTCTGAGAAGCAAATGGCTTTGATGTTCCTGGATGCGCAGAAAGCCTTTGATAATGTGAATTGGATATTTATGATACAACAAATGGAACAAATGAACTTTGGTAAGAACTTTATTCAAGCTATACAAACGATATACCACAAGCAAACAGCTAAGATAATGATAAATGGAGAACTGACAGATCCCATTGAAATAAAAAGAGGCACGAGACAAGGCTGTCCACTATCACCACTACTTTTTGTTTTAACATTAGAGATACTAAATAGAAAGATTAGAGAAGAGGAAGAAATAAAGGGAATGACTATTAAAAAGGAAGAATATAAGCTGCAAGCATTTGCAGATGACTTAGTTTTTATTCTTGAGGAGCCACTTATTTATTTATTTATTTATTTATTATTTATTTATTTATTTATTTATTTATTTATTTATTTATTTATTTATTTAGATTTCTAGACCGCCCCCTCTCCCCGAAGGGACTCGGGGCAGTGTACAGGTATAAATTTAAAAACCATACAAACAATAGTATACATAGCTAAAATTAGAATAAATAGCCCCTGTACGAATTTATAAAAATTAAAAACTTAGACCATAAAACCAATCATAAAAATTTAAAAATAAAACTGAGGTGGGAAAGCTGGAATTAGGCCAGGCCGGCTAGCTGGAACAGGTGGGTTTTGAGTTTCTGACGGAAGGAGCGGAGGTCCGTAGTCATTCTAATATCAGGGGGAAGGTCATTCCAGAGGGTCGGGCCCATCACAGAGAAGGCCCTTCCCCTAGGCATCGCCCGCTGGCACAGCCTAGTGGACGGCACCCGGAGGAGTCCCTCTCTGTGTGAGTGAATCGGCCGAAGGGATGTATGGGGCAGGATACGTTCCCGCAAATAACTGGGTCAATAAAGACAAAACAAAGATATTGACAAAAAATATACCCTCAAAACAAAAAGAAGAATTGGCGGAAATTTTGGAAATGCAAATTACAAATAAAGTTAAATATTTGGGGATTTACTAACAGCCAGATACAGTACCCTTAAAGAAGATAATTATCTTAGATTGAAGCAACAAGTTGCAATAGATCTGGTGAAATGGGAGAATCTTCAACTATCAATGATTAGGAGAATCTCAACAATCAAAATGAATATTCTACCTAGAATTCTATATCTGTTCCAGACTATCCCAGTTAAGTTGGGGAAAGACTATTTTGAAGAATTAAATAAAATGGTGTTGAAATTCATATGGCAGGGGAAAAAAGCAAGAATAAAACGTAAATTGTTACAAGATGCTAAATCAAGAGGAGGGTGGGGCCTACCCGACTGGGAGTTGTATTATCAGGCAGCTAGCCTGATGTGGATCAAGGAATGGATAATGCTAAGAAATGTTAGGCTTTTGAATCTAGAGGGTCATGACCTGTTGTTGGGATGGCATGCATATTTATGGTATAAGGGAACTAAAATGCATGGTTATTTCAGAAGGCATTTTATAAGAGAGGCTCTGTTATCAAATTGGGAGAAGGTTAAGAGGTTGCACTACTTGAAAATTCCAGTCTGGATATCAACTATTGAAGCTTTTTCATATCCAATAGTATATAAAAGGGAAGAAACAGTTAGATATGCTGAATTATTGAATACAGAGGGTGAACTCAAATCCATACAAGAATTGAAACAGGAAGGTATTGAACTCAATTGGTATTCATATATGCAAATACATTCTAGATACAATGAAGATCAAAAAAATAAGGGCGTTTATGATAAAATGACTGAATTAGAAAAAAATTTAACAGGTAACGACGAAAAAGTAATTCAAAAATTTTATGCCTATTTATTAGAGGTGAAATTATATGAAGAACAAGTTAAAGGAACTAGGTTAGCTTGGGGAAAAAACTTTGGGCATGGGATTGATTTAGAAAAATGGCAAAAACTGTGGACTCAAAACTATAAAATGACAATGTCAACTGCATATAAAGAGAATTTGTATAAGATGTTTTATAGGTGGCACTTATCCCCATCGAGAATAGCAAGAATGTCTAAGAATAAATCCGAAAAATGCTGGAAATGTCAACATACGCCAGGCACATTCTACCACATGTGGTGGACTTGTTCTGAAGCTAAAAGATACTGGACTAAAATACACATGTGGTTGGAGAGAATGATACATAAACATATAGACTTAAAACCAGAACTCTTTTTATTGGGAATAATACCAGAAATATACAACAAGGACTTGAAATATTTGATTATAAATATGTTAACAGCTGCTAGAATTGTATTTGCCAAAAACTGGAAAAATGAGAAATTACCAACAGAGGAAGAAATCATTCGGAAAATAATGGACTGTGCTGAAATGAATAAACTTACATTTAAAATTAGAGAACTAGAAGATGAGCAATTTTATAGACTATGGAATTTGTTTTACCAATGGCTGGATAAAAAATCCTGGAAATGAAACTGTTTTTATTTTATTTTATCAAATATGTAATAATAGAAAGTTATATTTAATGTTGTGAAAGTTTTTTTCCTTTCTTTTTTTATATGTTAATTTTTTTAATATGAAATAGATTACTTACTTATATGATATATGAAGAATAATAATGTACTTAATGTATAAGACTGGGATGATTTAAATTGTTAGGTATAATTGTAGGTAGTGACTATTTTATAATATAAAATGGATTAATGATGATGTAATGAACAATGGATACATATATAAATTGAAATACTTAATGACTACATGGATTGATAATTAACAATGAAAAATTATATTTGGAGTTGCGGATGATTGAAAATTTTATGGTTAACTGAAAGTAGAAATGTGTAATGTGAAGTAATGGGAATTTTTTTATTTAATCCTTATTCTTACTTCTTAGAGATTTGTGATATTTTAATCCTATAAAGACTTACTGTTACCTAATAGATAATTATGGATTTAAGGAAATAAGGGCTACCACAAATGAAAGAATACTAATGGTAATTTGAACACACAATGCTCAATGAAATATTTAGTTATGTTTAATGGACAACCAGTGACTTTATTCTTAACTGTAAAAACTGCTGCACAAAAACTTGTAACCAAACGACATGCTTGATGAAATGGTTTTTCCTTTTTTTTCCTTGCTCTTGTTCTGTATGTGTTGTTTTGTCTTTTTAAAAGAAAAATAAATAAATAATTAAAAAAAAAACATAGCACAACAGATTTTAGTGACATAAAAGCAAAGTAAATTTTCAAAAAAAATGACTTCCGAGTGAAGCATAAGCCTAGCAGAAAGAAATATTGAGCATTACAGGAATGAAAGTGAGCCTTATTGGAAAGTCTATGATGTGATTCATGAAGCACATCTTCATCAGGAAATGCCTTGAAAAGTTGGCATACAAAAAGGTCTGTATGATTCACTGCAAACATTCCAATCAAATCTTCTAGAACAAAAGTACCAAGTGTACCAAGTTTGGATGAAATTGCTCGAGGTGTTCTAAAGGTATGTTGTAACATACATGCACACACACACACACACACACACACACACACAGCCATTTTTACTTATATAGATTAAGATTTATGAACAGATGTTGATACTACACATATGTTGCATTTATCTGCTTTAGTTCTTACCTGCCATAACACTTGATTCGGAAACTGCCTCCTTATTTCTTTCACTAATATGCTTTGCCTGGACTTTGATAAATACAGAGATTGCAAAGCATGTGCCACAGCATGGACTGCATTGTAAATATTATAGCTCTGGCCACTCATGCGTGTTTCAAAGACAGATGTGGGAAGGGTCTCAAGTCTCTCGTGTCCAGTACATTTCTTCTCTGTTTCAGAACCGATGAAGAAACATTTGAATACCTGTTCCCAGAAATCTTTCCTAAAATGATCATGCTGGTTGTTGATTGGACTTATGCTTTCAAGAAACTTTGGAAAATCTGCAATCTCCTTTGTGTGAACTGCAAAGGATAAAGCCCCTTGCAGGAAATGGATATCCCATGATTTATGAAAGGAAATCAAAGTGTACTCTACTTGAGCAGTTGTCACCCAGATTTTTGTCTTCTTTGGTATATTATCCACTTCTCCCAACTGCAAGTACATTCTCAGAAAAGTTATGGACCTACTTTCACCATATAAGACTATGACATTGGCTGTGCTGTTCATGAGAACTTGGTATATTTGGACTCCATCATCTATTACTTGATTATAATCAATGTAAAAAGCTATATAAGGAAAGTATTGTATGAAATCAAAGCAGATGCCATGCTGGGAAAACATGGGAAGAACCTCCTGGACAAATTTCTCTCCATTGTCATCATTCACAGCAAGAACTCCAATCCAGATCCACCTAAGATGCAACAATAGCTGGAGAAGAGCAGTATGCTGGTGGGATTCATTTGGAAACATTTGTTGGAGGAAAACTGCTTGAGTCTTTTTATCTATCATTGGTGCAGAACCATAGGTCAGCTAAAGGAAGTAAAAAACAAAGATTGTTGTGAGCCTCTGAAAATGTGTACATACAATTGAATCGTAGGGTGTCCTTGAGCTTATATACTAAAACATGCTCCAAATATTTTCATTTATTTCCGAATGTCTATGGAGATCCTCAAACATCCAGGTCATGGTTTTTCCAAAGTTGCTTTTTCAAAAGGCAACTGGACTTTCTGGTTTTTCTTTGATGACGTTTCACTTCTCCAAGATGCTGCTTCAGCTCTGACTGGATGGTGGTTAATATATTTCTTGCAGAGAGTTAACACATAGCACAACATAGGAGAACAAAAACATCAGGACTAGATTCGTCAGTGGATCTGCATTTAGAACACAAAAGGCCACTCTTTTGAAGGTAGCAAATTTCTGATTTTGGATAAAGAGAACCACTGATTTGAAAAATGGGTCAAAGATGCCCCCTATGTCAAAACTGTCTCTCAACAGAGAGGGAGGGATGCAACATCATCTTTCTGCAATCTACAGCCCAGTCCTCTCCACAATTCCAAGAAAGTTCCACACCCAATCAGGTGACCCTGATGGCCACAGATAAATCTCCAGGTGGCCTTAACACTTCACTAAAAGAATGCAAATGACCAGCTGTGTGCAAGGAGTATATAATCTAGTCAGTCTTCAGTCTTACCTGAGGAACTTTGTAGATGCTCAGAATAGTTGCCCCATGGAGACAGATGTCAGGGCCCACAAGGACAGCAGCCAGATTTTTGGAAACCCCACATTTGTAGTTAGGAATGAATCTGCCCTGGGCGAAGGGAAGCCCCATGGAAGCGAGGTAAGTCCAACCTGGACTAAAATTGCTATTATAGATGTGAAAGCCCAGCGTGACATTGGGCAGGATCTGAGGATTTTCATTGATCTCCTTGATGGCAAACACTAAAGCCAGAAGATGCTGGTAGTTTTGATAAAATATTCTGTAACAAGAATTACATAACACATTGAAAAGAGTCTGTTTCAGATGATGGCATGTCCAATCTTCCAGACTTATACCTTAAAGAAAGAAACTCAATTTTTCTACCAGTAATGGCAATTTAAATATTAATCATAGCTAATCAAGGTTCTTCAAATTTTAGCTGTATGTACATCATGTACACAAATCTATATTCTCTATGTAGACTGAATTAGATATAAGGTGTCATAATAGACTTTTGACCTACATTGAAAATACATCAAGGTATCCCATTTTTCAAAAATGGGTGTCTCTGGATTTTGAGAGTGAAAAAAAAATTGAGCATCATATAATTCAACAATTGGAATCAGAGCTGGAATAAAGCAATCAATCAGGAACCTACATAAGTCCGTCTTGAACCTCCTGAAAAGGATGTCGACTGAAATCAGGGGTATCAGAAAATGGCGAGATCACAGAAATGATGCTACCAATGCTAACTTCTCCAAGCTGATGATATGTATAGCGTATAGTTGCAGGCTCATTATGTTCACATTGAACATTAGGATCCTGGCATGCCACTTGAGGCATTCCTGTCAACAGTGATACCATCAATGCTACCATCATCCATAGAAGTCCTCTTTTGGTATACAAATGCCCTGTCTGCAACATGATTCTTGAAGGTGCCCAAGTAGAACAGTCTGAGATGGCCTCATCAGCTGTTTTTCAGGCAGAGATAGATGGTAATATCTACCACTGTTTATACTCACAGAGTTCTAACGGCTTCTACTTTGAAAGTCATGGAAAACATTAACAAGACTGTCATAGTCAGGTTATTAATTTGCCTTGGAGTCCCATAGGATTTGAAGATTCAAAAGGATCAATTTTATAAATATAGAGAGAAAAGTATCTGTATTAAGTTTTTCTTTTATATTCAAAACTAAAAAATTGAAGGCCTTCTGAGGGAGGAAGTGATGGGAAAAATCAATGAAATCACTGTATGTATGTATATTTATCAGTGCATACATATGGAAAAAGAAATAGTAGTAGATAACAATAAAAGTAGATAAGAATAGATAATAATCCACCAGATAGATTTGTAACTGTCTGACCAACTGAACTTAACATGCAGTCCTCAATGAAGCAGGCTTGTCGTGTTCACATTGAACATTAGGATCCTGGCATGCCACTTGGGGCATTACTGTCAACAGTGATACCATCAATGCTACCATTATCCATAGAAGTCTTATTTTGGTATACAAATGTCCCTGTCTGCAACATGATTCTTGAAGGTGCCCAAGTAGAACAGCCTGACATGACCTCATTAGCTCTTTTTCAGGCAGTGATAGACAGTAATATCTACCACTCTTTTTAAGGATTTCTAGTTTGAACGTCATGGAAAACATTAACAATGCTATCATGGTCAGGTTATTGTTTTGCCTTGGAGTCCCATAGGATTTGGGAGATGCAAACAAGTTAATTTCTTAATGATAGAGAGACAAGTATCTGTATAGACATTTCTTACATTCACAACTCAAAAGAAAGAGAGCTCTCTGAGAGATGAAGTGATGGAAAAAATAAATGAAATCACTATATATCTCAGTGAAGCAATATGGAAAGAGAAATAGAAGGAGATAATAATAAAAGTAGATAAGAGTAGATGATAATCCACCAGTTGCTTTCGTAACTAGTTGCCCAACCATGTTCAACATGTGGTCCTCAATGGAACTGCATCAACATGGGGAGAAGTATGCAGTGGGGTACCCCAAGGCTCTGTTTAAGCCCCAGTACTCTTTAATAATAATAATAATAAATAATAAATATTTATTTCTTAGCCGCACCCTCTCCCGAAGGACTCGGGGCGGCGTACAACAAAACATAGGAAATAAATATATCGACATACATATAACAAAACATATACCAAGACATATATACGACATATACAAGGAGGAGGTGAACTGATAGATAAAAACAAGTAAAAACACAATGTTTAAAAACCCCTAAATAAATTGAATGCAATTAAAATACCCCAAATAAAAAACCCGTCAGGAGCGATATAGTTGGATCAAAGTTGAGCCAGGCCAACTTTAACATCTTCATCAAACATTTGGACAATGGGATAGATGGGGAACTCTTCCAATTTGCAGATGACGGCAAGCTAGCAGGAATAGCCAACACTGCAGAAGATAGACTTAAGATCCAGAAGGATCTTGACAGACTTGAACATTGGACACTATCTAAGAAAATGAAATTCAATGGTGAAAGAAGTATGGTTTTACATTTAGGCAAACCCTCCCCACCAAAAATGCATAAGTACACTGTTTGTAGTACCTTGCTCAATAGTGGTGACTGTGAGAGGGATCTTGGTCTCCTAGTGGACAATGACTTAAATATGAGGCAGCTGTGATCAGTAGCTGCCAAAAAAGCCAACACAGTTCTAGGTTGCATAAACAGAGGGATGGAATCAAGATCACATGAAGTGTCAATATTACCTTATAAAGCTTGATAAGGCTACACTTGGAATACTTATCCAGTTTTGGTTGCCAGGATGTAAAAAAATATGTTGAAACTCAAAAAAGAGCACAGAGAATGACTAGGGGACTGGAGGGTAAAATATATGAAGAACAGTTGCAGGAACTGGGTATGTCTAGTTTAATGAAAAGTAGGACTAGGGGAGACCTGATAGCAGTGTTCCGATATCTCAGGGTCTGCTACAACGAAGAGGGAGTCAACCTATTCTCCAAGACACCTGAGTGTAGAACAAGAAGCAATGGGTGGAAACTAATTAAGGAGAGATGCAACTTGCCTCCAGAAGTTGTAAATGCTCCAACACTGGAGGTTTTTAAGAAGAAATTGAATAACCATTTGTCTGAAGTGGCATAGGGTTTCCTGCCTAAGCAGGGGGTTGAACTAGAAGACCTCCAAGGTCCCTTCCAACTCTTTTATTCTATTCTAAGATTGATTCTATTCTAATAAAACTGACTCAGATTTAAGAATAGAACTAAGAATTACAAGGGTCGAAGACAGGATGTTTATTGAAATGCGTTTGAATATTAATAACCAGGTTTGATTGTTAAACTGTTGGTTTGATCTCTGAGCTTGGCAATTTGGTTACAAACATTTCATCACCATTAGAGGAGACATCGTTAGTGCATTTTAAATTTTAAATTCAAAACTTACCGATCTACTCTCCTTGAATGGTGATGAAACATTTGCAAACTGCCAAGCTCAGAGCTCAAATCAACAGCCTACGGATGATTATTTTTATTTAATTAAAATATTTTTAATTGAACTTATTTAAACATTAAAAACAAGGCACAAATTTCTACTCATTACAGCATTTCCATATCAATATCATTAATATAATTCATATTTACATAAGCTCTATTTCTAAATTCCCTCATGTAATCTACATTATATAGTTGCTTAGAATATCATAATATTTACAAATATACAAAATGTTTTCATATTTGTTTTTGTTTTTTTTGAAAAAAAAAGGTTTTTTTTTGGTTTTACAAAATTTTAAGGAAAGGGGTAATGGGTATGGGTACAAATTTTGACAGCTACATCATGCAGAAAATGGTATTCCCCCCAAGTCTCATAACCTTTACAAAATGATAAACAAAATGTTACTGCTTAACTAAATCTTGACAGCTTATTTTTACATTGTATCTTTCAATAATTTCAATCATTTACTAAGATTCATTGTATCAGCAATTGCAATGTTTTTGTAACTTACTTTTATGATCTGAGTTTTCTCATTGTTGCCTCCCCCCCCCCCCCGCCTGCCATCAAAGCCTCGGCCCCTCCTTCCTTCATATCTTGTGTACTGTCTTACACTTTGTCTAGGAGAGCTTTGTTTTTTTCCATGAAGGCCTCTGCCTCCATAGTTGTATTAATTCTAACTCTGCTGCCCTCCCAGAAAATCAACATACCTTCTGGCATTAGCCACCGGAACCAGAATCCCTTATCAAATAATTTTTTTGCTAATGGTGAATATTTTTTCCTCTTATCTCTTACTTTCTTCAGGATTTGTTTCAGGATGGCTATCTCTTTGTCCTTGTATTTTAATGTTTGCCCCCTTTGTGCCCCCAGAATCTCATCTCTTGTAGCCTTTCTAAGAAATTTAATATGAACCTCTCTTGGAACTTTGTGTGTTCTAGCATAAGCTGAATTAACTCTATAAACCAAGTCAATATCCCATCCTAACTGCCGTTTATCTTTTTTAATATATTCAGCTAACATTGTTGTCATGATCTCCTTCAAGTCTTCATTGTCAGTTTCAATTACGTTTTGAAATCTAAGGAAAAAAGACATCCTTTCAAATTCCATTTTTATCATGTGGTTCTCAAGTTCTAAATTTCCTCTCTGGACCACCCTCACCTCCCCCCTCATCTCAGTTGTCCCCTCCTCCAGAACATTTTGTCTTTGCTTGTTTTGTGCAGTTTGGTTTTGATTTTCCCTGAGTTGTTCATTCATTTCTCTCAATTGATTTTTCAGTTCATCCTGCCCTTTTAAAATCTTTTGAAGCAGCTGGTGAGTTACTGATTCCTCTTCAGGGTCTTTAGGTTGTAGAAACGATGTTAGTGACTGTTGTCCAATTGGGCTGGATGTTGAAGATGCTGGAGCAGATCCTGGCCTCCCAGGTGGTGGTTTCTTTGGAGACATCATAAAAAAAACAAACCTCAGAGATATCTATGTCCATAGAAAGAAATGGCGACTGTGGAAAGACACAACCAAGAGAGACCACGAGGCAGACAGTCCAGACAGGAATAAAGACCTTCTATATAGTTCAAATCCAGTCAATTAAATCAGTTATTCCAGATCCAAGATACTATGAAGCAAGAGATGTTTCTGAGAGTCACGGAGGCAAAAGTACAATGCCAGCAATTTTCATAAGAGGAGTCTAATTTCAAAGAGCATAGAGACGGAGGAACTGTGCCATCTTGCTTCGCCAGCACCGGAGATCAGGAAGCAACAAGTCAAAAGTTTTCAAAGTTTTTAAAGAAGTCTGATCATCACTTTTCTTTCACAATTGCAATAAGAAAGTCATTTTGCTGTTGCTTATAATGAGTGTGATTCCTTTTAAAACTCTCTCTCCTCCGAAAGAGAGAAGATAAATCCAAAGCCGCTTTTCCGAGGGGGGGAATCCCCCTCCCTCCAATCACACTTCACAGGAGAAGATTGAAAGTCTTTTAGAAAGCTGATGTTCTTTCATTTAAATATCAAAAGGAGAATTGGGGAGGATTCCCATCTCACCGCACTTCAGCTGTAGCCTTCAAATTGTTGATCATCCAGCTGCCTTGAAACGAAAGCGCGCGGGAGCGTAGGAGCTCTGTCGTGCACCCCCTCTCACTTCTCGGCTTCTGGGGAAATGCCGGATACCCTCCCGCGGCTGCCACCAATCCAGGGGACCCCCACGAGCAGCCCCTAAAGCAGGGCGCCCCTTCAAGGCACCCTGTGCCCCCCCAAGCCGAGGGGAGCCCACCAAGAGAGCGCAGGGCAGATGAACATGTCCGTTGTTCTCAACAACCGGAAGCAGTCCAAAATGTTTTCATATTTGTTGTAGATAATATTTAATTCTTTTTTTTTTCAATTTTATTAACAAACATATAAAATGTGCACACACAAAACTTAGACGTACAACACATTTACACAATGCAATGCAAACAGGAGCTTCCTGTTGTTTATAATAGCAGTTATCAATCGATAGCACTCACCTTATATTATTTCTCATTCAATTGTATTTCATTTGAGTTTCACCATTCTTAACTTTCTTATTTTACTCATAACTATTATTTTTGAATTTTGTTACATTCCTTCATTGATTCTTGTTTCTTTCCTCCATCCACCTATACCATTTATCCCATATCTGGTAGAATTCTGATTCTTCTTTTCTCTGAATTTCTTTAGTTAGTTTGTCCATTTCAGCACAGTCCATAACCTTTCTTATTATTTCATCTTCACTTGGAGTTAGTTTGTTTTTCCATTTCTGGGCAAAAGTAATCCTTGCCTCTGTAATTATATGTAGTATTAAATACTGGATTTATTTTTTGTATTTCGCAGACATTATTCCTAATAAAATAATTTCAGGTTTCCATTCTATTTTGACCCCCATTATTGCCTCCAGCCAATTTTTGATCTTTTTCCAAAATTGTTTAGCATCCTCACAGGTCCACCATAAATGGTAATAGGTGTATCAATTCACATTTCCAACATTTTGAGGAGGTATTTGTTGATATTTTAGCTATCCTTGCTGGTGCCAGGTGCCATCTATAAAACATTTTCTATTGGTTTTCCTTGTATGCAATTGAGAGTGCCATTTTTAAGTTTGTTCCCCAAAATGTTTCCCATTTGTCTAATTCAATATTATATTCAAAGTTCTGCGCCCATTTTATCATTTGTTCTTTCACAATTTCCTCTTCCATTTTATACGTCAGGAGAAATATATATATTCTCCCTATCATCTTTCTATCTGAGCTTGGAATAATTTTATCCAATTCGTGTGGTTCTGTTTCAATGTCATATAATTTGATATCTTTATTGTATTTAGTTTTGATTTGAAGGTAAGTTAGCCAGTCAATTTTCATGTTCTGTTCTGCCAATTCTTCAATTGTTTTTAAGTTTCCCTGTCTATCAATTAAGTCTCTATATCTTAGCATTTTGTTCAAATCTATAAAGTTTGGATGGGTCATCCTTTCTGTCGGTGATAGCCAATTCGGAATTTTCACATAGTTGGGGGGGGGGGGTTTGAGCCATTTTTGCAATAACGCTCTTCTAATTAAATGATTTTGAAAATATTTGTGTCTTTTATTTTTATCATCCCATAGGAATGTGTGCCAGCCTGCTTGCAAATCATGGCCTTCCAAGGTCAAAATTATTTTATTCTTTAGCTCTATCCAATCCTTCACTCATGTTATTAATACTGCTGATGCGTACAGCTCCCAATTTGGTAATGCTAAATCTCCCCTCTCCTTGCTGTCTTGCATTGACTTTAGTTTAATCCTTGCTTTTCGTCCCTGCCAAATAAACCTGGTGGTTATTTTGTTTAATTCTTGAAATAATTTTTTACCCGGATTAATGGGTGCGGCTTGCAAAAGGAATAAGATTCTTGGTAAAATATTAATTTTAATTGTTGCTATACGTCCCATGAGTGATAGTTGAATATTTTTCCAATTTTCTAACTCTTTCTTTATTTGTATCACTAATTTATTATAGTTATCATCTTTCATTGTGGAACATTTTGCCGACACCCAGATCCCCAAGTATTTCATTTTTTAAGTTATTTGCATTCTGGTTGTTACTTCCAGTTCCTCTTCTTGCTTTTTTGTCATGTTCTTGGCTATCATTTTTGTTTTGTTTTTATTGATCTTTAGTCCTGCCACTTCGCCATATTCTTCTAATTTTTGAATTAATTTCAGACTGGATTCTAATGCATCCTCTAGATCAAATACTAAGTCATCGGCACAGGCTTGGGCCTTATATTCTTCATTTTTGAGTCTTAAACCTTTTATTCCCTGGTCCTTCCAAATTTCATTTAATAAAATTTCAATATAAACAGCAAAGGAGAGAGGGGGCATCCCTGTCTGACTCCTTTTTTTACTTCAATCTTCTGTTAATTCTCCATTCATCAGAACTTTGGCTGTCTGATTGTTATAAAATCTTTCTATCATTTTTATAAATTTTTCTCCGAATTTCGTCTCATCCAATAGTGTTATTATAAATTTCCAGATTACGTTATCAAATGCTTTTTGTGCATCAAGGAAAACCAGTATCATTTGTTTTTCTGGATGCGCCTCGTAGTACTCCATTTTATCTAGAATGATTCTCGTATTATTTCTAATGTGTCTGTGAGATAAAAATCCATTTTCATCTGGGTGTATTCGTTCATTTAAAACCTGTTTAATTCTTCCTGCTATAATTGCTGGAAATATTTTATAATCACAGTTTAGTAATGAAATTGGCCTGTAATTTTGAATTTCTTGTAGGCTGGTTTCTTCTTTTGGGATCAGCGATATTATTGCTTCTGTCCATGATTCCGGTATCTTGGCTTTTCCTAAATCTTCATTAAACATTTCCACCCCTAACTCTTCCAATATTGTTTTATTATATTTGTATAGCTCCCCCGTTATTCCATCTGGTCCTGGGGTTTTATTATTTTTCTGGTTTTTCAAGACTAGTTCCACTTTGGCTAACGTTATTGGCCTGTTTATCATCTCCGTTTGCTCTTTTGAGATTGGTGTTATCTTTGCTGTGTTTAAATAATGCTTTATTTTGTTTTCCTCCATACTATCTTGTGCATATAGTTTTGTAAAGTATTTATGAATAATATTCTTCTTTTCTTCTGCTTTGTATTGAATTCTTCCCTCATCATCTTTTAATTGATATATCATCCTTTTTTCTCTTTCGTTCTTCAGTCTGTATGCCAGCCAGCGTCCAGGTTTGTTGGCTTGTTCAAAGTAATTTTGTCTGGCCACTTTAATTTTCTGCGCTAATTCCTTTTGATTTATTAAGTTGATCTTATGTTTAATTATCTCTCTTTTTTCTTTTTTAATTTTATTCTTTGGGTCTTTCTGGAGTTCATCTTCGGCTTCCATAAGTTCCTTTTGCATACATTCTTGTTGCTCTTTTTGTTTTCTAGTTTTTCTCACCATGTAGGCAATCGTAAGGCCTCTTATGCATGCTTTCATAGTGTCCCAGAGATTTTGAATTGAGGTATCTTCTTTTTTATTTATTCTAAAAATTTGTTTCAATTCTTTCTCCAGCATTTGAGTGTATTCTATTTCATTTACTATATTTGAATTCATCATCCGTCTTTTTCTTCTTCTTTGACCTTTCCATCTTAATTTTATTGGATTATGATCTGCCCACTCATGTACTTCTATTTCAGTTTCGTCTACTTGATTGCATAGATCAGATGAAATCCAAGCCATGTCAATTCTTGATAGTGACTGATGGGGGTTCGAATAAAAGATATATTGCTTTCTTGTTTTGTGCCTTTCTCTCCAAATATCATGTAATTTATATTCCATTGCCATCTCAAAAAAGGATTTGTTTTATTTTTCTTTTAGCATTCATAGTCCATTTTTTAATCCACTATTGTATTATAATCCCCAATTAAGCAAATATTTTCATATTCTAATTCATTTATTTTGTTGTCTAGTTTCCTACAGAATTCCTCTTGTTTCTGATTTGGTGCATATATGACTATTAATTATCAATTTTTCTGTTTTCTCTAATTCAGTCATTAGTATCCTGCCTTCTTCATCAGAGTAGACTTCTTTGGAATTTATTTTTTCCTTTATATAGGTTGCTATCCCTCTTCTTTTTTTTCTGCTAGTGCTGTGTATAATTTCCCTAGTTTTTTGTTTTCCAGTAAGTTCTTATGTTCCCTTTTAATATGTACTTCCTGTATGCAGATTATATCTATCTTCAGTTTCTTAAGTTTGTTAAACATCTGTGCTCTTTTTTTTGGTGCGTTCAGTCCATTTAAGACGTTGAAATAATTGTTATTTCCTGGTCCATCTTTAGATGGGGTATTTTTTGTTGCTTTTAGTTTGTATCTGACTTTTCCCTCTCGCGCCCTCCTTTTCTGCTCTCTCTCTTTCTTACCTCTGTTCTTCTTTCCTGTTTCTTTTGTTATCTTCTGATGTTTCTTCCTTTTGACTTCTACTTTCTAGGCCCTCTTTACTTCCTTGTTCTTCTTCCCCTGTGCAGTATTTCTCATAAAATTCTTGTACTTCTTCTATATTCTCTATCTTATACCTTTTTCCTTGCCAAGACACCAGTATCCCTTCTGGTACCAACCATCTGTACATTATTCTGTTTTTATTTAACTGATTTGTTAAAAATTGGTATTGTCTACGTCGTTCATGAATTCTCCGTGGAATCTGTTTAAGCGTGATCAGCTCTTTTCCCTGGTATGTAATCGTCCCTTCTCTGATTTTTTTGTATACTTCATCTCTAGTTGTTTTTTTGGCAAATCTTACATGCACTTCTCTCGGGAGCCTATGTCTTCTGGCATAATTAGTATGCACACGGTAAGCTTCATCAATATCCCCTCTCAACTCTTGTTCTTTTCTCTGTAGAATATCAGTGAAGATTCCATTCATTTTTCCTTTCAGGTCTTCCTCTTTCTCTTCCAGTATGTTTTGGAATCTTAAATAGAATGCAGCTCTTTCATTTTCAAGTCGAATTATTGATAACTCTAGTTCTTTATTAACTTGTCTATATTCCAGCTCCATTTTTTCCATCTTCTCATCTGTTTGTTCTATTTTTGTTTCGATGTTCTGGATTTTCTGTTCGTTGATTGCTAAGGTATTGTGTATCCTTTCAATTTTGTCATCCACGGTTTTAATATTTCCTTTCAATTCTCCCATTTCCTTTTTCATTTCTTCATGATTCCTCCTTGTCTCTTCATGATTTGTAGCCATCACTTCTTGGTTTTTCATCAGTGTCTCTTGTAACATCTGGAGCATCAATTGCATACTCTGCATTGTTGGTGCTGGCCCCATTGCTCCTGCCATCGTTCTGTCTTTCTCCAGCCCCAATGCGCTCTCAATTGATCTTTGATTTGAGGAGGGGGGTGTTGCCGAAATCATATTAGGTGTGGGTTTTTTTACTAACTTTGCTGAAGTTGCCATTCTTATCCCCCTATTTATTCTTGTCCACAATTGCATATAAATTCTACTTTACTTCTACTTTATCAGCAATATCAATATTATCAATAATTATATATCTCAATATTTAGCAATAATTAACCTTCCTTGATATCACGTTTCAATATCTACACATTCTTATGTATTTTTCCATTCTATTTTGATCCTTAATTATTATATATCCTAGCGTTACATATCACACTGTTATCTTATACAAATAGATATCTCTCAATTGTATCAATTATATGGGTATTCAATTCTAGTAATAAGTTTCTCTCTATGCATATATATCAGCTTATGTCACCATTAAGGTTTCTTACGTCAGATCGCAGGGTTCAAATTTTTGATCCACTAGGTGTCACCCTCTGTTCAGTATCACTGTTAGTGTCAATCAGTTAATGCAACAAGTCCAGCGACAAAGGAAAACAGAGGGGGTAGGTAACGAATCCCTCTAATCATTTCAAAAGAGCAAGAAGAAAAAAGTCAACAAGTTAACAAACAACCCGAATGTTAAACAATCCTTCTGTGCTTTGCACGTCTTCTCAGCAGTTGCTATGTCCTACTCCTGTTGTCCATGCCGGGTTTTTGTTCTCCCTCTGGCCAATTTAGTTCAAGTTATTTACGCCATCAATTCCAACTCAGTAATTCTGCTCTCACAGCTTTTCAGCAAAAATCTGAAAGATCTCCTTCCCAGAGCCTCCTTCTTTCCAGTTCACCCTCTCTGCCAGTTAGGTGTTGTCCTTCTCTTCTTTGGGTTGTCAATAATAGTAACAGATGTCTCGATTTCAACTGCTTTCTCTCTCTGCTTCCTTCTTATGCGGTCACCATTGCACCGGTCCTGACGAAGTGGCAGGATAGTTCCTTGTCCGTTTAGTGGGTTTATCACCCCCAGCATCTTCAGAGTTTTCCCCTTAATCTTTTGTTCCTCCAGGATCCACAGCACTCAAAAATGAGCCCAAGCGAAGAAGTTAGAGTTAGAGGTCAGGAGAGCTCCCATTCCTCAACTCCAAGCATGATGACATCACCACAGGAAGTCCTGATAATACTTAATTCTTACACAGTATTTTTGTGTCCATTGTCGAACCATTTATGCCCTCTACTCCACACTTTATAATACTCCAATTCGTCTCTATCCTTCAGTTCCATGGTCAACCTATCCATCTCTGCACACTCAAGTACCTTTCTTATCATTATTGCATCTGAGGGGATATTATTCCGCCTCCAATTTTGAGCAAATATGATTCTTGTTGTGGTTAGTATATGTAATATTAGATATTGAATTTTTAACACATTTTTTCACCTAATATGCCCAGTAAGAATAATTCAATTTGATCTTTTGTTCTATAATTTGTTCAATTCCTTTATTTTAAGCCAATGCTTTCTGGCTTTGGTACAGGTCCACCACATATGGTAGAAGGTACCTTGTTTGTAGCTAATCTCCAACATTCAGGTGAGCAATTTGGAAACATTTTGACCAATCTCGCTGAAGGGAAATGCCAACAGTAAAACATTTTATACAAGTTTTCCTTATAGGCTGTTGACATCATCAAGTTGTAATTTTCTCCCATAATTTATCCTAGTGGTCAAGTTCAATACTATAGCCAAAGTTTCTAGCCCAACTTATCATCATCTCCTTCACTGTTTCATTTTCCATTTACGTACATCTTAGAAATTAAATGTATGCTTTGGTAATCATTTCCCCCCTGTCCCTTGCAATATCGTGATTTTATCCTGCAGATATTCCCCAAATTCCTCTGCTCTACCCTGTAGAGGGGCTTCCCGCAGCCTCTGTGAAAGGAGGGAGCGGGTCACCCAAAACATGTTTCCAAGTTGATGTCAAGTAATTAAAGTCACTCTTTATTACTGTGGTATGTTTCCTAAGTACTTTGGTTAAACAACTAGCAAAATAAATTTATATGTATTTGGCTATAATTTCTTTCTTTCTTTTTCTTGATCAATGCCTATAAATTGCTCAAATCCATAGTGAATGGGTCTCCCTCAGTGATCCAGGGGTGACGTTGGAGGCGAGTCTTGAGGGACCATTCTGGGAGGAGTTTGACTCTGTTGCCGCCAAGGATATGGACAGGTTACGCGGGCGACTGAGGGCCACCACATGTTTACTGGACCCGTGTCCCTCCTGGCTTATTCTGGCAGCCTGGGAGGTTACATGAGTCTGGCTCCTGGGACTAGTGAACGCTTCATTGAGTGAGGGGTCCTTGCCAGCTGTCTTGAAAGAGGCGGTGGTGAGGCCCCTACTTAAGAAGCCTTCCCTGGACCCATCAGAGCTTGCCAATTATCGTCCCGTCTCCAACATTCCCTTCCTAGCGAAGGTTGTAGAGAGTGTGGTGGCGCAACAGTTCCCTTGTCACCTGCAGGAAATTGACTATCTAGACCCGCGCCAGTCCGGTTTCCGGCCCAGTCACAGCACGGAGACGGCTTTGGTCGCGTTGGTGGATGGTCTCTGGAGGGCTAAGGATGACGGTTGTTCCTCCATCCTAGTCCTATTAGATCTCTCAGCAGCTTTCGATACCATCGACCATGGTATCCTGTTGCATCAGCTGGAGGGATTGGGGGTGAGGGGCACCGTGCTGCGGTGGTTCTCCTCCTACCTCTCCGGACGGACGCAATGTGTGTTGGCAGGAGAGCAGAGGTCGACCCTGAGGCCACTCACTTGTGGGGTGCCACAGGGTTCGGTCCTCTCACCTCTCCTGTTCAACACATACATGAAGCCGCTGGGCGAGATCATTCGAGGTTTCGGGGTTGAGTATCATCTGTATGCTGATGATACTCAGTTATACATCTCCACCCCGAACCACCCCAATGAAGCCGTCGAGGTGATGTCCCAGTGCCTGGAGGCCGTACGGGTCTGGATGGGCGACAACAGACTCAAGCTCAACCCTTCCAAGACGGAGTGGCTGTGGTTACCGGCGCCCCGGTTCAGCCAGTGGGTTCCATCTCTGGCCATTGGGGGCGAGCAACTCCCCCCCGTGGACTGGGCGCGCAATTTGGGCATCTTCCTAGACACACGGCTGTCACTGGACGACCACGTGACGGCCGTGGCTAGGGGGGCGTTCCACCAGGTTCGCCTGGGGCACCAATTGCACCCCCGACTGGACCGGGATGCCCTTTGCACAGTCACTCATGCCCTGGTGACATCCCGTCTGGATTACTGCAATGCTCTCTACATGGGGCTCCCCTTGAGATGCACCGGAAGGCTACAGCTGGTCCAGAATGCGGCCGCGTGGGCAATTATGGGGAGCACTAGGTACTCCCATGTAACACCTCTCCTGCGCGAACTGCACTGGCTACCTGTGGCTTTTCGGGTGCGTTTCAAGGTGTTGATTCTCACCTTTAAAGCGCTCCATGGCTCAGGACCTAGTTATTTGCGGGATCGCATCCTACCCCATACATCCCTGCGACCAATTCTCTCTCACAGAGAGGGACTCCTCCGGGTGCTGGCCGCCAAACAATGCCAGTGGGCGACGCCCAGGAGTAGGGCCTTCTCTGTGATGGGCCCGACCCTCTGGAACGACCTCCCCCCTGACATTAGAATCACTACTGATCTCCGCTCCTTCTGTAAGAAAGTCAAGACCCACCTGTTCCAATTGGCTGGCCTGGCCCAATCACAATCATGATCTAATCCCTCGACTCTCCTGGCCGGTTATTTTAAATTTTGGGGTATTTTAATTTGGTTTTAATCACTAATTATTTTTGGTACTATTGTACAGACTTGTGTTTAATTTGTTTTTATGGGGTTTTGTAATTGTTGTATATAATGTTTTTTATTCTGTCTGTACACTGCCCCGAGTCCCCTTGGGGAGAGGGAGTGGTTGACAAATCCAATAAATGAAATGAAATGAAATGAGGTATGCAGTGGGGTACCCCAGGGCTTTGTTTTAGGCCCAGTACTCTTCAACAGCTGCATCAATGATTTGGACAAGGGGATAGATGGGCAACTCATCAAATTTGCAAATGACACCAATGTAGCAGGAATAGCCAACACACTCCAAGATAGGCTTAAGAGACAGAAGGATCTTGACAGACTTGAACATTGGACGTTATCTAACAAAACGAAGTTGAAAGGTGAAAAAAGTAACGTTCTGCATTTAGGCAAGGAAAACAAAATGCACAGATACAGTGTATGTGGTACCTTGCTCAATTGTGAAGGGGGACCTTGTTCTCCTAGTGGACAATCACTCAAATGTGAGGCAGCAGTGTTGCAGCTGCCAAAAAAGCCAACACAGTTCTAGGTAGAATTAACAGAGAGATAGAATCAAGATCAGTCGAAGGGTTAATACCACTTTATAATGCCTTGATAAGGCCACACATGGAATACTGCATCCAGTTTTGGTCACTGCAATGTAAAACATTTGGTGAGATTCTGGAAAGAGTACTGAGAAGAGCAAGGTTTGTTTAGTTTAACGAAAACCAGAACCAGGGGTGACATGATATCAGTGTTCCAATATCTTAAGGGATGCCACAAAGAAGATGGAGCAAAGCTATTCTCCAAAGGACCTGAGGGCAAGACAGGAAGCAATGGGTGGAAATTAATCAAGGAGAGGAGCAACTTAGAACTAAGGAGAATTTTCCTGACATTTAGAACAATTAATCAGTGGAATTACTTGCCTCCAGAAATTGTAAATGATCCAACACTGGAATTTTTAAAGAAGAGATTGGAAAACCATTTGTCAGCAGTGGTTTTGAATGTCCTGCCTGATCAGGGGATTGGACTAGAAGACCTCCATGGTCCCTTCCAATTCTTTTATTCTATTCTAAGTTTGATTCTATTCTAATAAAGCTGATACAGATTTAAGAATAGAATTAAAAATTACAAGGGTACAAGACAGGATGTTTTTTGAAATGTGTTTGAATATTAAAAGCCTGGACTATTGGTTAGGCCATTGCTTTGATCTCTAAGCTTGGCAATTTGTTTCCAAACATTTCATCACCATTAGAGAAGACAATTGTTAGTGCCTTTTCAATTTAGAATTCAATTTGATGTAGTCTCTTCAAATGGTGATGAAACAATTGAAATCAAGATGCCAAGCCTGGAGCTCAAACCAACAGCCTAAGGATGATTATTTTTAATTAATAATTAAAACTAATCTTTCACTCCCCAGGCCTGGCAGCTCATATTAACAGAGATAACTTCCAATTTAACTGTAATATAGAAAGTCATTTTTCCAGCTTATCTGTTGAAGTGAAGTGATTCTTTAGTAATCCTCCAGCTTATAATATTATATATTTACAAAATTATGATAGGCATTGATCAAGAAAAAGAAAGAAAGAAATTATAGCCAAATAAATATAAATTAATATTGCTCTTTGGTTAAGCAAAGTATGTAGGAAACACACCACAGTAGTAAAGGGTGATTCTCAATATTTGGTTATACATTTTTTTTTAATAAGACATACAAATACAGCTTTAAACATACTAACCCTCCCCCCCCCACCGGTGACAGTCGTTCACAGTCCAAAATTCTTTTCTTCCTTATTTTTTCGTTTCTAACCAGCATCTTCTTGTTACAAAGTTCAGGGATCTATTACAATAACCACGTTCACTTTTAGTTCCCATTGTTAATAGCTACTATTTAACTTCTCCAGTTTTAAGTCCCTGCTGTTCACTTTGTCGCCCACATATACCATAAGTTCCATCTAAGATAATGTTCCATTTCTCCTTTGTCTCTCAGCCAACCCATCATTCTGTCCGTTTCTACACATTCATAAATCTTTTAAATTATGACATCTTCCGATGGTATGGTAGTAGATTTCCAAAATTGCGCATAGGTTATTCTTGCAGCCACGATTATATGTAGGCTCAAATGCCATATAGATTTACTCATGTTTTCTGGTTTTATGCTTAATAAAAAAGCCTCGGGTTTCCATTCCGTACTTGCCCCGGTAACCTCACTTAGCCAGTTTTGAATCTTTCTCCAGGATTTGTGGCCTCAATACAGGACCACCAAATGTAATAGAATGTGCCATCCCTTCTTCCACATTTCCAGCACAGTGGGGATAACCCAGAAAACATTTTGGCTAAAATGTTTCCTGGGTTATCCCCAATGTGGGGGAAAATGCCATCTATAAGCCATCTTATAGAATTGATAGATCTTCGACAATACTTTCTTATCTCCGCCGAACAAAATCTTATCCAGCTCCTGAGGGTGAGTTGGCCATGGCGAGTTGTTCCACAATGAGTTGACTGTAACAAATTGGCCAAGGCTACATGTCCCATTCCGCTATGTAATTGCACATGCTGTATACTCTCTGGCTTAAATGTATACTTGGAAACATTATCAGCCACATATGTAAAGAAAGATGATTTATGATTTTCTTTTCATTAACTGATGCTTATCGTTCAGTTCAGGTCTAATTACAATGATAAAACACTTGGGGGGAAAAATACACACTAATAATCCAGCACTGGAGGAGATCATGGAGAAGATCTCCACAGCCAACACATATTTTCCCCTTGTGCTTAAATAAGTTGGAACAAAGCAAAGCCAAACACTGCAAAAGACCAACATGCTGAAGGTGATG